>NW_022990135.1:3193993-3531429 GCF_902827175.1 Gymnodraco acuticeps | reverse complement strand
TCTAAAATTGTCATGAAACCCATTTCCCCTCAGGATAAATCCTAAAGAGTGGTTTTTTTAAAACAAAAAAGTATCTTGTGTCATTTTAACATATTTTACATGTGTATAAATAGGACATTATTAAAATGTTCAACATAAATATCTTATTTAAACTAACACACCCTTTATACATTGTTGTTTTGTTTATATACGTCTATCCTTTTCTTTTAAATATATATTAGATTTCATTCTCTAATGGAGCAATTGTCACAAAAGCCATTATGAATAAAGTATTCTTATTCTCCGTGTTGCAAGGATTCAAGTTCTTTTGAAAGCCTTGGATTGCAATTAGCCAAACAAAGAGCGAGTGTGTAGGTGTGTGTTGTCTTGTGTCCTACTGTTCCTAACAATGTATCAGTACTTGAGAGAGAGCGTCTCACCAATTAGCGGGCCAGACCCTTCTGTTCTGTTTGAGATCAGAACAATGTGTTCTACTGCAACATTGTTCCTTCTAACTTAGTAGACTATTTCAAGCTAGCAGGCTACGCCGTCTTGTTGTCCTCGTGCTTTGGGGTGAAATGAATCAGAAACAAAGCTCACGTGGAAAACGTCTTAATGACTTTTAATTACCTTTGCCAAAGTGCGAATGATACACGGTCACGCTAATCCATCTTACGCCAACAACAAACCGAACTAATGCCCTCGTTTAGAAATAACTCGGGGAGGAGAATTTAATTGGTTAGCAGGTAATGTGAAGATAACAATTCCCACTCGCTTATATAAGTTCCTGCGACATAAAGATCTGTTTATTGTGAAAATCACGTCTTCTACCACAACAACAAATTGATAAGAAAGTGGACGAGACTCATCCAACGCAAAGTGTTGAAAGAAGTCACGCAACCTTCAAGATCAAAGATGATGCGTTTCACTGAAAGCTAATTCATTTCCTCATCAGTGCCGCATTAACGACTATACGTGTAAAACTAACCTTTGCACGGCCGCAGAGTACGTCAGTGTTAAATCACGCACGCGTGGGAAGGCAGTCTTTGCAATACGGCAGATCCTTTTCTGTTCTATTCACTCGTCTTACTCCTCTTATTCCACGTACAATACGCTTCTAAAATGGAGGAGCTGAAGGTTGGGGTGAGACATGAACTATAGCTGAATCTTGTGTAGCAATTACAGATTACATTTTTAATTAGACATTCCCTTTAACTGCTTACATCAGAGGGTTCTAGCATTTATTCACGTTATTTGTGTGAAAATATATTTACCGAAAAGCCTTTTGGCAGATTGGTTCACGACACAGATTTGTACACATGTTTACGCTGCTTCGAGCTGTTGTCTGAATTCAAAGACGTGTTAGAGGATTTTAGTGTTCTGGTAAAGAGGACAAAATAATAGTAGTTAATGGCTTTTCTGTGCAAGAAATGTGGCTAAATAATGAGTTTGTAGCTCTAAAACAAGCTGAATACATACTTTTAGAAGATACATTTTGGACTAATTGGACAACACCCATCTTGAAAAAGTCCTTCCTCCCACGCTAATCTTCTGGCTGATATCACGTCCCCACTCTGGTCCTCTGCAAACCTTACGCACCAAATCAATGCTGTTGGAATCATTCCGAAATCATTTATTTTTCTCAAAGGATATTTAAGATGATGTGAAATAGCACTGTTTTGTCCTCAAAGATGTGAAGCGGGGTTGCTAACACCTCCGCGCTGAAGGTCGCACATTAATGCATCGATCACACTCGGGGAAAAATGAGATACTTGTCGTGATTGAATCATGCCGGTAACCCTCCTCCCATCGAACTGAATCAGATGGAAGTGTGATAATCAATAGGAAACAGCAGCAGAAGAGAGGATGGAGGATCCTACACACCTCTCCTAAATGCTTTGACAATGCACTTTCTCTTTGAGTTCACAGCCAGCAGAGAGGCCCTTGTTAACCCCCCACAGGAACAATGTGTCTGGATCTCACAGGGTCAGAAGCTTCACAGCAAGAAGCCTTGAAAAGAAGGTAAAACTAGCACACAGGCCACATCCTCACATTGGCTCTGTACTGTTCCTCTACTTCACACCCACCTCACAACCACCCACCTTCAAACACATGTCTCTCTGATCTCTCTAATCTCTAGATGTACAACATCACTCCTCCTCCTTTTGCAGGCTTCTATATGAATGCCAGAGAAAGTGGAATAATATGAAGGATAAAGTTTCTAAAGGAACTCTTGCACTGTACATGGTGAAAAAGTTTCGAGAGTGATAAGAATGCATCGGCCTGCTGCTTTTGGTTGTGGCTCAAAACAAAATGGATTTCTCTTTTGTTCCCAACACTTTCATTTGGCTGCCAACGACCCTTCATGGTTATATGTTGTTTACGATGATGAAAATGGTAGCCAATCATAGCGCACACTTGCTGGAAGTACCAACAGATGTGCTTAAGGCCATTTCCTTGTGTGCTACCTGTCAGTTTGAAGTCTTTTCTTTCTAAAATAACCACTTTCCACAGAAGCGGCTTTGTTTCCAGCCTTGAGCACATTGAGCACTTTTGGCTCAGCCGGCGGGTTTTAAAATAGGTTTGAAAAGCCCAACATGGAGTCATTAAGTTAAGGTAACAACTCTTTCTGTATCTTTCGGGTCCCTCCATGTTAAAATACATCAGTAATGTAACTAGAAAACACTCAAATGGATACAGCAATATGAGGATTTGACCTCTCTTCCAGGTGGTCTGCTTTATGGTTGCTCCTCTGGCTTTCACTGTAGTCTCTGAGGTGAATGAGCTTGGCAAGGTGAGAAAACGTCCTTCCTCCCCCCCTCTAACGTCTCTCTGGGCTCGCAGTGCTTCCTGACAGCGGGGGCTTCAGAGTCCCTTGTGTCGTTTCCAATTCAATTACAGCCTCCTTTGCGACACCCTACAGCACTGCGCATTTTCAGGTGTCCCTTTCAAAGACGAACCCTTTCACCTGGCAAAGCACACAAGTTCAGAGTGATCAAACAGTCCCACACTTTGATAATCTGTCCTCTGCCATCTTCAAGTGGTGGGTAATGAAAGCGGGGGAGGGGGTACGATCCAAGCTGTGGTATCCCTTTCATAATGCCCTTCATTGGACGGCCAGGGGTGATGAATAAACAACGGAGCGGCGTCACAGGCGCAGAGTCGAGGCGGGCAGATCGTAAATTGGTGTTGCTCTGGAGGAGGGTGGGGGTTACGCCGCTCATGACTGAAAGGGTCACACAGTGAGACTGCTGGAGACACTTATTATGCTGGAGGTGTGATGGAGAGGAAGGAGGAGGGAGCGCTGAATGGCAGGGCTGTCTTGGGGTTATGTTGACTGCTGGACCCTGTGATCATAGGGAGCCCCCGTGGGGAGATGGGGACCTAGAAACAGCTCCCTCTGCGAATGTACTCTTTTTGTGTGAATGTGCGTGTGTGTGTGTGTGTGTGTGTGTCCAGGTGTTGGTCTGTGGGCTGCAGGTGGTTCTCCTGTATTTCCGAGAGGGCTCGGCGAGATGCACATTTGCAAAAATCGCTGCAAGGTCAGAGCGGGGCTCGTTGCTCAGTGTCAAAAAGGAGGACAGGAAGGAGGGCGGTAGGTGGGGTGTGAGGAGAGTCATCATTGTCTCCGGGGGGGGGGGATCAAAGCCCTTGTTGAGTCCTTGAACTCCTTTCTTTTTTTGCCTGCTCACAAACTCAAAAATAAACGCCGGCCTTTCTGAAACACAGTCTTGCAGACACGGTTTTATGGATGATATCTTATGTGCTCTCACTCTATAGCAGAGCAGGGGGCAACAATCAAGGTGACATTCATTCTTGCAATGAATTAAACACCTATCAAGTGCTAGTTATACTATTCAAGGCTGCTATAACGAGCTGCCCTATGAATGAATGAATGGCTGATGTCACGGCGCCTCTTCCACTACATATAGCCTATGGCCAGAATCAAATACACTGGTAGTATAATATGTACAGACACTGGCCCGCTTAGGCCAGTAAGCACTGATTACAGATCACACAAATCACATTGGAAGTAAGAAGGTTCCAAAAGACCTAGCCAAAGCTGTCATGCATCGGCCAGAAGGCTGTCAGATTACCTGCAGTTGCCAGAACAAAACCAAGAGACACACTCAAGACGACGATGATTCGGATAGGAATGATCATTGTGCACTTGATATTCTCAGCGTTTCCTCCCTTTTTGTGTCCAGTTGGAATTAAAATTACTTCAAGATCAAGTGTCACTTCAACTAAAAGCGTTCAAGCCCACAGCTGTGCCACAGCATTGGCCCCTTTAAAATGAAATTAGTCCTAGAACCCTTTTACATAACATACCACCAACACAAAGTACTTAGTATTGCTAAGCAGCCCACTCTCAAGGCACCAGAGGACGGCTACAAAGCCTTCACTCCCACGGAATAAGAGTGGAGAGTGAGCCTGTGTGGCAGAGTGCTTACGTCCAGAGAAATAGAACTTGGAAAGTTTAGGTTGTCTTTTGTTAGTTCAGTCGAAGCCAGCAAACAGTTGTTCCGAGATGTAAAGTGGGATGTCAACATGTTACAAAAGACGAACGGTGGAACTGAAAACTCGCAGATAAACATGGGGGAAAAGACACTTTCCTTCCTTTGTCATTCTTTTGATCGTTTTCACTGTGTTTCTTTCCCCACTCTGCCCCTAGTCCTTTTTACTTTCTCTCTTCAAATGGCTCGGCAAATGACCCTAGTTGATACAGGCGGCTATAATACATGGGCAACCACAAATCTGCCTTTAACCTGGTTTTTAATTGTATGCCCCCATCTCAAAACACTATTGTACCAAAGTCCAATCGCCAATTAAAGTGAAGGAATTGCCAGAGTGAAATCCGCCTCATGAAGGAGGCTGTCAGTATGTGGAGGTTGCTCTATTCATCTACAAAGTTGAGCCTTTATCAGACCGATGCATGGCATTTGAATACACAAAAGACTAAAGGATTTGGGTAAGGAGAAGCACACACTAGTTCATTTCAACATCAAACAGCACTGTTCAAAGAGATAGTGTTCTGTGTCTGAAAAACCTCCAGGAAATGGAAGGAGAAGAAAGTGGCGGGACGAGCGGCGGGGGTAAATGGTCAAAGCAGAAGTTGGCAGAGGCTTTGCTATGCAAGAGGAGCAGAGATGAATAATGCATGGACTGCTCACTGAAGACACTTGTGCCGGCATGTCACTCTTTGGAGGAACATTTTCATTTTCAAGCACTTCCACCTTGATACCTTGCCATCAAAGGTCAAGCTCAGACATCATCAATCAACCTCCAGCGTGCGTACACCACTGGCAGGCTTTCTACGTTATATAAGGCTCTTATTCAAAGGGCAAGTTAGCGGACCCTTAAAGCAGCAGGGTTCATTTACGCAGCAATGAAACAACGTTAACAATTCTCCATACTCTTTGAATCAAAATGGTGTATTCTTTTGGAAGATTCGATTATTAAAACATCAGGGTCAATCTATCGGGAACATGAGACTACGTTTCCTGGACCTAGGGATCAAGACCATCCGAAACCAATTTTTTTGAGGTATTGGACCAAAGTGTTGGACCATTGCACCCAAGTAGTTCGTACTACATGTCTAAAGGCAAATTGGTTTAGTCCAAACTTCCAGAAAGCATATTTCAGAAGGGTTCCTTTTTAATTTCACTTATAATCCAATTGAATACCCGTTTCATAGGAATATCTATCAAAAGTATAAAAGTATGATTGAAAACCAGTGGAGACTGAAATGACAGAATCAGATGTACAGCAGGCAAGAGAACATATTTTACTTTTTAATAACTTCTAAAGTCTTTGAGTTAAAAAATAAATTGGAGATGTGTTTGGGGGATTCATACGCCGTTAGATTATTCAAATAGCACTTCAGTTGAAGCAAACTGACACATGGGAGTTTAGGGTGAAACAAACACACAACATCTCCATTTGATTCTGTTACTGTGAAGTCTGGAACAATGCGCACAAGTTATAGCAGAACTGTGATGCTGAAAGAAAGCAGAAGAGTTAAATCCTCAGACATCAACTGGTGACTGACTGCTTATGGACTCCTCACAAGGATGTGTCAGCCAGACACTTTAAATCCGCAGCAAAGTGAAATACAACTCCCAGAGATCCACTCCAGCGATTTCAAAACAAAAGCAGCTCGCGACCTTCACTTTAAATGAAACCTTCATTTGTCAAGAGATGCTCTGACTGGTACAGCTATCAAGTTGATGAGCTCTAGCAACAGACAGAAAACTAAACGCTGCTCTACACTGTGCCGCATTGTGCTGCTTTCAAAGGCCAGTGTAAACACCATTTGCTGCTCCTTTCAGATGTAACCTTGACCACGAGGTTCAGCACACTTCACATGCAGCGCGGGCGACGGGGTTGAAACGTTGCAAGGGGCACAGCCTCTGATTGAAGTAGACACCGCCTCCACACCGCCGGTTTAAGCACAGACTCATTGATTCGTCTTATTGATATTTCCAAGGACCGCTTTGGATTAGCTTAACCTGCTCAGAGGGAAATGAGTGGAATTGAATGACTGGAGCGACCTGCAGAAAACAGATACTATGCACGTTTGCAGAGAGAGTTTTCTTCTGCATGTACAACAAAATATCAGTATTGCCTTCACCTCCACTGAACCAATGAGCCACGGAGCACCCTGACCCCCCTATGTTTCTCCGTGACTCCAAAGGAAACTTAGCTGAGCCTTGTTGAATATTCTGTTGTCTCAACGGCTTGAATCCCTGTAGTGGGTCGGCAGCACTCTCACCACGTGTGTCTACTAGCAAGGCCAGTTCTCAGATGTGAACCGTTGCTATTAGAAACACTCCCCTACTGTAGAAGATTGAAGCTCAAACACTATCTCCACAAATGAGTCCATAAATTCTATCCTTGAAAAGCCAAACAAGACTCAACTCAGAGCACAACCGGCTATAATCAAACTACTGTATAAATACATTGTGCTATTGATGCTACAGTGAGGTTACACTGTCTGCTATCACTGACACAGCAACCTCTTCCAAGTTAAATGAGAGCCTGATTTGCATTTACTATCTGACCCCGGCGTGATCTCCCACCCAGCTGACCCCAGATATGATTTGAAATCTTGTACATCAGCAGAAAGCTGTCCTGTGGGGAGGCTGCTGTGATTCATGCCCCAGCCAAGACAAATAACGTGGCCTTGAATTAATCTCCCTGTCATCCCACTAAGCACTGAGAACCTGCGAGGTGCCTCCACAGTCTTCCAGCTGCTGCTTTTCAAAGTGCTGAGATCTTATTGTTGGAATCTGGAGCCTTGTGCTGCTGGCCGATTGAAAGCCCACCACGGTTTCATTTAATCTGACAAGTATAATCTTTTAAGATTGCCCTAACCCGCTGTGAGGTTTGAAAAGCTTATGACAGACTTACTACATTGATCTGAAGACACTTGAAGAGGCCATACTGTTGTGCCTATGGCGTAATCACAAATAGAGCCTTTGAAATAGAATAATGCCAAACAATGCCCGTCAGTCAGCGAGTCATCCGTGCGATAAAAGCTTAATCGTTTTATCGTTGCTTCAAAATGGTGCGGTCTGTCTTTGTGTGTCTGTAAATCCTCCAGCACTGATCGTTTAATGCAACCACAAAAGCTGCCGTGGTGGATGTAGTAGAGATTGAAACGGGGAATGTTTTATAGGGAATACACAATGGATAAATGACTGTTTTCATTGACAATGAAAGCCATTAAGTAGAGTTCATACAGTCTGGAGTGCACACACACATTCTCTCACACTCATCAAGTGCTTTACCTCCCACTGCGCCACAATGGATTTCCCCCGAGGCCGGCATTCAAGGTTTATGCTCGTAATGACCCACACTAATTCAACGGTGATTGATCAGCGGAATCAACTAATGAGTTACAGCCCCCACGGCAAGACGGAGACCTTTGTCTCTGGGGATTGTCCATGAGGGTTGTGCTCCCTGATGTCTCGCTGTGTGGTCACATGACTCACAGATATCTCACTGCGTTCTCCTGAACACACCGAGATACAAACTGTGTCCTGTGTTCGCACTTTACTCCAAAAGGTTGTCCGCTCGCCACAAGCACAGCCAGGGAAGATATACGACTTGGTGGCATAATGTATTCATAGGGGAAAAGATTGAGAAATTGGTCTTGAGACATGATAAAGTGCCCGCTGAGGTGTCTTTGAGAAATGATGATGAAGCTGTGAAGCCTGGAGCTGGATCGCCACGTTCTGTTCAATTAGCCTGCAACTCTGCTGGTAGACTAACACTTGGACTGGCTGAGCAATGAATCCATCCGAAATGTATTCTAGAGAGATAGTCGGCATTATGATGAAATCAAAGGAAATATCTTGAGTCTGGTGGCGGTATAAGCTCATTCTGATGCAAAGATAAGTCTGTATTCTTGAATCCACACTTTATGCATGAGTTCCTTGTTAAGACAAGCAATTAAAGACAGAGCAATGTGTTTTTATGTAAGGAGACGGCTCATAGAGGAAGATGAATTATGTTAGCACATTCTTATATTTTGATCTGTGTCAGCGAGCTGCTTCTGCAGTGCAATAACTACAATTCATCACAGTGTCATTTTATTTCACGAAGAAGAAATCAATTCCTCCGACTTGTCAGAAGAATTATCTCCAGGGTTGATTGAATATTTTAAAAGAGTGAGTTTTCTAAATGAAAAGAGTGGGTCAAGTGGTGCTTTTCACTCTTTTGATATACTCAGACTGAACAGAGTCCTGATGTGGGGAAGCAGTTCAAAGAAGATACCGACCGTTCTTCCCCAGGGCGCATCAATACATCCACTCCTTTTCTCTAAATATTTCACATGTGTGAATCACCCATGCATTCAGATATTACATTCGAGCTACACTTGTGTGGAGCAGCCATTTGTAGTGTGCTTGATTAGCTTTAAACTAAATGTTGTTCTCCTCCTCCGCTACTTCAACAAGATGAATATGATCCACTGGAACCAGAGGGGTTTCCATTCTCACTGACAATGTCCTTTATTTCAATGACCTCTCCTGAACATCCTCTTGAAGCTCCCCTTTATTGATGAAACTGGAATGTCTCTGTGATTACTGATTTGAATGCAGCCAGAAACACAATGTGTCTGGGCTGCAGAGCTGAATGACATTATCACACTCTTCAAAATGCTAATTATATGCAGATTTGTAGTGTGATTCATGTATTCATTTGGCATGCTGAGAGGTGATTAGGTGTGTGGGAGTAAGCAGCAGTCACTAATGCTCAGCAAAAGCTAAAAACAGCACGGTGAGGGGAAGCAAAAGGCGGCAATTTCTTTTACTCGTGTGAGATTTGACCTTTTCGCCGAGTCCCTGCCCGTGGCGCTAAGGATGCTCGCATATGAAGGGGATTTGAACTTTAGCTCGCAGGGAGCATCTGACATATGTATGCTTACTGTTTGTGTCTCTGCCGGCGAGTGCGGAGGCACTTCTTAATGTCTTATTTCAGACACATTATTTTGTTACAATACCCAAGAGCAACCGTACACGGAACACCGTCCTCACACACCGGAGGAGCACACTGTGGCCAGGGGTGCATGCTATTAAAGATACGTGTAGTCGTTTATATTAATACTGGTGAAACATTTACAATTCTTAACACAAGATTTATTCTGCAGTAAAGAAAAAAACTACTTCTACATTCATTTGTATCATTTTTGTTGTGTTAAGGAAGTAACCAGGTTAAAGTTACCTCTCTAATATTGTTCTATATTGCTGTGAAAACATCTCGAAAAAACTGTATTTATTTGATTTTCTGTCCAAAAAGGGCATTTTTCAAAACAATACTGATCATGTTTGGCCAAGCTAAACAATGAGAGAGTTGCACAACACACAACTGTATGTTTGGACTTTTTAAACTAAAATGACACTTCATATTGTGATAGTTCATTGTATCAATAAAGCCAACCAGTAGGAAACGTTAGGCGATCTCTCTCGTTTAGATAACCAGCCCGGTCTCACGCCATTTGGTGTGATAGGCACGAAATGTAATCTATTGATTCGTGTTCACCACACCATTTGTTCAGTGTCACACAGAACGATTTTAAAAGCAATGTATTTCTATTGGTAGTATGTTTCTTGCCTGCACCAAATAATAACAAATTAGGAGAAAACAGATTTCAGTATTCTGAGGCTCTGTGCCGCATTTCTTTTCCTCACGGACGGCAAAAAAAGTCTGACATTATAAAATGTAATATAAAAACAATAATCGTGGCTTGATATTGAGTAAGAAAATGTTTTTATGAACCCCACAGCTTCTGGTCTTCCAAGACCCGACCGGACAAAAAGACGTGGTGCAGGCACGAAGCACTACCAATAGTCAGGTAACGGAGATAACGTCCCAACAGTGCTCAGCTGTAGGAGCATATCATTTCCATATCATATTCATTCATCCATATATTTTCTAAGATAGACAAGTACCCCTATCTACAACAAGCTCCTTTTCCCTTATATCATACAAGAGAATCTGTAATAAACTGCATATATTAGTGTGTTGCTGTAAAGCATGAGAAAGGGAAGGGGAAAGGAACTGGAAGCACCTCTCTTCAGTTTACTCATTCCCTTTGATGAACCCAGGAGAGTTCAATTCATGCAAGTGTGACAAAGCCTATGCTTCATTACACATTGAGATTGAAGCAGTGAAGTTCAGAGGAAACAATAACTTGTATTCAAAGCCTCTCTTCCCGTTCCAGCCGAGAGAGTTATGTGAAATACTGGACTGGATTTAAAAAAGCAGAAATAGGCTACATCCCTGAGTGAGCAGCGCTCTGACAAACGGACCGCAAGCTGAGGTCAGTGTAGCCTACCTGACACAGCTGGCTCCCAGCCGAGGCAATATGGGCTCCTCATACCATCTGTGGAGGACAAAAAGACAGGTCAGAACAAGTGATATGAGAAAGAAAGAAAGGATATTGGAAAAGGAAAGGAGATTAGATGCTGCTGTGTGGCTTTAGGGCTAAGGCCAGCTGTCAACATAAGAAAAACGTGAAATAAACATGTTTGCCGAGGCTTAGTTTTAAATCTGTAAAAAGCATATTTTTAACATGAATACATATAATTCAGCTGAACCCATTCAGTCACAGAATGAAACAATGAGTCAGCATTATGCTTCATATTAACTGCATAAGGCTCAAAGAAAATATATCTTGACATCAACAACAAGGGGAGTTTTAAGAGTATTTATCTCATCAGTATGCTACACACCGCCGCTAAATCTAACTACGGCAACAAACAGACGGAGAAGGTGGAGGCTTCTATCGATGTTTGCTCTTTTATGAGAACTTATAATTTGAGGCTCACTCGCGCCCAGAATAGGTCAAATGAAACTCATCAAATTGAGTTTTGTGAGCTTCCGTGGCAGACGCAGCCAATTTCAGGTTCTCAGGTTCTCACTCTCCTTCAGGGTGGCACTGAACTCAGTTAACACGCGACTAATTATTATATTCCAGAAGAATTTCAATGACAGGAGTTGGCACAATGGAAATGACTGTGATGTTTCACTATGGGTTTATATGTAGGATGTCTTCCAGTTGTTGTTACTCAATAATGAGTATTTTCAGACTCATGACTCATGGTTATTGCGGGGCTGTTGGCAGGAAATGAACCCTGTTTTCGATGCTGTGCAACTTTCTCAGAGCAATTTATAGGATATAGAATGCAGACAGTCAAATCAAATGTCAAAGCGTAAACACAGTAGACTATAATTAATAGGGATATATTTTGGACACCAGTCTACGGTGAGGTAACAACCATTTTTGCTCATTATTTCAGGGAATAATTCATTATTTTTTTAACTATGAAATGTGTCGCTGTGCAATTTACCGACATTATATTGATATAGAGGTTATAAGATGATATTATCTCAGATGTATATATCTGAATATGGGCTCTTTTCCTGCTTTGAAAGGCTGCATTACAAGTGATACAAAACAAACCAGACTGTTATAGCTTTTCTGTCATTTTCCTTATGTCAACTACGTCATTACAGTTTATGTACATTGCTGATGAGTAAAACATCTCAATGGGTAAATAGTTTGTGAAAGCACCAATAATCAACCTTACAATATCATAATACCCTAACCCAGGGGTCTGCAACCTTTTTGACCAAAAGAGCCATTTTGCCCCCTTTTTGTCTGGAGCCGCAAAACATATTTGATAGCTTGATAGCTTATAAAGTTATATATATTGTTACATCATAGACAACAACTATAGTTTATTTGCATTTATTATTTATTACATTATATAAAACTGTTAACCTCTAATAATAAACAAAGAACTCTTATAAGGAGAATTGAAAAAATACACAGGCCAACTTTAAAATAAATCAACACAGCACTTGGAGTCCTCTGCACATTTGAATAAAATGAATATAATAAAAATGGGCCCACTTTGAAATAAATAAAACCTATAGCTGCACCCTAAAAAGAGTTAGGTGATTGAATTATGACTGAAGATCGTCAGCTGTCTTCCTCTTCCGTGGTTTTCCTCCAATACGTAAAGCTGCAGCACCTTTGAGAACTTCTCTCCACATATCAAACATACCGGTAAGCCAGCATCATTTAAGCAGATAACTGTCCACGCAGAACTAAACCCTCTGTGTTCCTCCGGTACTTTTCTTTTCTTTGATTTATTCATATTCGCTCATCGAGCCGGGGGTCCGGTTATTCACCTGCAAGAAAAGGCGCTGGCGCGGGACCGTAGCAGGATATGACGCATATTTTAGTTGACCTAATTAAAACCGTTTTGTTTTTTATTTATGAACCGTGCAACAAAATATAAATAGTCCTACAAATATTTTTATTTTATTTCCTTCTTATTTTTGTCCAAGCTCAAGGGAGCCAGAGTAGAGGGCTTAAAGAGCCGCGGGTTGCCGACCCCTGCCCTAGCCCATCATGATTTATCCTACCAGAACCCTAAAGACGTCTAAAAGACATGCAATTGGGAAATAACTAACTGCTCACATTGGAAAAAACAGAGAAAAAACCTCAACAGATCAATCAATAATAAAGATAGTTGCTTATTGATTTTGTGTCGATTAACAAATCAATTAGCAGCTAATCATTTTAGCAGTATGTTAAGATCAATCAATGGGGGCCAACTAGTAAAGCTAGAGTAGAGATAAATAAAAGTAGAGCCCAATGATGATGTCTCCCTGCCATCAGTTTGAAGACAGGAAGCAGCGCGTCAAGGTCAGGAAGGAGCGCTGTCACCGCTAACAGGCAGGGAGCAGTGCGCTCTGGGTAATTGGGAAGAGCTTTCTGCCCTCTGTTTTGAGTGGCGTTGTGTGTCCGTGGAATCGGTGTACCTGTTCAGGGCTCAGCTACAGCCAGATGTCAGCGGAGTAATCGCAGCCTCCCATTAACACGCCACTCACACACTGGGTGGGGGGGGGAAACACACACACACTTCTAACACACACTTCTAACACACACTCGTGAGTGCTCATGAGAATAATGAAAGCATCACAATTATGCTGTAGTGGCCTATAGAAGCTAATTCACACATTTCATATCATTGTGTGAAGCCTCTTAGCATAATGCTGGAAAAAAAGATGCCTTGTGGAATGCATTACGCCCCCCCATGTCACCGCGCTAATCAGCATAATATGAATTATTGCCATCATTACAGTGGGTGGCCCGAGAAATAACAATAGGTCTTAATTATTCAACAACGAGGAATAATAAGGGGAGAGCAAATGCACCTTTAGTTTGTGCTGCCAGCCGTCATTAGACTGTGTGTCTCTTTCCTCTGGGAGCACATCTTTGTTGTGGAAATGCATCCTGAGATGAGTGATGAGCTACTTTTTCGCCCCGAATATACTCCCCGTGTTGTTTGTCAGTGACGGCTCGATGCGGAAATTACCATAAGAGCCCAATAAAGACGTGCTTTGTACAAAAAAATATATTTGTAGCGTGTAATTGGTATTGTTCCCGTGTGCCATTAAGGGGATCATTTTCGGTTGCATTTCAAGTCATGGTTCGGTCCCAGATGTGAAAGTAATAGGGTTAACATCATTAAAACCTTTTTTTATTTGCATCCCTTATCGTAATGAACATATAACTTGTGACTAAAACAAGCCAATACAAGTGTATCTGTATTGCATATTGGTGACTGCTTATTTCTAAAATGTTTGTTATGCGTCCTAACGGAGCGATGGTGAGTGCCTGCTTATTTGATTTTTAATTTGTTATTAATTCTATTTTATTTTTTCATTTTGGTATCCACATTTTATTTACCTGACGATTATTTGATTTCATGTTTTACCTATTTCATTTTGCAAAACATGAATAACTTTTTTTTTCCTGAGCAGCACTTTGAACTCGATGTTTGAAATATTTGATATAAATAAAGAAAATAGTTAAATAAACACATGTTGTTGACATATGATATTGTCTCATAATCACCGTATGTGATAAGAGTGGTGGAAGTGAGGTGCTTTAAACTAATGCTAACATTAGCACGCTCAAAATGACAATGCTAACATGCTGATGTTTAGCAGGTGTAGCTTACTTCTAATTTACTTAGCATACCAGCATGCTAATATGCTAATTAGGACAAAATACAAAGTAATGCTGAGAAACTGATATCTGTTGCGTTTAGATTTGTAATAGTTTCATTCTGTTTTGTATTGTTAAGCACTTTATAACTGTTTTGAAAGGTGCTGAATAAATACATATACTAGTTTGTTATATTGTTAGCCTATGTCTTGTTGTCTTGTTTCAAAAAGGATACAAAATATGTAATACACAGTTTCAGTATTGACTGCAAACCTAAATGACATTAGGGTATCACAACTCGGGGTCGGCGAGGCCACACTCATGTCAGACTTTCCTAGAGAGAACAAGGATTAAGCTGAATCCTAAAATCCTCCAGTACTCCTCCTTTCACAACGACTCATATGTCCGTCCGTCATAATGAAGACATGGTCGTGATTACAGCGGATATTCACAATACAGAAAGGATTTCATTGGGGTTTTCATGGATTACTGTTTCTCTCTATTATAAATATAATGGCTAATGGACATGTCTGACAACCCTGCTAATCATCTGGCTCCACTTCCTATTGACACGGCAACAATCCCGACTGCTAACCGGGGGGGGGGGGGGGGGTGTCACAATCACAGCGTGCCTTTGTGTGGTCTGAAAGCTCGGAACAGATACCGTCAAGATCCTGAATTACCCGCGGGGCCCGATGAGATAATTAACTTTCAGCTTGAAGGCGTCCTGAATACTTCCTGTCAGCTGTCGGTAGCCGTCTTCACAAAGTCTCCGACAGTAGATATGGAAACAACGTTTTACATTTTTTTTTAATTCCAAACATTTTGCAGGTAAAATCACACTCTGCAGACATGCTAAGCCGAAAAATCAACTCAGTCTTTGTGTTCTCCCGGAGGACACGACTTCAAGGTCACATTTCCTGCTCACTGAACTTCTGTTCTCGTTAAAATTCAACCGCAAATCCAGATCACACGAGTCTGTTCTGAACCAAAGAAAAACTCTGCTGCTTTACACATACAAAAATAACTTCTTTCTTCCATACGGACACACAATCAGTGTTTGGGATTTGCCACAAACACTACAACACTTAGAGATACTAGATATCAACTAGAAAAGGTAGTATTACTAGGCTACTTCTACTGTCAGTTAAATGCTTTTTGTTGTGCATTTCCAGCCTCTGCGACCCCTCATACATTACATGACATGTCACTTGTTAGACGCTTTTATCCAAAGCGACTTACATACTCAATACTGTGGGCAATCCCCACAGGAGCAATTTGGGGTGAAGTGTCTTGCCCAGGGACACAACGACATGCTGACTGCAGTGGGGTTTGAACCTGTGACCTCCTAATCCGAATACCAACTCACAACCCACTGCACCACACGCCTCCCCTCATACTTCTACAATACCAGTATTTATATTGGTGGGAGATGTATTTACGATGTAGGTCAAACAGGACGTTTCCTTGTATTTTGGGGCGGATTTTTCCCAAATATTTGAGGGTCTAGTTCTAGAAGACAGATCTATTGGATTTTCTATTAATTACTTCTGATGCACTAAACTTATCAGACATGGATAAATATACAATTCAATAAAGTGAATGTACATGAAGTTTACTAACTCAAAAATGTGTTAAATCACTCATCAATTGATATGGCTTTCCGTTTTATTATTTTTTACTATTTTAAGTGGACCTGGTTGGGTTTTAGGCACGCAATAAGCAGGCAAACTGATTAAAATGTGCCTTCATTAAGTTTAAAAGCAGTGCCTGGTTCTCTAAGAGCATTGCATTATGCACGGTGCATGAAGAAGTGATTTTTTAATGGAAATGACCCAGATCTAATTGGGAATGGCCTAGATCTTGATTACTCTAATTACGCACCTGAAGCAGACAACACACTAGTCTCGGTGCGAGGCCTGTCACAGTGTCTTTAACATAACCATGGATCTAATTGGTTGACCTTTTCAATGCACACCGCGGTATTAAAGGGCCTAATTAAGATTCCCATTAGAATCTGAGATCCTGTCAATTCAGTCCTTGAACACAAATATTTAGGTCTCTCTCAGACATTCATGGAAAGCAAATGTCAGAAAGTGCAAGACCATACTGCTGTTAGAGGGTTTTAGAAGCAAGGTTTAGTCCCAAGAGCGTCTTCAAGGTGGTGCGTTGATGAAGGATGTATGTAGGCTGACCCGTAAGCAGTGTTGGGACTAACACGTTACAAGTAACGCGTTACTTTTGGCAGTAACTAGTACTCTAACGCATCACTTTTTTAATTCAGTAACGCAGTTACCGTTACTACATGGTGCGTTACTCCGTTAGTTTTTTAATATAGTCAACAGCCAGGCGAACAGAGATGAGAACTGTACTTAAGTACTTGAGTAAATGTACTTAGATACTTCCTGTGTCACATGCGGAGACGGGCTGTGGGCGTGTTTGTGTTGTTTACTAACAAGACTATCATGGCGGCGGCGGAGCTCAAGTCTAGTTTCTCCACCTGGAGATATTCTCACTATTTCACTTTTGTCGAGCACAAAGAAAAGAACGTTTTAGTTAAATGTAAGTTGTGTCCTGGCGGGTCAAAGGTCCTATCTACTGCCCAAACCAGTCATTCAAATCTCTTAAAACATCTGCAAAAACAACATGCTGGGACGAAGCTAGTAGCTAAGACCACAGAGACTCAGCCGACGCCACTCCACCTCCACCTAAGCAACAGCGGCTGGATTTTAACCAAGGGACTGCTGGGCAGGGAAAGGTCGATAAAGCCATTGCACGGTATGTTGTAGAACACATGCAGGCTATTGCTACAGTGGAGTCACCCGCTTTCAGGGAGCTAGTTAGCATGATAGCATGTCCGGGCGGCACACGGCATATGGGACGGAAAACTTTTTCCAACTACCTGGAGAAAGAATATACAAAAATGGAAAGCCAGCTAATATCGATGCAATCCAGATTGCATATAATGCATGTCAAGTTGATCAACAGATTGTATTATTCTCCAATGCAATAACAGTACTGAAATGAAGGCTATAAGGGCATTAATGGGAGCCCTTTTCTCAAGTAACTAAAACGTTACTTTTCACAGTAACGCATTACTTTGGGATGCAAGTAACTCGTAAAGTAACTGAGTTACTTTTGACATGAAGTAACTAGTAATGGTAACTAGTTACTGGTTTTCAGTAACTAGCACAACACTGCCCGTAAGTAAGCATGGCAAGGGCTTGACAAAAAGGCAAGGCAGGACTCTGGACTCATTTTATGTCAAATCTGTAAAGCTTGTGATATCCTAAGATCTTATTTTAGGCAGACTAATAACACGGAACAAAACGTAAAAACTCCGTTAGCTTACATTAACCACAGACGTTAATTCATGCATTTATCCAATTACCTATTGACTATGAGACGAACCAGAACAGGAAGTGCTAGACGCTGACACCTTTCTGGGTTTAGGACTCATTCCCGCATCACTTATAGATATGTTACAAACAGTGCTGTACTGCAGGCTTGGAACATTCTTCTATCTTTATACGTCTGACTTATGGAGCAGAGATTTCCACAAGAGACATGCATTCACATTATTCATAAATCCTCCACTTTATGCTAACCTTTACATCCCACATCCAGTATCGACATTGCTCTTTGCCGAGCTGTTGATGCATAGTAAATCAAGGAAATGACCTCTCCAGTGCATCAAGCTAAAAGAGCCTCCTCCCTCCTCCCTCCTCCTCCTCCTCCTCCTCCTCCTCCGGGGAGCAGCTGCACTCAGGAGGCAGAAGTGGGTCATGTCTCCCTGATCGGCCCTGTATCCTCTCAGTTCATGATCAACATGTTTAATGAGTGACACGCTCTCCAGGCATTTTCCAGCATGAAAGTGTGTCATCTTTCTGTACATCGCCTCTCGCTAATGTGTTCCACCTTGATTTCTACCTGGAGCTAATCAAAGCCATTTTGAAGGCCGGGTGCAGCTGTGGGATGCATGTTCTCTCAGGTTTGATCAGAATGGGATCAGTGGAGTCTGACATATCGCACGTGACACATGAATGATCAAACAAATGACTCACTCACACCCCCCCCACCCCTTCACCTGAGCTAATCAGTGTAAATTATGGAAACTGCAGGCTGTTTACACAGAGCCGCAAGGAGAGGTTGGAAACATGTAAGTAGTTCAACATGTAGAGCAGGCAGAGCCCTCATTTATTTCCCAGTATTGGTTACATTGGTTGGAGCTTGGAAAAGTGTTGTATGTAAAGCTATACAATTCTACTTGTGTAGCATTTGAATTACTATGTTTGGCATTATTACTGCTACACTGCACACTTTGAATTGTTCCCACTTCTAGCCATGATTGTCCTGTGTCCTTAGAGATACAGGACTTATATATTGCGGTGAAAAATGAGGCAACAGTGAATTAACAGGTGACAAGAGCAAAGAACCTTCAGAGGGTTTGTTGTGCTCAGGAATCATGAGGTGAAGGGACTCTGTTAGCTCAACAGAAATAGAGACTCGGTTTAGAGTGCAACATATTGGCGTAATACCACTTCCTGACAGACTGCCCTACTCAAATAGATTGAGGACCTCATCTCATTCGTGGTTTGCAAAGCACATCTCCGTTGAACTAGTATGAGGAACACGCATACACAAATAATTTATCCGCTGGCTGAGTGTATACATTACATTAGAAATGCATAAAGCTCTCAGGGCAGAGCAAACAAATGATGTGGAGAGAGTCTGTTGAGGAATATAGAGCCACAGGTAAAAGCGTTACCGTCTGCTCTTTGGTTTTGTTATAGCTCCACAGCCTCAGCCGTCATTGACTTTCCATTGAAGCCCCCCCCCCCCTTCCCCACCTCTTCGCCCCTGTCAAAGGAAGACGAGCCCTTGATGAGCGCACCTTTGATCTCCGTGAGACGCCTCTGCTCCTCCTCCTCTCTTTCCCCCATCATCCTCCCTGTCCTCTCTGCTGGGGAGCTGTCAGACTTCTGCTCTGCTCCCCCATCCCACACCACCGCGTCTCGGGGCTCTCTCATCCTCCCACCCCGTGCCGGCTGGAGTCCCAGAAGGACCCCGCCGCCACCCAACGTCTAGCCTCAGCCGGGTAACTATACCACCAGCCATCGGGACAATCAGAGCTGGCTTTTTATTCCAGTTCAAACGCGGCTATTAATGAAACTTGAGGGTTCTTTCATACCTCACTGTTAACAGCTGATTCTAGCAATCACTCCACCGCCGCATGGGCCGATCCTGCCGCATTGATCAGGCTCGCGTGGCGAATACGCATAACAAAGAGGTTAACACTTCATTTCTTTGCTTCTTCAGGTTATGTATGGCACTGTCGGCGGTGAAATGGCCAATCAATTGGAGCCTGGAGGGAGGTGTTTCAATCACAGCTCAGCCGCTGATTTAATCTGGTTATTTACACTTTGTGTCCAGGCTGTGTTTTTTATGACTCCACATATCTCGCAGCAGTATTTCCCTTTAGAAGTTGGACGATTCTGCGGTTCATCTCCCCAGCATTTGTACTCTCCCATGTAGAGAAGCAGTGAGTGGTCCATGCTTCGACGATGCAATGAGCCGAGCCCTGCGTTACATATTCAATTCAATTCACACTCTGCTCACTGGTAATAGTGATGAATATGCAGGGCGATCATTTCTTTGTGTCATAGTCTCAAAAGAGCGAGACATTGGGGGTTGACAAAGCGTGGCTGCTCATTGGATGCCTTGTTCAGGGTGAACTGGCAGAGGTTAATGTTACCGACGAGGACGATGTGTTCATGGAGGCCAAGAAAGACGCCTGACGTAAGAGTTTGGGATATCAGTTGGAAACAGTGTAACTATATTAATAAGAATGACTTCATTTCAGTAGTGGGCACAACTTTATATTCAAGAAGAGTGGTGCAGGAATGGGTCCTAAAAACGGATACAAGTCATTTGAGCCCTTACAGCTCCCTTGTCTCGAAGTTAGCAGTTTTTGAACAGGTTTGTTTCGGTTAGAATCCTGCCTGAAATGAGGTTTGTGAAAAAGCTTAAGATTCTTTCAGGTTTTATTCTACGACATAATATCTGTCAAGCCTTTCTGTGTCTTAAAAACAGCATCTGCTAATAAGTGTTCAAATGAGACTACTAAACGTCATCAAGCCAACATCAGCTGCCGTTAGCTAGCGATGCTGAGTCATGTGACCTTGATGTTGTTTGTTTATAGCATTTTACTTCTGCCGATTGCATACAGTTTAGAAAATAATAAAAGCATACGAGTGATGGAGATTTATGGAGATTATCCTGCTGAACGAAATCTGTTTCATAAATGTGTGTTTGCCACAGATATTATTTTCTGCCAAGATGTGTTGAATAAAATCCCAATTCCGAAGATAACTTTTGGGTCCGCCTACAAACAAAGTCATCCCTGAAACCCTCTATGATGTAGTCTAACAAATATTCTCCTGAATCTCACAACCGTGACAAAAATGACTCATTTCATCTTGATAAATGCCACCTGCTCATGTTCATGAGAAGTGATCATTAGTGTAATCAGCCCCACAGATTGCTGTAATAACGCTGCCTGTACTGTAGCTCTCCATTTGCAGGTTCCATTTACCAAAATGATAGCGGAGTAAAATGCTCAATTTGACATCCTGGAGCTTCAAAGTCCTGCTGATAAATATGAGCGGATGAAAACATCACAGATAGCAGTCAGTAGTCATGAAGGAAAACAGAAAATATTTGGAAATAAGACTTTAGCTGCCAACAATGTGTCATTGGAGAGCTGTGCTGTGACTACACCTGCATGATATGAGGACAATCTGAGATTTACAAATGTTACATTTTACAATTTCACTTGTGATAAATATAGAAATAAAATGTAGAGTGAAAATATGCTTTACACTTCCATGTTGTCCGCCTAATAGCACCCGATTCAAATTCATACTTTTCACATCTTTTGTGATGTGTTTATTGCTCTCTTCTTTTTGGGATGATGACATTATGATTTATCCGTCTGTAACTGTGATGATAAAGAGCAAGACATGAATGTAGGGCTGCACTAATTATCGTTTTAATACAATTTAAACTGCCAATAACTTGTATGAATATTTCATGGGCTATAAATGTCATTAGATATGAAAAAAACATCAGAATTTCACATTAAATGCATAATTTGTGCCCCGCCTTTTTGCTAAATGTACTGGGTATTTTATCAGTGTCAAAGGCAGCTCAAAAGCTTCAGGCATACTGTACAGAGGTTCCATGCTGACATGCCCTCAAAGGCGTTTACATTGTTCAACACGCAAAAAGAACCTTTTCATAACTGTCAATTACCATCTGAATGCATGCAGTGAACAATGCCTCACACCTTAACTAACAAAAGGAAGCAGCCAACGGTTGCCTTGGAAACCCTTAAAGCGGCGGGGACAGCTACATGAAAGGGATTTATTCACTCCAAAGTTATCGCTTCTCTTCCAGCAGAGCCCATTATGAGTTCGGAGAAATCAATGGTTTCAAATATGTGCAAAAAGTTGTCAGCAACAAAAAAAAACGCGGCAAGATGAAATTGCTTTCCCTTAGACTTGAGAAAGATAAAGTGAAGGCCTGTGGTCTTTTTGCTAGGTTTGAGCAGATCATTTGTGCACAGAAGTAACTGTTTTTGTGCAGAGAGTACACTATTCAGTGAAAAGGCTTTAGTCACTTCAGTCACACAAGCCGCATGCTAGCACTTAGCAACGAAAGAGTCATGAATTACCCACTTTTGATACTTCCAGAGAAATCAAAGAACAATCCGACAGCGTTTATAAAGGTTACAGATGAAATAAAACTTTAAATGTGACGTTAACATTTTCCTTTCCCCTTAGGGCATCATTCTTCCACTCTCTTACAGTCATTCTGCACATTTCGACTAAATTGGCTGGTATTTCTGCTTTATCGCTCCTCTACAAAAGGTCATATTCAGAGCCATAGAATATATAGAAATAAACAATTGGAGCTGGGAAACGCTGTCAAGATTTGCACAAAAACGGATTATTCAACTCAACGTGGAGCCACTAGCTGCTCTTATGAATTGACACTTTCTCAGCCGTATTTCATTCACTGCACTGCAAGTAGAACCAGCTTATCTCACAATTATTCCAGCCCTCCATCTCCCCCGTCTCCCTCCAGCGTACAGTGCAGATGGATGATGGTGGCAGAGCGTGGGAGGCAGCTGCTGCCAGCAGAGTGACACCCAGAGTCTCTGATGTCACCCCCACTTTTTACCGCTGATTCAGCCTGCACTCAGCCTGGCAGCCATGGCGATGCGATGCCTTTGAGAGTCATTAACTGGCACGGATGAGTGTTAGTCGTGGCGGGGCGCTGCCACATGCTTTTTGCCGTCAGGGGAGACACAGCAGAAGAGGCATTGAGAGGTGACAGTAAAGAAGGGCAATTCTCCAGAGTAAGAAAGAAGCCACAATGCAACGTGGGAGAAAGAGCAGGAAGCAGGAAGAAAGAGTGATGCCGGCTCATTCCCCGAGGCTCATCTGAAAAAGCTTCTATTCTCTGAGTCCACAAGAACATCCTCCGCAGAAGTAACAAATACAACATACATAAAGAACCCCTCCTTTTGGTTAATCTTTAAGATGAACACAGACGGCGGGGTGAGGATTTCTAAAGCAAAATGGCTACCGGCGCTTCTGTCCTGGGAAGCTCAATGCCCACCTTCCATGTTACAGGATTAGGAGGAATCACTTTTCTGGATCAATAGGATTATAGCTGTCGTTAACCCCCCTGAGATGAAAGAATCACAACCTACAGAGGAAACAAGGGGAAGTGAAAAACAAAGTGTGTTTCCGGGGTGGAAGGAGGACAGCTCTGTTAGCACACCAAAACAAACAGTTATTCCAAGCAGGAATAATCTGTACTGGAAGCAGACAAACTGCCCGCGGCATAGCGCTCACAAAAGTACGCTGAAAGGAATGAAAACAAAGCCCCTGTTGTTCAAAGGGACCAAATAGAAAAATCACTCACTGTAATTGCCCTGCCTTTCTTCTGTAGATCTAGCTTACAGTACCTCTACAGAGGAACTAGCTTGAATATGTGCTAAGAGTCCTGTCTTGCACCATAATTGAAAAGGGCACATACAGTACACAAACCTGCCATCTAATGCACTTCGTCCTGCTTTCAACCCAATACCATCACTGCTGGAAAAGTAAAGCCTACAGGTAATTGTGTGGTGTGTGTGTGTGTGTGTGTGTGTGTGTGTGTGTGTGTGTGTGTGTGTGTGTGTGTGTGTGTGTGTGTGTGTGTGTGTGTGTGTGTGTGTGTGTGTGCGTGCATGCGTACGCATCTGACACGCTGAGCACTGCTCCCAGATCAGCGCGCTCCCTCTTGGCAGCACCAGATGGATCCTGGGCAAAATAGCCAGGGAGAAAATTAAGAACAACAGCTGTCAAATCAGCCAGCGAAGTGAGCAGGAGAAAAAAGGGGGAAGCAGGGAGAGGAGGCAGGGGGGCATCGCACAGAAGCCGCACCTCACTCAGGTAAAGCCGACGTTCAGCTAGCAGCTTATTAGGCAATTCCATGGGAGTTGTGAAGTGATTATCGTGAAGCTGTCAGCTGCAAACAGCATGTTAGAACCCCCCCCCCCCCCAGGAGGTGAAGGCACTGCTGCAATGAAAACTAAACATGTGTTCATGAGACTGATGGCTGATGAGAGAGCGGGAGAAGGGGGGGTGCAGATGGAGGCCAAATACTAAACACAAACATCACTCATTAAGCCGAATGAGCACACGAGAACGAGTGCGCTCGACTGTGAATGATTCCCTTCAATCCCCTCTCTGCCTGTAAACTGATTTGATACACACAGAGCAGCTATTAAGGGGTGTCATCCTACCCCCCCCCCCCTTTATCCCGTCACTCTGAGCTGTTTGATCACCACTAATCATATCTGATGTATTTAAATGTACACCCTCAAAAAGGTAGGGTAAGCTGTTTTCTACTCAGCAAAAAAATAAGCACCACAATATGTCTAAGAACAGAAGTATGCAAATGTAGCATACATCAGATCAAGCTAAGCAATAATGGGATTTTTTTCGAAATGTCATCATTGGCAGTCCGAGTTTTTTCCAACATGGCAACCGTTTGACCCATGGTGTCCAACAAAGACAGGGTTTATCTATTATGGAACAGTCAAAGGGCTGACACGAGGGGAAGGAGGAAGGACAACACAATCAAGACTGGAAGCAATTATAGCAGCAGATGAATGCCTGTGGTGGCAGAATAACATGTTCCACAATCAGGCATACATTCTCAGCTCCATGCATGGATGCCCCCCCGGCCCTGAGGCGTGGAGATAATTGCACACAGGCAGTGATTGTAGTGTGAGCATTCCTCTTGTAACTGTGACTCACTGACAGCATCTCATCACAAACAATACACAGGGCTAATCAAAAAAGGAGCACACATTCACTTAGTTGCCATGTGCATAATGACTGTAATTCAAGTACAACAAGTTGGGAGGAAAAGATGCTGAGGATGTAGGAAGTGAAAGTATATGGTGTTTCGTCTATCCGCTATCAACACATTTGAAAAAACAGGCCTATAGAGTGCCGCAGTGACGCATCCTAAAACCCGGAAGTAAGCTCCTTCCGGTTCCTTCCACAAAAACACAATGCAATTCCTCCATAGGATTTAGGAAAATAGCTGGTCAGTGGTTGAGACACATTTAAGAGACGGATCACGTTTTGTTCAGCCGGATAATCTCCACACGTCTACCCTACTTTTATAATCATAAATCTAATCGCCAGAAGCAAAATGCTAACGTTATGCTATAAACGATAGCAGCAGGGTCGTTGCTTCAACGTCACGACAACTTCAGATCCATATTCAAAAATACAGATTGTAAATTGAAGTTAATGAAATCAAGTTGAAGTGTTTGTTTGAACACTTTGCAGGAGGCAGGGACTTGCTTTCAAGCAGAACAGGACAAACAAACTTAGAGGAGTGTTTACGTGTTCGGCGTAATGACGTAAAACGGCCTCGACAACTTCTGTAGTGCTATTCAGCCACTTGGTAACAACCATCGTTTTTCAGACACGTAAACTCATCACCAGTGGGGTCACTGCTGATGGATTTAATGTCGTAGAACAAAACGTGATCCGTCTCTTCAACGTGTCTCAACCACAGACCTTATTTCCAGCTACTTTCCTAAATCCTATGGAGAGATCCCATTGCTTTTTGTCGAAGGAACCGGACATGGTAAAATGCTAACTTACTTGCGGGTTTTAGGATGCGTCACTGTGACACTCTATATCTTATTAATGTAAGCCTGTCACAGCTTTAAAATGTACACATTAAGATCATTCCATGTTTTTATGATCATATTGTTTGGTTCAAATGTGGATTTAGTTAAGTATTCCGTTAGGGTGTTATCTCTGTAAACTTTCACTTCTAAAAGATAAACTTTACCGTTGGGATTATTTGGAGTGCAAACTTTTTAGATACTAAGTGAAGATGATTATCACTCTGACTGACTGTTTATAAATTCCATTACACGACATTGCTTATCTTCAGATCAGTCAATCAGGGATGAGACGTTTGATTTCTTAGCGGTCTGCCATCACGCTCAAGCTCTTTTCTGGTGTTTTCAGACATTAAAGGGAAGTTTAACAGCAAAAATAGCCTCCCCACTAAATCCAATATCAATCACCATCTGTTCTTTATTCAAGCATTAATCACAAAGTACATCTGAGGCTGAAGGGAGTGTCATTATTTGGTCAAAGTGGTTTTTGGTCAACTTTTTAAACATTTATGACTTTACCGAGTGCTTATTTCTTTAACCTAAACTATGATTAAATATGTTTGTTGACACATTCTCTTCAATGACAAGGACGATGTTTGACTAAAAGACAAAATGGTTGGTATGGCTAAAATGTTATACAATCTGTTGAGTCAGAGAAAGTCATTTGACACAGCAGTAAGACTCAAACAAAGAAATAGATGGAAAAAAAACATTTTGAGTAGTAATACCTAAGAGTTGAAAACGATTCTCTGCATACTTAAACTGAACTAAAAACGTTTAGTTGGGGTTAGCTAAAACTGGGAATTATAAAAATGTAACTTAAGCTAACATAGTAATCACAGGGTTAGGGTTAGACGACGTTTCTCCTCTCCATACTTTGCAGAGCACTTTTTTAGTTTGTCATCACACTGAAGAACTGAAACTGACGCGCCAGATTTAGGCAACGTCGACAACGTGCCGACAAGCTAGCAGACGAGTTCTTCTACGCCTCCACCACCAGTCTGACACTGGGTTTTATTAAAAAGTGTGTGTGCGCAGATACACGCTGTCGTCCCATGTTTTTAATTATATTTTTTCAAGCTAATTTCGAGATTGGGCTTTAAAACGACTTTGAATTGGGCTTTAATGTTCTAATTGTTAGGTTGTGTATTTATATAGTCTTTTGTATGCATACATACATGCAGTATTAGAATGTATAGAGCAGAAGATACGCATCAGGAAATCCTCCTTGCTATTGTATTTTTCATTTTGATGAAATGACGGGGTGAGCTATTTTCTTTTTAGCTCAAGAATGCGTCTCAATGGGATCCTTTCAGAATGGCTGAAAAAAAATAATTATAGAAGTTAATTTTTTGAATAAATGATGCAATGATTTAGTAAGCCTGGGTGAATAACACAGAGCCAAAGTTGTCAATATGCAAAACAACGGGCATTTGTGTTCTGTAATAAGCTGCGGGTTGTATGGGTAGAGAAAAGCAATCGTGAAAGAAAATACCAAGCAAAGTGATTGTTTAGTGTGTGTGTGTGTGTGTGTGTGTGTGTGTGTGTGTGTGTGTGTGTGTGTGTGTGAGGTTCGGATCCTTTCTACGGGGACTGATTAGCGGCAACATCTTGTGCCAGGCTACAGTTATCAGTAGTGATTTCAGCCAGCTATCTATATTCATTTATGCATGGAGCGAGCGTGGAGGATGAGTGGTGTGCAAAACAGAATCTTTGTCTTCACGGGGTCTCTCTCAGTATTCACCCCTCACTGCCGCTGTCTCCTCAGTCATCTTTCTCTTTGCTGTTTCACTTCAATATTGTGAGAAATAGCGTTTTGTGAATTGTTGTTTTGTCTTTCTTTTGTGTCGGATCTCAGACTGAAAGCAGTGCATTGTTGTTTTGGGGGGTTTTGATGCTAATCTGCAGCCACCCTCTGTTCAGATTCTTACTATGATTACTAAGTGAGTGACTGGGGGAGAGCAGAGCATGGTGGAGTGAGAGCACGCTGCTGTGCATTACACATGGCACTCCCCTCTCTCTATTACGTGCCATATTTTTGATGTTGGTTTGGAAATGAAAACAACAAAACAATGCCTTCAGGATGTATTCAGGTTATGTGGTGGCGGGAGTGAAGGACGGAGGTGCTGGATGATCTGGCATTATTGTGATCACCTTTTAAAAAAATGACAGTCCTGTCTGTGGGACGTGTTTGAATACGTTCCAATGTTAGGGAAGACACAAAGTGCCGTTTGACAGGTTTTTAGGTGCTAACCTATGTGCAGCTGTGACACCTTTTCTCAGGGCTTGTTTTTTTGGCTTGAAGCCCACACATAGAAAACCACATGTGGTAAATCAGGTAAACTCTACTGTACAGCTGTGGTAATGCTTCCTATACATCCTGCACTAACACTGAGGACAGCCCTGGCACAACCCTTCATGCTTATGCACTGCCGTATTTTTAAACATGAACATTAGCATCTTAACCCGTCGCTGAATGTGGATTTAAGAAATATACACACTATGGGTTAATGAATATATTCAGAAGATAGTAACATATCTTATAAATACAAGATTTAATCAAAACACCTGCAGGCAAGAAAGGCTTCAAAATTAAATATTACTCTTCATAATCACCACTTAAATGCTCAATATTCATCTTACTACAGACGCTAGTTATCTGGCACTGTTACGACCAATAGAGTGGAGTTCAATCAGATTGTATGCAAACCAGCAGGACCTCAGCAACCTACATTTTTCATAATGACACTGGCATCAAAAAATAAGCCTTCATTATTAAACCAGAGCCGACTAGGTCACAGAACTAAATACATAATAAGAAACATGACAACGTGATTAATGTGATATTTGTGTTTGAATTAATTAACGGAGCCTTTAGAGTCTCAATTTACGGCCAAACTATGGCTGCCGGCGTGGTTTTTGTTTACTAAGAATGTCTTTCATGCATTGATGTAAGGCATTAAAAAAGGCTTGGCAACAGGTAAAACCAGTGGTGAGGTTTGGCACACGGGTCAGGTCCAATATTTGGCTAAATATCGAACCGTTTTGAGCCTTTCTATACCAGACTACCCCTAATTACCCCTTGCTTCTAGCTCATTTGCAAATTGCCATCCCTCCGGTCCGCAGAGACGTATTAAAGAGAAAATCGGCACCTTAAGTCTGAACTCCTGGCTCCGCAATAGCCGCTAATGCTGCTGTAGTTAATTCACCACCCTGCCTCGGTGAAGCAGCAGCTCAGAAAAATGAGTCTGGATCAGAGAGGTACGCCAAGTCTCCCATTGCTCTCATTAAGAAACTAAGTGATGATGACAGTAATGACGGTGAATGTAAAACTGAGCTGAATGGACACAGACAGGTGAGGGATTGCAGGAAACAGCTGATGAATGTCAGCCGGAGCAGATGATTACATAAAAACACAGAGGGTCACAATCAGTGGTTCTCACTCTTATTACTATACATATACTCACAACAATACACTTTGCTATAAGCTGAATGCAGGATTTTGGCTTTTCTGAGTTGATATGCTCATGGTTGATTGCACTTATTGTAAGTCGCTTTGGATAAAGGCATCAGCTAAATAAAAAAAAACGTCAATGAATCAATCAAATGTTATTTAATTTGTACCTACAGTAATATCACTAAATAAACATTTGTCTCTGGGGACTTTACAATCTATACAGCATACCCTCGGTCATTATACCCGCGCAGGAAACTAATGAAACTCACTTTACTATCTTGAAAGAATAAGAACATTTGAAAATATTCACAGACGCTGAAACTACCAAATGTTGCCGAAAGAAGAACACCCGAGAAGCCATTGGGACAGCCTGCATCAGTAGAGAGTGTGTGAGAGTGCATTTCACAGTCAAATCACTCACTTTGATGACGGCTTGTCCTCAGGCAAAAGGCCCATCGAGCAAAATGGATGCTGGAATCCTCATAATTGTGTTTTATTGATAACTCTCTGTTATTGACGACAGCCAAGCAGTCTGCCAATACTGTTGGAATTGCAACACGGGAGCTTTGTAGAAAATGTGATGTTTGGAACAAAACAGCTAAATGATCATGGGCACAGCGAGAGGGAGGAATGGAAAGCAACAGTCATAACTGAACACAATAAGACCCTCACTCTGCATCTAAATGGCTCCACAAGCAGCACCGGGGCCATTAGAGAGAGCCCGCCCCTCCCTGGCTCTCAGGCTTTATTAATGGGCTTAACTCCTCACTGTGCCGTGTAGCAGCAGTGCTGATGTATCCCAGGAGCCGACATCGCAATAAAATGAACTGCCATTGTTTTCTCGCCCAACTGTACAAAATGCCTCATCAAAGCCGCAACATGGGTCCTCCACCTCTAGCCATTAATCAGCAGGAGAGTCGTAGGCGCCACAGAATTCATTTGCATTTTTTCCAAAGCTGAGAAAAGCATCAGGCTGACAAGTGTTGTTGTTTACCTCGGGAGACGGAAGAGTGAAGAGCCAGTGTGTCTTCGAGGCCACAGACGTCTGAATAGACTCCACTTGGATGTCTTGGTACTAGGTTTTATTCAAATGCTATGGATGGTGTTTCAGGTTGGGAGTGACAGGTCAGTGTTAGTCCCTGACCTGTGAGTCAAAGACAGAGACTCGTGTCTGCATTAGTCACGCCGTTGTTCCCAAAGACATTCTGCGATGGAAATCTCTCCGCCGCCTTCACCCTAAATATGGAAATGAACGGCACCACTTTGAGGATAAATGAGACGTTCTGCGGGCTGAATACTAATGACCGTGTTAACCTTTGCCAACAAAGTTCCATTGACATTCACTCTTCAAAGGGGAGCGAGGAATAAGGGCTTTCTGTCATTTCCACTTACACCCAACTGTTCTTTTGATAATTCCCCCCCTTCTGTTCACTTTTTAGTTTCTAATTGCGTTGAGGGTTGCGAGGACACTTGGGTTTCATTAAATTAGCAGAAATTGATTTAATTCCAGACGCCCATGTGGAGCATGATTGTGTTATTTTTTGCATGTGTGAGATCTAATTGCGCGTGCGAGTGGAGGTCTAGACATGCAGTCGTTCTTCTTCTTCAGGACTAATAAAGCAGGCGACAAGATTAGTTTTATATTCCATGATTTCCAAGCTGCAGAGAGGGTTTTGCAAAAAGCTTGTGACACAACAGGGTTTGAGCTGCTCTTACAGAACAGAGAAGAACAAACATGCTATCCCCTGAGCGGCGGCCTGTGTGCTCCGTTAACCTCAGAACACCACGGTCAAACGGGCAACAAATCAAACTAGTAGGCCGAGTCCTCCAAAACTAATGAAATGCTCACACACTCCAGCGTTTGTCATTTAGCCTATTAGGGACTGAAACGCAGATAATGCCTTGAAAGTCAATGAATCCACCTCAGTCTGAGCAGGGACTTTACTCAGAGAAAGACCAGACTCCCAACTGTACAGTGAAGGAGGATATGGAAACTGCACAATGAAACTATTTCACTTTAAGATTTGTCCATCAATACAAAAATAATCCCCAACGGAACGTTATTTTTCAGCCTTTAAAATAGACCTCCTGCTTTTCTCAACTTCATATTGTATTAAAGTGATATCTGACTAAACAAACCATCCAAAGACATCGCCTTTGATCCAGGAATCTTGGATGGACTTTTTAGACCTTGAAACAACATACAAGGCATGATAGCCTGTTGTGCTTGCTAGTCCCAGCTCTATTGATACACATATCAATAGAGCTGGGACTAGCAAGCACAACAGGCTATCATGGCTGATAGCAGCGAGCCTCACTTATACGTGGGCGAAATAATCACATGCTGCTATTGCATTTTCAAACTTACATCACTGCTCTCAACATGAGTCCAAGTGAAAGAGAAGCTGTGTTATGCTCACGGTAACACGCTGGATATAAGCTATAACCAGGATCATTCTCTCACTCCCAGGGATAAATCATTATCAAACCATGGTTGCTTCGTGAGAACAATTGAAACATGTAACCAAAGCAGGAAACTGTTGACAACAAGATGGAATTGTTGTGATTTCTTTGTCTTCGTGGCAAAAGAATACCTTTATCTCTGAAGCCTCAGTTTGAATAAACCACGGAGGGCACGGCTGTGTCAAGCTAGCTTTCCCAACAGGCTTCGACATCCTTCCCCCAAAGAAGATTTATTCTCTGAGCCTCAGCCTCTAAATCCTGGCTGCCAATCCCTCTCTCACACCGAGAGCCGTTCCCACCAATTTACTGAATATAAACCGTGATGTCACACAGTGTGCACTTGTAAGATTTATGTGCGCGCTTGATTGCTGTCCGTTTCTCATAATGACGTTACACGTGTTGCCCACGGTGCGCGGCTCGTCTCCGTGGGGCCTGTTGTCGGCTCACCTCTATTAGCCCAGTGTTGGGAACCAGCCAGGGAGAGTAATGGCGTTTGCATGCCAGTGTCTCACTTCAGAAACACGGAGAAATGTAAATGGGCGTCGGCGTGATTATAACACACGGTGACCTCTTGCCTGACAAAACTTGTACAGACACGTTGAATTACAAGAGGTAACAAATGATGTTGCTCAGCCTAATGTCAGACTTATTTAAGAACCCGACTGTCACATAATCTTTTCTATCCATTTGATCAAAATGTCAAATTCTCCTGAAAATGCCGCTTCAAAAATAACCTCAAATGAAATCTTTAAAGGGAGCGTTTCCAACACAGAGGGGTTAGAGATGAACTTAACAATGCTGTCAGACAGAAACCAATATGGTGACAGACACTAGCTGCCGCCGCATTAAGCCGCGCTTTTTATTGCTTCTGAGAGTTACAGTGTAAAGAGTATTATAAAAGCATAGACTGGAGATTATGCCACTAATCTGTTTCGTCATTGATTATTAAAAGGGCCGATCTATAATCCAGAAGCACGCAGAGGGATGGCTCTCTGCTGAAAAGCTTCGGTCATGATACAAAGAGTTACAAGCTGGGGTTGTTGATAATAAGTCTGTGATTCAGACTTGGATGCAAATGTACATTTTAGTCAGAAAGCCTATTATCCTATCCTGGAATAAAGGCAATATCTAACGTATTAGAGACATTTAAAACATGCCGTAGGGTTCATGGAAACATCAGACTGTTGTGGTTGCACTAAGTATATTGATTGGACTGAAAAGTAACACTTGCATATGCTCAGTAAACAGTCAAATGTCACATGACATTTACATTTGATTCAGTATAAGTCCAATGAAATATAAAGCGGTATTTTCACTAGCCTGGGTGAAAACTGTGAGAAAAGAATAATAATAAACAGACAAAAAAGAATTATAATAAGTTCAATGCAGTCAAGAGAATACATCAGAGATAATTCAAAGACAAATACATTAAATGCAAGTAAAATGTTTCAAATGGGACCTTTTGAAAAGCCTATTCTCAGTGTAATGCCCCGGGCAGACAGGAACAGCTGCTCTAGAGATTTGAAAGTACAAGCCGGGATGTAAGTGGAGAGAAGGTCGATAATGTAAGAAAGGGCAGTGATTTAAAAACAAGCAATAACATTTTTAAATCCATCCTGAACACCATCTTTAACCAGCTCACCACGGGGGGGGACATGTGCTCATATCTAGGAAGGATCTAAGAACAAAAGGAGAGTTTGTGCTTTGATAAATGACAGAAATCTGGCCTATAGCCACCGGATCGATGATATACACACAAAGAAGTCGAGGGCAATAATGGAACCTTGAGAAGCCCCACAGGTGGCGCAGGATCCTGGCCTACATTTTTAAAACGTTCCATTTCTGTTCCTCAAGTCGACACGCCATTCTAATAACGCGGCACAACCTCAGCTTTAAAAAGGGAGAAAGTTGTCATCAGCAGAGAGATCGCTCATTAATAATAGACTGAACCATAACTTAGTTGGCAAAGTTATGACATCCAAGGCGGTTTATACAGACAATGACAATATTTGACAGCCTTCTATCTACAGTCAAATAAAACTCATTTAGATGTAGATATGGAAAGATGAAATGGCAGTCAATCAATTCCACTGAGCAGCTGTAAAATCTGTCTTCCATAAAAAAAAACACAATGATGTATAGCTTCAAGAGCTAGTTATCCATGTTAAAAGGACAGAGCTCTTCTAGGATGTATTCTCCTTGTTAAGAAGACAGGCTTACAATGGCTGCCTGTGAAGGAGGAGAAAATCCCTGTCACAATTCATGTCGCGCTACTCGTCAGCGGCCTATGTCATTATGGCATCGGCCTATCATCTGCTGGAGCGCGAGTCACCTCTGGACTCCAACGTCTGAAACCTGGCATCCGTCTTTGCTCCCCTGACCAATCCGTCCCTTTTCATTTTTCCACATTAATCTCCCAGCTTCCGTTTGTTCCTCGTCTGCTGACTGCCAGGAAGACGTAACTATCTCGTCGGAGCATCATGCCAGATGACTGCTCAGGGCTCGGCTTCTTTTCCTCAGACAGGAAGCCGGGGGACAGATTAGGCTAACCGCAATTACAGGGGAACAGTGGAGGGGAGGATTCTGTTCGTGTGCTGTGGACCTCGGCTAACCCCTCTGTGCACCTGTCCCTCCTGGGCTCATGTACTCCTCTCAATTAGTGAGCATCCTATATTGCACCTGAGCACCACTCACCAGTCTGTAAGCCCTTTCCCTCACAGTCGATGGCAAACATCCAACAGTAGAGCAAAGAAGGCCTTTTTATCTCTCAAAGCCTCTAGCTACGACTGCAAACAGATATCAAAAATAAATTCTCCGAAGGATTCTTGAAAAACACAAACTCTCAGCTTGCAGCTTTCTGTGAAGCTTGCGACAGGTGACAGAGTTGAAAGCTGTGAAGAAGATAAGGACGACTTCAATTCAGTGTGAAGTCAATCTTATTTTGAAAAAAAGTGATATTTTTGAACATCTGTCCTACAAATAATCCCTGTTGACCCTCAATCAGTGTATGACAATGGCATTTTCTGTGATACAAATGACAGGCTGACTGCTGAGCGTTAAGAACAGTAACAAATAAAAACGCTTAAGTAGCCTACCACCTTATGTGGGTCTCGAGGGACTGACTCTCTATCATGAAACACCACGAAGACCCCGTGAAATGGAAGAAAACACAAACTACAGATAACACAAGCGGAGCGTAAATCCACCACAGCAGGAAGCCAGAGGGGATTTATGGACAAGGGAGATGACTTGCAGTTACGCTATGGGGCATTTAAGTCCTTTTGTGCTCCCCATAAAAATAAAATACGACCCCCCCACCCAGTTTGTTTTGTGCTGAGTTTGTGTTTCTACTTCTTTTGTTGGAGGATTGATCTCAGAAGCATGTGGCCAGGGCTGTGAGCCACAGATACTGTACGCGCACACTGCTGTGTAAATATTAAATGATTTGCTCGTGTAGATGAATAACAAGTCAAACGTATAATTGTTCTCGAATACCTTATCCTATTCAGTTACCTTGAAAATAAATGATTTATTGAAGGAATATTCTGTAAGAAGAAAAGACCTCAACACATTTTCTACTCATGATTAACTGTTCAGTTTATATTAAAGTCCACAGTATACTACCTGGCGTCTTACCAAGCCTCAAAATACAAGATCACAGTGAAACGGGTTTTTACTGAACACCCATGGGGCTATTATAATGAGCAACAAAACGCGGCAGTTAAAAGTCTTTACATCACCATAAAACCGCAGGTGAAAGATAACTACTGAGCCAGAGAGCGTGGTAAAAAAGAGCATAAACAAGCCACAATGAACCTTCAAAAATATGGAGCATACAATTATGTGTAATAGAAGTCAATAGAATGAACAAGTGAGAGTAATAAGGGATCGTAAAACGGCTTTTGCATAATATTAGACACACAAAGACATTTTATTTAGAACATAAACAAACTCAACACAGGTTCAGGTGGATAGTTCCATAGCTGAGGATCCCAAGGTGTTGAGCTGAAGGTTAGAACGTGGAAATAGTCATTACAAAGTGAAGAGTGAGGTATGAGTCTGGACTTAAAGGGGACCTATCATGCAAAATGCACTTTTTGATGTCTTTTATACCTAAATATGTGTCCCCGGTGTGTCGGGGAACTCACGTAGCATTAGAAAATAAAACCCTCTCTCTTTTCCTCCGTACCCAAATCTCTAAAAACGGGGCTACAACGGAGCTGATCCAGATTTTTGTCTGATATGACGTAATATCTGAAATGTAGGCTGGCTTTACGCCCTATCAGAAATGTTGCTATCAGAAACAATGCCGACTGTTTTGGACGTAATATGGTCGGTGTTTACATTAGCATCGCTAACACTCAGAGCTAACCTGTACTGGAGAGCATGTGTGTGAAGAAGCAGGAAATAAAAAGGAACTCACCTTGTGGTATAACCGGCAAGAGAGAAAGCCTTTGAGCTCCAAACTGTTTCAGAGATAATCCTTGATAATCCATGATATGGCATTTCATCACGGCAGCATTTAGTTTAGACAGTAGCTGCCGGGTCCCGCATGAGCTCAGCCCCCTCCTTTTTTATTAATTAAATTTTTTTAAAGCTTTATAGCCCAAATCAGCACTTTTGAAACAGGAAGTGAAATAGCTTGAAGATGAGAAGACGTTTGGGCCAAGTACTGATCCCTGAGGAACACCACAAACAAATAGGGTTTGAAAGTGGGTTGATGGTCTGACTAACCACAACAGAAAGGTATGTATGGGGTTAAGTCAGTGATTTATTGTCAGAACCAAGCTCAGGTGTCAAACTCAAGGCCCGCTGACCAAATCCAGCCTGCCGTGTAACTTTATGTGGCCCGCAAGAGCTTGCAAAGTCTATCATTAAGTTATTATACGGTAATATGCTGCATTATAGAAGTTCATTGTCTATAAACGGATCATGTATCATCATTTGAGAGAGCATCCTCAAGGAGCCTAGATAATATCACATCTAGTATACATTCAAAAGGTCTCTCATTTGAGACACACATTTCATTCAACTGCAGGCATGGGTCTTCTATTCAATTTGTTTGATTCCGCCTAATTAATTAACTTTATAATGGAAAGTCATTATCAAGCATTAGCATATTACTTTTGTGACATATTGTGCATTTACGTTTTCAGTATGTGTCAAAACACAAAGATATTCCCTAACATTTTAATTAACGACAGATTTCCCTTGACGTGCTTTAAATATATGCTACATTCATTGGATTCAGTACTAGGGCTGGGAATATAGTCCACCAAAACGGAGCATTCCCAGCCGGCTCAGAAAACTGTGGAGCAGAATTCCTCTGAATAACGTGGCACGGAAAGCTGCTGAACAACAGGCGAGGATCAGCAGCAGGTCGAGACTGCTCGGCTACGCGCTGTTAGCACATACTGCCGACCTGTTATTATAGAGTCCTGGCTGTTCTCATCAGCATTCATTCCGGGGAGCACCTGCTGCTGAGGTGGATGCTCCGCCAGTTATTGGATTGCTAATCTCTTCCTGGGAGGCCTTTTCAGCCAGGCGGACAGACGAGGGTGGAAAAGGCAATAAGCCGTCTACGGGGAGCAGCTGGTGATAACTTGAGTGAGATGACAGCACTATGAAGAGGGCGGGGAGGATGGAGATGAGAAACGTACAGTATGTCCATACACACGGCTGAGGTGGGGGGGGGAGTGTGTGTCTGGCTTGCTAGGACACGCCTGCCTCCTGATTTCCTTCTCCTCAGGCACAGAGTTATTGCTTTTCCTGAGGAGCACTCCTGCTTTCTCCCTCAATAGATCATAGCGCTCGATAAAGTGATGGGGGGGTGATGGGGAAGGATGGGTGAATGTTGACCACTGCATGCTTCCTATACATGATCCCAAGCACCACCGATTGCTCTTCTAATGGTGATGAATACGCGGGAAATGGCGGACATACTTCCAGAGATGCCGTGATGGAAGGGAGCGATAACTCTAAATCATGGGAGGTGGACATTACACACCGTCCTCATGGAAACACTGAATTAGGAATCCAATACATGGAATGTGCTCACAGTTTTACCTGATGAGACAAAAAGTGGAGCAACAAACCTTGTAGATACTTTGTCTGTACCAAATGTTCATGCTGTAAATAGTAGATTCTGTCATCCTTTTTTAATTAAAACTGCAAGATGCTAACGGTTCACAAATGTGTGCCAAACTGTTATTAATTGACATTTAAAAGGACAGCCCTAGTCGCCACATCTTCATTTGATGATAGCAGCTAAGCGTTCCATCATCAGTGTTGAACAGAATGTTCGCTTGTTGCCATGAGACCCTTGTTATGTGTCCTATCTGGCAGTATGAAGCTGTGCGCATGGCTTTGAACCTGCAGCACTATTGTGGCATGTTTAGGCGTCACAGAACATCAAACACATCTCAATGCAGCTGGGAGTCAGAGCCGCCATCATACAGCAGCCCTATTACCCTCTGCTTCATTACACATGGGCTGTTTATATGTCAATGTGCAAAGGAGGACTGTCATGGCAGCAGCATATGGGTGATGGGCGTTCTCTTTGTTAAACGTGTCTATTTGTATGAGTTTTGTGTTCTCCATAACATGAGCACCCATCCCGGAGTTTCCCTTCGATATCATGGCCCCGCCCCTTTTTGGGTGAAATATCTAATGTCCTTTGACTGGTGGTAAATACAAAATCTGAGGACTTCGCCTGTCAGATAAGAAAATTAACAATAACAAGCTTTTTTTCTTTGAGGAGCCAATTACAACGGTTTACTTTGAGGATTTACGTTAACCTAATTGGCATCAGAATGTAGCTGAGATTAATTGTTGACCAGGCACTATTTTTTCCACTTCGCGCCGATTCTTTGCTTTCATCGGGAAGGGGGTGGAGCTGTCATTTCACCAGGAAGTGACTGAGCGCTGCTCTCATCTATAGAGCAAGGATGACACAGCAGCAATGCCATATTTAGGACACATAACTGACAACTGACAAATGACTTTTCCCAACAGAAAATAGTGCCGGAAAGTTCCCAAGGTGCAAACTATCTAACCAACGCTGCTTTCCCTCAGGCTGATAAGGATGCTGAAAGTGATGGATGGATGAAAAAATGGCCCAAATATCAAGATTACCCGCTGAGCACGCAACCTCATCCAATCACTCCATCTCCACAGGAAGAAAATGCCCTTATTTGTGTGTTTCTGCATAAATCAGGCTAATTAACGGATAGAGCATTTTCCATTCTGGCTTCTGCTCCACATCATTGTAATATGCTTGTTTTGTTGCCATCAGGTGCGATTATGATCTTCATTATCATCCCAGCACTTTCCTGGGGAACCTTCAGAATGAAACTGTGATTAAATCAGTGTTATTTGAAGATGAGTCCCCGACTAGATATGCATACAAATTAATGACGGCGGATGGAAATGCAACAGTCGTACCAGAGGCAACACAATAATCTTTCGCGAAACAGACTTGGGGGTGATATCATCAAATGCTAATATTTGAATTCTGTTCAAAACACACTGAGTAAACGCATGTGTGTAATGTGGACACACTGAATATTAATGGGCACTCTAGTGTAAGTAAAACCCAAAGCGCCTGGAGCTGATTAAATATGAAAAATCACCCAGAGAATGTAATCAACCTCATCTTGAAAAATGCATGGGTTCACATATTAGAGGACAGAGTGTGCACATCAGCCTGGCGCTGGTACATTCTTCTGTGAAGGCAACGAGAAACGACATTCCTGAGGTAATCTACGCACATGAAAGCTTCTTTAGAGCCCGAGCCATTTATCATTTTCTCATCATAGCGTTCGTGCTGCAAAGCATGTTTGAAGTCACCACGCAGAGGCTAATGGGGTGCAACGTAACGCTATTCAAATCAATACACACCAGGCTTTTTCAGAGAAAGATAAATGTGCATTGCTCGCCTACAAAAAAAAAAAGAACCCTGAGAATAAACACGCTCCAGAGAAAAGATGATTCTAAGAAAAGCTCATGTGGGTTTTTCGCGTGTATCGTCATGGCTTCTTGGGGAGGAATTTGTTTATTTTGACGCCGCTGTGAGAGCACAGGCAAACTGTTTTGTTGGTAGTATCTAACAAGTGCATGATGGCCGCTTTACTCACACTCTGACCTAGAGCTGGTGACGTATGGAATGCTGAATATAGACCTTCTCCCGTTATCATTCGGGAAGTTTGACTTAGCATTATGTGACCTTTTGAAGCTTCCTCACAGCTGTTCCCGAGCGAGGAGAAGGGAATCCATGAGAGGAAAGTCTTTGTGAACACATTGCACACCTCACAGATACACTCCTGGCTCTGTGGAAATGCATTCAGAGCTTATAGGGGTCGCTAAATGAAACATATCATTTCCTCTACTGCCAACATTTACAATACTTCCATCCAAACTATTTCACCAAGGTAAATACCTGGATGTATTAAGCTCCATATCCAGCACATCCCTCATCCTATCTGCCATTCACAACCTTTCTTTGGGCTTGTTTTACTGTAAAGGCGGATATCGTAGAGCGAGCATCAAAAATAATTGGCAGATTAAATAAGGCAATTTGCAGCCGTACGGAAAATGTGACCATGCAGAAATAATATAATACCCAATGACTTGTTGGCTTCCTTTCCAAGTTATTCTAACTTTTCAGGAAGTTATTCATCCTTTTTTGCAATCAATATTGAGAGCTGAAGAAAAAAAATCTTTAGAGTGAGAAGTGGCTTTGAAGCAGCTGAATATTGACTAAACTAACTTCTAGGACATGTTCCATTCAAGTGAAGCACTGCTCTGAGTTTCAAAACGCTCCATGAAAGCAAAGTGTCATTTCAACTTGAGGAATAGTAGAGCAGAATAAAAGCAGCTGTGACAATGTATGAGTACAGTCACCTGGGGCATATGAGATCAAGATCACCTCTCAACAGTTTGATAGCAACCACCTGCTTTTCCTCTGCAGGCAGTTAACAAGACCAACTGGGATCAGGTGGAGCGAGATCCTCAGTAAACCTGCCAAATCATCCATTTGGAGGAAAGAAGTTTGAGAGAAGAATGTCAAATCTACACCCAGGCCTCCGAGGATAATGTTTAAACACAAGTGCACCAACCATACCTGATCACTGCGTGTAGTTTGTGTGAGATGAATGATGTTCTGTACGATGCCTGTGCACATATAATAGTGCTATAATGAGGCCTAGGAGTCAAACACACGACTAATCAAGTGGGTTAGTGGGGTCCGCTGAGAGACGTGCGCTCGCTGGATGCTGATTGGAATGAAGCGCGCACACGGAAAGATATTAATATCACCTACTGAATTACACCCAGAGCAGTACACACTGTTACACGCCGCAGCAGCGTCTGAGGAGTGAATATCTTCCCGTGTGGCGACTGAGCTCCGCGTTTCATTCGTTTAGCCGAAGAAGTGAAACCAACGTGACGTTAACTCCTCTTCCTGGGCCCCCGCTGGGTATGAATGTGTGGATGGAGGAATGTTGGCCGTCCATGAAAGGATCTAAGTGAGGAGGGGGGGGGGAAATCATACTTGGAAATAATAAAACAAGGTTGCTTCGGGAGGTTCCTGATGGGGTTCTCTAGATGATAGGAAAGGAGCTTCGATGCTTCCTTGGTGTCTCCTTTGTCTCTACGCAACACGAGCCAAACAACCAACCAGGACTTACAAACGCAGATCATGTGACAGTGTTCATGAGTTTCTCAACACCTAGTTGTCTTTTTTTTAAGCCCTGACAAATCCTCCTTCCTATCTTTTCTTCATCCCATGTTTTTGCAGCAGAGCCTGGCGTGTGGAAATGGGAAGGCAACAGCAGCCAACTCCACAGCTGGTGGAGATAACAGGGAGCGGCTCTGCGATACTACTACAGTCAGAACAAGTACTCTTACAGATGTGCACACAGGGAATTCAAATGCAATTCAGCACGTAACCAAGACAACAACATCGTGAACAGCTACTCGACTTGTGAATGTCGGAAGCGTCTAATTGAAGCTCCTAAACGCCATCACGCCAAACATTAGCTGCCTTTAGCTTAGCGGTCGGGACGTCATAAAGTGGTGTCAACGTGTGGAGAGTATCCTGCGTGTGTTCGTCGAAGAGCTTGTTTATTGCAACATTCCAGAATCGAAGGGAAACATCCCATTGCTTTTTGCGACGCTAACGTCGGTTAGCCTACATAAACACGCTGCACCAGTCCATTACCTGGCAGCAGAAGTAAGTAGCACACCTCATCAAACTAAAAGGCACCAGCTAAGAGGACAGGGCTGTCATTTTGGGTCAGTCTCATAACATCCTGCTGTTTTTTGTTTTCAGTAAAACAAGAGAAGACCATCGGAGCATTTTCAGATAATTACACTTTGTCATTTTCGTAAACAAAAGCAGGAAAATGGATGGCAGAGCGCAGTCCGTCTTGCTTTTACTGTCGTAAATATAGCCGGATAGAGAGGCAGACAAGCAGGCTATTTATTGTGTTGTGCCATTCGTTGAAAGGATCACAGTATGCTGCAGCTGCTGGATTTCAATCTATCATCTGTGCCTCACTCGCGTGGTTCAGCTCTGGCCAACAAGATTACAAAATGATCACATGAAGTTTGTACTGCAGTCACACGCTTGATGACAACTAGCTGGGCTCCACAGATGAAGCTCCGTCTGAAGCCGCTCCACAGAGAGAGGGAGCCAGCCTGGAGCAACAGAAGAGGTCAAAGCACATCGACGTGAACCCAGTGAACACCCTGGGAGAAGCAGAGAGGAATCCTGCAGCCACAGCAGCACAACGCTCAAGACCTTAGAAAAGTGACAGCCTCCTCCTATCAGTGATTAGTGTAGCCAGGCACTCGTAAAGTCGAATGCACGGTCAATTACGAGCTGTTGCACGGAAACTATTCATTCTGCATGAAAACAGGCAATCGGGCAGTGCTCTCTTCCTTTGGATTGCTTCCCCGCGTTGCGATTACATTCAACAATTTGGTCATTAATTATTCACGGAGAGAAGGCCAAGTGAACATATGAGAGTTTACTGAGCCCCTGAGGGAGAGGGTGTTCTGGTTTGACCCGTTTCAGGAAGAGGTCAACGCTTCCATTGCAAGGATCATGCCAGAGGGACATTGTGTCCAGAACAAACTGTAACTACTATTATTATAATCAGTCAATCAATATAAAGATAATTGGCAAATCGTTTATTTCCAAAGCAAAAATGTTGTTCTCTTTCATCGGCTTCATATCAAATGTATTCTCTTAGGTTTTAGACAGAACTCTGATTTAAAAGCCAATTTAAAGATGGAATGGAAGCAGGGCTGTTTAGTTGGGTGCTGAATGTGCCATTTCATTCATAATATAATAATGAGATTTCTGTATAAATATCAGTCTAAAAGTTAGCCTGAATATATTGGATTTGATCTGCTCAGCTTCAGCACCACGGACAGTTACCCACATGCACAAAACAAAAACCGCTGTCCATGGTGCTGAAACAACAGCTCAGCAATTGTCACGCTTCTCCGCCAATAGCCGTTTTTCTAAAGATACAAAACAAAGATTCGGCAATCTGACAACATTTGGAAAGTCTTTGTAGCCGCTTGCAACCCTAGCACCGAGCAAAATCACAAACTCATCTTACTTCTACACCAATAGAATCACAGAATGATGTACTTCCTTAGAAAGTTGAGTCTGACAGTGTTTTAGAAAGTGCCTGATGACCTCTAATGCTACTGTTAGCAGCTCAGTGTGCTCTTAAGCTGCTTAAGATAACATTAGTGTCAGCCGTACAGACTTACAGGATGAGCTTCTTCACAGCTCTGGATCCCACACTCATTAAATCTATCCGTACTGAACCCTAAAGCTTGTTGAATGCTGATCTGGTTGACATGTTGATATGAATCAAACCGTGAGGTGATCAGTCACCACTCTGTTGAACCCTGTTGAACTACAAACACATGTTTAGTTTCATTCAAGCTAAGAAGAAGAAGAAGAAGCTAGCTATATGTTTCCTTAGTGAGATAACATGTTGGACAGAGGATTATGAGCCTCGGAGCTTAACAGAAGTCCAGGTGCCAAACGTGAAACCCTCTGTCGGGACCTGTCTCCGGCCAAGAGTAAATGAACAGACACTGGCGTGCACAGCGCTCATTAAGTGGACATCATCCAACAGATTATTTTCTTGTTGCTTTTCCAACATGCAGAATTGGGTTGGCAGGGTGAATTGTTATTGTGACTTCACAGCCGGTGAAATACACATCCGCCATCTCAAAGTTTCTCCAGTTTAAAACAATGTTAATTATGAAAGTTATAATCAGAAAAAAGCCTCTTGAAGTTTCAACGCTGCACTGTTTGGAATAGAAACGTTAGGAGAAGTTAGGTTATACAGACTCACGTGTATCTCGATGTTGGACACCTTTGGAGAACCTGCATCTACCGGACCATCTAGGAGAGGTCAAATTCATTGTATAGCATCTGATAGGTACATTAAAGTTTATGGTGCCATAACTTAGAAGCATTATTAGTTTTATCAGACTATGTTATGACTAACAGGGATCACACTATCTAATGGACTAAATACACTGAAGTACAAAGGGTCAGACACCGCCCTCAGCGCACACATTTACCAGCTGGAGGTCAGATTGCACCCCCCACTTAGACCACTCCACACCAGGGGTACGACTAACAGCTTTAACACCGGCCATATGAGCCGTACTAACCAGAGACACTATCATGGCTAGTTTTAACCACACAGGTGTGAAATACGTACAAATAGATATTTCCCTCAGCAAGCATACTGCCATTGTGTCACTTAAGTGTAATGCAACCAGTATTCAAATGCTGGCGTGTACTCAAGAGAATTCAGCCTTGAATATGGAAGTCGCCATCCATCGACACACAAAAAGTAGTTATTTTGTTTACTTTCACCTATTTCTGATATTTCCCACGACGGCAGAGCCTGATGTCAATAGCATGTGGCCAGGTGGGTATGCTGTGTGCTACTCCACAATCAGATATCTATGATTGAGGCCATGCCACTTGCTCAGCGGAGAAATTGGAGTCTCTTCCTATTTTATGATGGATTCCTCCTGAAGGAAGGTGATGCAAAAAAGACTTGGAGTGGCTGACACTAATTCCTGATGACGAATGGCAGCGCTAATGAAAAGAAATGGTGTAGACGGAGGGAACAAAAGCTCAATCCAACACAAACTAAAAGGTCTTAATAAAGCAGCAGTTTCCAAATGAGATTCTGACTAAACAGCGAATGCTCCCCGCGGGCACCAGAATGCCACAGCTCACCGTAACAAACAAACCCAACATGTTCCTTTTAAATTGTGTTGACAAGGAGAGCATTGCAATTTGGAATGAGTCAATAAGCTGGTTTGTAATACACTTTTTTCCATTTTACAAACGTCATTCATCACTGTCACACAGTCTTTATCTCATCTCGGAGCGCCATACATCGAGTTCCTCTCACTTCCAGGACAGGAATGCTGTGATGAACAGATTCTGGTCACGCCTGAGGGCTCCTCCACCATCATTTCAGCCAAAAAGAATCTTCTATTTTCTATCCGGCACCACAAGTGAGAATGGCATTCATTTATCTAACGTGGAACATTTGGAAAAATCTATCCCATGTGTCACGGTCCCCCGATAACTGTGACAGGAAGGATGCCTTCACATATTGACGCCCCACACGGGGTCAAATGAGTTCAAAGCAGCCCGTTAGGTGCACGCCCGGGGGCTTGCTTCCTCTCACGGGATGTCAATAAGCTGCAGTTCACAACACAATACTCGCAAACAGCCGATTTATTAATACAAGGAGTGTGATAAGTGTTTCAGTGATTGACGACTTCGATTGCTCCAACAAAAACAGTGAGAGTCATTGATTTTAGGAGGCGCCAAAGGGGGCTCTTATTGGACCACAATCGTTATCCTTGTTTTAAAGACACAGCCGTGGCGTGATGGGGAACTGATCAGCTGATCAAACCTTGATTCTGGAAAAGCTACTGAATCATGAGCTTTAGTAAAAACAAATGACTTCTATCCAGATTCGGCTGTATCAAACACATTAAGGTTTTAAGCTAAGAATACAAGCAACCTTCACTTCACCAAACTAGACCTCCAAACTATATGTGCTGTCACAGCAGATGAATGACTCTGGGACATTTCTGAGATTAAATGGACATTTTTTTCTTCCCCCACAATATCAGTATCTGGTCATGCGCCAGCACACGGGCTTAAATGAGAGAATTTGGCAGGGCTGCAGGAATTAACGACCCTTGGCGGCGGTGTAAGGTTGAAAGCCATGGTGCTCACAAAAGAGCCTGCAATTACTCCCGGACAAGAAAGAGTGCGAAGGGGTATTGATGTGATGATCACGTCAGGGAGCAGTGTGATTCCAATAAGACGATCAGATCTGGAGAAAGGAGAGATCTGTGGCATTCAGGTCTCAAGCTAACTGTCAAAACAAATCTTAAGGAATGGATTTTTTTCCGAGGCTTAGGTACTGTTCTCGCTGTGAATTGTTGTCATGACCCCCGACTGCAATGTAAAATCCCATTGAGCAGCCTGCCACAGAGGGTTAGTCTGTATCCCACTCTCCATTTGTACGGCCCCTTTCACAGAGCAGCAGAATGTGATGGAGTGATAAAACTCAGCATGGTGACACGCAGCCCTTTATGCAATGAAACTGATGGATTTGACTGGCTCGTGTTAAGTGACATGGATTAGCAGCCAGATAAATCATCATACTTAATATTAGGCTATAAAGTGCACAGCATTATGACATGCACAATGCTCTCATGTACTTATCTGGCTCAGCCTCTTGTTATCGCACACACACAGATATGTGCCAATAAATGGAGCCAACTTTGGATTTAAATGATGGCATGCACTAGAAAACGCAGATTAAGTCTAGGATTCCAGGCTGTTGAGCAGTGTCACCTCACACTGCAGGTAGCAGCTCCACACAACGCTCGAGTCCAAAATTGTAAAGTTAACCTTCAAAAGCTAATTAAAAACATAACTGCTAGCACAGGCACTTCTGTCAAAGCTTTTTTAAACAAGCCACAGTAACGGTGAGGACACATTAACAGGGGGGAAGAGAGCATTCATAAAACAAAACAGCACACTTGAGCTAATTTCACTTCTGAAAACAGCATCCGTCAAGTTGCGCGAGAGCGACTGGCGCGTGCCTAGTGCCCTCCAAATAACGTTAACGCCACATTTTTCTGCATTTATCGACACTTACCGGCGCTGTTCTCCGTGTCCCGTGGTTCCAACTTGTCCCAGCTGCGGGGAAAAGGTCCGCTCCGTACCGTGCCGATCCCTCCTCTGCTCAGTGTGTCTGCGGCCGGCGGGAGGAGAGCAGCCGTCCAATCAGCGGCCGCCTGATTGGGAGGGACGGCAGCCAATCAGAGCCGGCCGGGAGAGAGAGGACCATGATGCTTCTTTGTTTAACCGAGATTGACTTTCAGGCAACGGAGCGACCGCTCGTCATGCCTGGATGACCTGATGGCATCTGGGCGAAAATAAATCCACGGCTCGGTGAAATTGCAGCAGGGGGATGCAGGGGAGCTGGATGATTGATTTGACTGGTTTCTAGCTCGGAACATCCTTACCTGATTGAACATTATTTAAAAGGAAGGTTCACTTTGTTAAAGCTCATCTCATGTTACGGTTTATAAATTATTGATCATTCATTTATCTTTTTGTATTTTTTTATAATTGAATGCCTTTATTAGAGAAATGCCCCAGCTGTTCATTTGGAAATAGCAAGACATATCATGTTAAGCTATATTATGTATTATTCCCTAGCATTGAAATGTTATCAATGATTGCATCGTGTTCCTGGAATGCTACATTTGAGCTAAGATATTTCTGAACACTGGACCATATGAGGCTACTTTGCAGAAGTTTAAGGTGATATATTATGCAAAAGGCACTAATTATGGAGAATAACATGCTACTTGTTCTGTTGTTGGCTGCAAGATCCAATAGAAATCTTTATGCAGTCCAATCTTCTGAGGCTGTGAAGACCCAGTGGATTCGCTTTATTTCTGACTGAAATGTACAGCAACTCCATTTCAATAAGGGTCAGCACACAGACAGATTCACTTCCAAACTGAAGCTCAAGGATGGATCGATCGGACTGTCTGTGACCCAACTTCAACCCCTGGCGTCTTACCAGAAATAATTACATGACTGCTGTCTCACATCTTTTATTTTTGATATAGTTCTTTCCACCCCCACATCCTGTTAGTCAGTGTAAGCATATATACTGCATACATTCCTATTATCCGTACACAAAATGATATATTATTCATCGGGCTCTGGAGGTCATTCGTCGTACACAACATGTTAAAGGGACTTAGTTATAGTAGCGGAATGTATCTAACGCAAAATTAGGAAACCCTGTAAACCCGGTTCTCCTCAATGTTATATTAGATTTAATCTGGACTCTTAGCTGATGCGCAGTTTTTGGATTATAAGCAACTGTACTGCACCTACATCCGGTTCCAGTGGTTCCCTGTACACCACGATGACATCAGAGCATTGATATATAAAGAAATTGAACATTGGTATCGTGGACAGTTGTATTATCGTCTCCTCTCCTATCTGATTGTAAGGGCATTCATCTGGGTTTATAATTGTTTGGTAGAGGAATAAAACGATAAAAAAAAATGTACAAAACTGCATCTGCTTTGGATCGTCAATGAAAACAAATAACCCAATTAAAAAGATGCCAAATAGCATCTGGGGAAAGGATGCTGAATTATTGAACCGGTAACAGTGCTTCCCCAAGTTAAAGGAGCCGTCAGCACAATGCAGCGTGACCCGCGCTGAATTCACTTTTCTGACATTAAAGTCGTTTTTTTTTCTGCTGGTGTAATTAACATTGCAGTATATTGTGTTTGCAGCCAATTACCCCATGTGTTCAGGCTGTAACCGGAGGGGGGGGGGGGAAACATCTGTCAGAGGTGACAAAAGCCACCTAATAGAAAAATCTGTAACTCCAACAACAGGCCTGCTCTATCAGTGGAAATCAATACGCCTTTCGCCGTAGGTAGGCCATACATCAAAGCAGCAAGCCACACAGAGAGGAAACAGCTAAGTACCACTCACTGATGAAAAACTCATTTGTATCATTGAGTTCATGAAGCTTTATTTCAACCACAAGATAGAAATGAAAAAAAAGGATGAAAAGTCTTTATCCTGAAAAGCATTCATTCGGAGAAAAATTATTAACGCACATATTGAAAATCAGTCAAGAAAAATATACTAAGTAACCATTTCTCTGCACACCAGGTGCAATCAAAGCTAAGTAAAGATCAAAGATATTAAAACTCAGTACAAAAACACAATCAGAGCAGTTCATCTCTCCATGGACATAAGTGAAATGACATGTGGCTGCCTGATAATTAGATGAAAAGTTTAAGAGTTGTCGCTGTCGTCGTCGTCGTAGAATCGGTTCCTCTTGATGCGCTCCTCCACCGTCAGCCCGTCGTCGTCTTCGCCCCACAGAGGAGCCTCATCCTCCCGCCCCGTTTTATCTTCTTTTACCTCCATCCCGAAATCCAAAAGGTCATCGAGCGCAGACGCCCGATGCGTCCCGGCGGCAGATTGACCGCCTCTGAAATCAGATAGCAGGTCAGAGCTGCTGCTGCTCAGCCCGGCGAAGATGTCCTCCAGGAAGCTTGATGTGCTAATCTGCAGCTCCGTGGCCTCGTTTTGGAGCGTTCCCTCGCCTGTGAAGAAATGCGTGTCAGAAGAGCGCTCTGTGGCTTCAGTACATTTGGCACCGGCTGGCACAAAAGCATCCTCGCTCTGTGCCAACTGCAGCACTTCGCTTGGCATCCATTTCATTTCTTCATCTGTTTGGAAGAAATCTGTTGAAAAGAGATTCTTCCCTTCCTCGTGCTCACTAAGCCCTTCAAACAGGTTTCCTTGCTCCAGGCCGCAATTATTGTTGGAGTTAGCATTCAACACCTGTCTTGCCTCCTCATCTATTAAGGTGACCTTTACCGCCTCCCCATTGTTCAAACCGCCATTACTTCCTTTATCTATCTCCGCCTGACTTTCCTCCCCACCTGCTGCACTTTCTTTCTGCCTATCGTGTCCGTTTACTTTCACTTCCTCCACCACAGCTCCACCACCATTCCCTGCGCTCTCTTTCTTCTCTTCCACTCCAGGGTGCACTTCAGACTCCATTTCAGAACGCTCTTGTACCTCCGAGCCGCTGTTTGACTCTTTCCTTTCTCGAGGGTGAGAAACATTTGCCGGTTTCTCTCCAACTGCTGCGGGGGAGGGGGAGGGGGAGGCTTCTGACTGTGCTGGAGTCTCTTCAGGCTTTTTCACATTCTCTGTTGCTCTCTTGTCTTTTTCCTGGGGTCCATTTTGTGCTTCAGCTGCGGAGACATCGCTCTCCTTTAATGAAGGCCTGAGCGGCTGATTGAGGAGTTCATTTTCCTGAGCGGAGCCCTCCTTAGGGGGCCATGACGGCTTAACCAGCTTCAACTCCTCCTCTATAGTGAAGGATTTCTTGCTGTGATCAGATTGAGGAGGCCACACTACAGACATCTTAGTGGTGAGCTTTTTGTTTTCATCTTCTGATTTTCTCGTTTCCTCATCCTCAGTAACTAGCGGGGTCTGAGCAGCGGGAGATTTGGAATCTGTGATTTTCTTTTCGGGTGGTGGAGATCTCACGCTTGTCTTTTCGGGTGATGGTGATCTCACGCTTGTCTTTTCGGGTGATGGTGATCTGACGCTTGTCTTTTCGGGTGATGGTGATCTGACGCTTGTCTTTTCGGGTGATGGTGATCTGACGCTTGTCTTTTCGGGTGAATTCTCCTTATTACTCCATAGTTCTTTGTGTGGTTTTTGTCCAAATCCCTCGTCGTAATTCCCCTTGGATTTGAACAGTTGCGTGAAGTGTGGCTTGCAGTACATTCGTCCATGGAGAGAGGCATAGTTTCCAAGGCTGTAGAGGGGGAAAATAGGTTAAATAATGCAACAATAAAAGCAGAATAATGTGGTGCTCTGTGAGTTATCTTCACCTTAGTTTGCCTCTGCAGTGCTCGCAGCGAAAGCAGCTCTTATGGAAGTTGTGTTTGTCTGCGATCAGCGACTCCATCGGGTACACCCTCTTCCGACACACCCTGCACAGTTCGGACTCTGGAACTCGAATTTTCTGCAAAGAAATGAGGCAAAGCTTTAATTAGCAGGGTCATCATTTCCTGTTAATTTCCTGGTAGCAACCTTTTCATTTGGTACTAAATGAAAAGGTTCACCTGGTTCATTTATAATGAATGAATTCCAATGTATTGCTACCTACAGCGTTTTGGCTTAGGAACTCTTCCAACTAAGGAAGAAAACTAATAAAATAATTCTAGGTTAGTCAAATAAATAAATAGGTTTTTGAACACTTTGGGGATCATAACATGCATGTTGCGAGTCTTAAAAGCAAACCCAGTAAATAAATGATTAATATTCACTGCGGTTTAAGTACATTCTCCAAACTACATTTCCAAGGATTACTATCAAATTTAGAGAGCTTGTTCCAGGAAGGTTCAAATATTATAAGGGGATTCACATAACGTTTTAACATTTGATTCCCAATTGTTATTAGGGTTGACAGCAAACAAGCAATTAAGTGTATCATCACAGTCAGGATGCTTCTACGAAATTGTACTCCACTCTAATTAGTATCAGCATTGTTATTGCAATTCATTGTCTAAAAATAGCTTGTGTTTCAAGTTCTGAGAGTCGACTCATAATTAATTAAAAAATCTTTGAAAATGAAGTTAATTTAATGCTTACTTTTAAGTTACTTATTTTATTAATTCACAGCATGAGCAGGGAACAAAAGGTGAATCTTCCAGTGAAGTGTAAAAATTAATTAAATAGTTTTTCTTCTCGCTGGAGACATTTAAAGCCCTCCTCTGCACCACACACCCAGGCATGAGAATTATTAGTCCAATATGTCTCACACATCACAAGCATGGAAATAAAACCCTGTGAATATTAAAATATGCCAACCTGACAGCAAGTGAACTGCCAACAGCTCAGAGCTTCAAATAAAAGCACTTCAAAGAAAATCACGTCATGTAAATAAAAGTGTCAAACCAAAGTGAATGCTTCTTTTCTTGCCACACAATGCCTTAAACTTTGAACACACAAAGCATGTTAATCACACCGTCACGCTGGTTTAGTGTCCTCATGCTGCACAGCCTGGTTTACCCGTCACGACAGTCTGCTGCTGGTGCGTTACGATCTGGGAGGTCCTCTGCTCGGTGACACTGAAACCCAGGTTCTGGAACACTCCTTGGCTCTCGGCCCACGACTGCTGGAAGTTTCTCAGCAGTTCCTCGGTGGACGCCTCTGGGGGCACGGAGACCGCCTCGCCTCTCACCACATCGGCGTAGGACGGGGGGTTACCGCGGGTCACGGACTCCTCGCTCGTTGTCCCGTCTGTAATGTTCCCGAAGACGTCGACGGTGCAGAATTGCTCGGCGACCGCTGTCGTTTCCGAGTGACCCGCCGGCTCAGAAGGGGCGGACTCAGATTCTCTTCTTTCTATTTGTTCTCTGAGGTCTCGTGCCGCCTGAGAACCGAGCTCTCCCGTCTCAAACACATTCTTTATCGCCTTGACGTTGAATGTGGGGATTTCGTCAGATTTTGCCGGCTCATCCTCCGCGTCCTCCGTATCGCTCCCCAGCCTCTCCGTGATGACAATAGGCTCTTTTCTGTTGTAGACCTTTGGTTGGGGGGATTCAAATCTGTTGACCAGCTTAGACAGATCGACTCTTGGGAGATCCTGTTTCAGGAGTTCTATATTCACGCCCTCGGCCCCTTCCTCGGCCTCAGCTCCCAGACGTTCAGGGATATCAATGGGATCCTTACGCATGTACGTCTTGCTCACCTCCGCCTTCTGCGCCTCCTCAAAGAAAGACTTCTTATCTCTGACAGTCATCATGGAGTCCCCCATTTCTCCAACTTCCATCAACCCTTGCTCATCTCTCTCTACGGGAGTCTCCCTGTCGCTAAGAGAGGACGATAGCTCTCTTTCAGCTGCAATACACTCTGGCACCGGCATGGGAGGTGGTGGGGTGATGCCGCGAGAAAGCATGGAGGTGGTGTCCCTCAGTTTCACCAGCTTCTCTGAGCGGCTCATCGTTGGCGACGGCGTGGCCCTAAAGGGGGATGTGGGCGTGAAGGACTTGCGAGGAGGAGGCGGGGGCGTCCCGACTGACTTGTAGGGTGGAGGAGACGGGGTCACTCTGAGGGGCGAGTCGATCCTCCTTGACTCAATGCTTATAAAAGTCGGTGAAGGACTTCGGATGCTGGCTAACGGGGAGGACACCCTCTGATCCTCACTTATCTCCTGGTGCACTTTTCTCTCTTGGATTGACCTTTTCTCCTCCACCACCTTCCTTTCACTCTTGGACGAGCCGATACTGATCTTTGAAATCTTAGTGGTTGCTCCGCTGAAAACTTTTTTGTCAGGTTTTGGAGGCACAGCCGGCGGCGCTGACGGTTCTACTCTCTCTTCTTTCTCTTCTTTGTCTTTCACCTGCTTTTCCACGGTTGTCACGGTTTCCTCAAAAGTTGTGAGCTTTGTTTGAAAAATATTCTTCACATACACCATCATCTCTTTCAGCTTTTTCTTACTTTGTCGTTTAGTAATTTCGCTTAAATTCTTCTTCTCATCCGCGCCCATGGCCCAGTCAGGGACTTCGTTTATAATCATCCTGACAGCGTTGGAGTCTATTTTGCTTGGTGTGCCTTCCAGCTCTTTTATTTGAGCGAGCAGCTTTTGCATTACATTGCATTTCTCAAAATCTGTGATTTCTTCTGAAAGAGCCTCCTCTTTATGGGTCATTTTCCCTATTGCCTGTGCAGACACGTTCTTAGGCAAATCTTTTGACTTCACTGCATTTATCTGCATTTCGCTTGTTTCTGCTGCTCGTACATTTATTTGCTTTTGCACCTGAACGACCTCTTGCTTCTGCAGGCGTTGCTGCACCACCCTCTCAGTCACAACCACCTCCTCGTGTCTCTGAAAGCTCTCTGCCTTCATGCTCTGCTGGCTGTGGGAGACGGATGCATGGCCCTGTCCTTCATGAGCTGCTGCAGATGTTATCTTAGCCATCTTGGGTATTAAAACGGTAACCGATGGTGACAGCTGTACTCCAGCCTCATTCCTTTGCATCTCTGTCCCCTTTTTCCCTTGAACCTCCACTTCAATTTTCTCCATAGCTGGGGTCACATGACTTTTCTTCTCAATTAATTTCATTTCTGTTTTCATTTCAGTTTTTGCAGACGTCACCTGCTCGCTTTTCTGACTCACTTTTGTTTCACTCTTCTGTGAAACACTACTTTTCTCTTGCTGTAAATACACTTCACTTTTCATTGCGCCGTCCAACTTTTCCTCTTTCTTCTCTTTTGGCATCTTGAAAGTTTTCACTTTGAAACTGGGAGTTACCTTTGGGATCTTCGTGGGATGAGAGGGACTCATTTTCCCCTCCAGTGTCAGAGGCGCATTAATATTCTTTACATCTTCAGCTTTCAAAGTGACCGCACTCTGACTTTGTAGATTAGCATTTTCATGGACATCACTTTGTGTGGCAGTGATAGACCTGGAGCTGGATGTCTTAATACACTGCTGCTGCTCCGTGACAGAAGAAGTGACCACCTTTGAGCATGACTGGATTTCAATATTTGAGGCCTCACGATTAGACTGGGAAACGACGGTCTGATTCTTAGGTGCGGTTTGGCTCTTTTTAATGACTTCAGTTGAGGAAAGCATTTTTTCTGAGGAGTGCTCACTGGCAACATGCTTTTTATCTACGGACACACTTGAAGATCCTGTAGCTGATTTCTTAGTTACCACTGAGATCAAGGGTTTGCTCAAAGGGATCTGGGAAGGGGTTTTCTTGGGAGGCGGTATTCCTTCTTTGGAAATAGCCTTAGCTTCTTCGATCTTTGCGGCTTCCGTTGCCACTTCTGAGTCTGCTTTCTGTGCTGCGGGAGGCTCGGGACTACTGGCTGCAAAGGAGGGCAGATTAATTGGTGGGGACGTGGGAGTTGTGACAGTACTCCTCATGGACTCTTCTTTCTCCAACTGTAGGCGGTACCTTTCCTCTGCGAGCATGAGAGGGGTTTTAAATTTGCGAGCAAAAGGTCTAGATTTGGGAGGTTCGGGAGTTGGAGGCATTTTAATAGGAGGGACAAACACTCTTTTAGGCGGCTGTGGACTCTCTTTTGGTTTCATAGCTGGGGTGCTTGGTATTTTTGTTGGTGACATTGCTTTTGACTCAGACTGAATCTGTTTGCTTATTTCAATCTGTTTGGTTTCCTTTTTCACTTCTTGTACTTCTTGGAGCTGAGTTGGGGGTGGGGGTGGGGGTGGGGGTGGTGTAGGAGTGGGCTGCTTTTTCTGCCATTTAGATTTAACTTGTACCGGTAGCTTCAGTGTTTCTGGTTGCTTGGGCAATTTGAATAAAGGCTTGCCGACGGGTTTCCCCAGCTTGGCAGGGGGAGACTGGGGCAATGCATTAAGCTCTTGCTGAGAGGGAGGTGGAGGGAGAAAATCTTGCGGAGGAGGTGGAGGAAGAGGGAAAAAGTCAGGCTCAGACTTGCCGTCCATGGGAGGCGGCGGTGGAGGAGGTGGGAGGTCGCTGTCCTGCCTCATGATAGAAGGGGGGGAGGCTGGGCTCTCCAGCACTGGGGATGGAGGTGGAGGGAGGGAGAGCTCTGACTCTGAGGGTGGAGGCGGTGAAGAGGGAGGTGGGGGGAAGTGAATCTCCGGCTTGGCCTTCTTTATGACACTTTTCCCTTTCATGTCCAGGTTACGGTATTCACCCTTTATATTTTTCACGCTGTGTTTTTGTGTGATTTCCTTTTTCTCAGTTTGCTTTTGAGACATCTGCTCGGACACATTTTGCTTATGCACGACAGTCTTCTCCATCACTGTAGTCTGCACCTGTTTGATCGTCTTTGTTTCACATACTTGCTTGTTTGAAATGTTGCTCTGTGATGTGCTATGCACCTCTTTCATCACGCTCACATCGACTTCTTTCGCTTCCGTTTGATCATTATTAGTCATTTCTTTATGCTTTATCATAATAGGCTTGGGAGCTTGTATTCTCTGTGGGGGCAGCGCTTTGTGCTTCTGTTCTTTCATGCTCTTGTGTTGAGAGGCCCCAGTAGTATTGTCTGTTTTGGCTATAGTAACCGAGTGTTCCTCTTGGGTTATTACCTGCGTTTGCAGCGATTTGCTTTCGCTCTGACTCTGCGTGTGCTTCTGTGACTCACTGCTCTGAGAGAGCTTCTTCTCAGCGGGGGCTGGATTGACTGCCACACTCTCACTCTTGGCTTCATGGAAGCATTCATGCTCCGCTTGCTTTACAGTTAATGGATTCTTCACGGGCACTTTTGCTTTCTTGTGGGAACGCTTAGGATTTGAATATTGTTTTCTTTGCATTAGATTCTTTATTGCACCTTGAACGTCCCCTTTTAATACTTCCTCTTTTTCCACCAGTGTTGAATCTTGTCCTTCGTAGAGACATTTTATAGATGTTTTTACATCTCCTTCAATGCTTCCCCTGCGCTGCATTTTAGGAGAAGTCGTTGGCTCTAGAAAGTGCTGGATGGTGGCTCTAACATCCCCTTGTTCGCTCACTTGATGCTGGTAAGTCTTTTTCTCGCTTGTTGCTACATGTAAACTGTGCATGGCCATGTGGATGTCTCCTTTGAGGATTTCCTCTTTTTCCACCTCTTTTACAGCTTGCTTCGCCTCCTCTAGGGACTTCAGGGTTCCTTTGATATCACCTGGCACCAGATCTTCCACAGTCACTCCCGTATTGGTGGTTGCAGACTTCTCCAGTGACTCGAGGGCACCTTTGATGTCTCCCCTGACAATTTCAGGCTTTTCCATTCCTTTGTTTTGATGCTGCGACTCTTCCAGAGACCTTAGAGTAGTAGGTATGTCTCCCTTCACCACCTCCTCTTTGTCGATGACCACTTTCTGATTGATGGCATGGGTCAGTGAACTCAGGGCTGCTGTAAGGTCACCTTTAACAATATCCCTTTTCTCCAGGTTCTTGTAGGTAACAGCAGGCTCTGTCATAAAGACTTTAACATTGCTGTGAACGTCACCAGGAAGTATGTCTTGCTGTGCCACGGTGCGACCGATCTCCTGCTGATTCTTCCGCAGCAAGATTTTGGTCTCTCGAACGTCCCCACCGATGATATTCTCCTTTTCCACTATTTCCTTGACTGTTTCATCCATTTTGCTCTGAAGCTGCTTCAGGTAATCCAAGGCTCCCGACTCAATGCATGTGGAGTAAAAGCTGACATTTCCCCTTTCCGTGTCTCCGACCCTTATCTTTCTGGACTCTTCGGCTCCTGAGTTGGAGAGAAGACGATGAAGGGTTTTGCTTACGTTCCCATGAATGATATCCTCTTTCTCCGCGCTAGACCTCTCCCCTTTATTCAAAAGGGAATAAATAGTCATCCTCACGTCTCCTTTCTCATCCTCTTGAATCAGAATGCCATGCTTGGAGGAGCCTTCATTCTTGAGCAGATTGTTTACGGCCTCTTGAATGTCGCCGCGGATAATTTCCTCTTTCTCCACATTGATTCCCCTTTCCTGGGTGAGTAGCTGCTTCACTGTGGTGTTAATATTCCCCCGCTCCTCGCTGTCAATAGTTATCCCCCTTTCAGTGATCTCCCTACGGTTCAGGAGGTTCATCATTATGCTACTCATATCCCCTCTGATAATCTCTTCCCTTTGGATTTGGGGAGCTTCCTGGTTCATGAGTTTAAACTTTGCCATGCGGATATCGCCGATCTCATCTGCCTCGATAAGAACGCCCTGTGAGTCAACCATTTTCTGACTGTAAAGCTCCTCAAGTGTCTCTTTGACGCTTTTACCTATTATTTCTGTCTTTTCCGTGCTGCTCTCGTTGAAATCATTGAAGGGAGTTGATTCAAATAGCCATGTAGTGGTCTTCACATCGGCCTGTGGGATTTCCTCCTTGGAGACGACGAGCTCTGTTCCGTCAGTCTGTTTGATACTGTCAAGAGGCTGCTTCTCAAAGAGCCACACAGACTGTGTGACATCCCCCTTCATTACTTCCTCTTTTGTCACTCTCTCCATGCCATCGTACTCTGCGCCTTCACCGTGGATCTCATCCATCGTGCGCGTTTCAAACATCCACGTGGCAGATCTGACATCACCTTTTTGGATTTCGCTCACACTTACTGTTCTGATGTACTTCTGGGACATCTCATCAGTCTCAAACCGCTGCTTATTTGTCCTTACATCACCGCCTTGGATATCTTCAACAGTTTTTGACCTGGTTTTTATGTCTTCTGCAATTTCATCCAGGGGTTGCGTTTCAAACCTCCACCTCGCAGAGCTAACGTCTCCTTTGTTGATGCCTTCTTCAGTCACCGATTTAATAACATAGACCTGCTCTGAATCTCTAATTGAATCCAGAGGCTTTGTCTCAAACTGCCATCGAGCTCCCACCACATCTCCTTTAATGATCTCCTCCTTGGTGACTGTAGTTACTTCATGATAATGGCCCTCTTTGTCACAGATGGCGTACAGCGGCTGAGTTTCAAACATCATGGTGTAATTTTTCACATCCCCCCTCTCTTCTTTATCTCTAAAGATACTGGCGAGTTTAGAAATATCAGTCTCAGAGGACTCCTCTTTAATTTCATCCAGAGAATATGTCTCAAAAATAAAGCGACTTTTGCCAACGTCACCCCCCTGAACGTCAGTCACAGTGCGACTTTCCTTCGTCTCTGTGGAATCGTCACGTATGGCATCAATTGGCTGATTCTCAAACATATAGGTGCAGTTGACGACGTTCCCCGCCTGGATCTCCTCGGCCTGCTGCGTTTTCATCCTCTGCATTGTTTCCCCAGAAGTGGAGCTCATTATGTCAGAAGAGCTATTCTCAAAGATGTACTTCATCCTGGAAACATCCCCCGAGTCGATGTCAATCTTCGTGACCCTCCTGAAAGAACTGTCCTCCCCTGTGATGTTTTCCAGGTTCTCAGTTTCAAAGAGGAAGCGAGCCAGTCTGACGTCTTTTCCTTGCACATCCTCTTGATTCACAGTGCAGGTCTTCAGAATGGTCTCAGACTCTGTATGATCACGTATGTTGTCAAGTGTCTGGGTCTCAAAGAGCCAAGTGCATGTTTTGACGTCTCCTTTTTGAACTTCTTCGACATCCGCCTCACTCTTCTCCGTTTTTTCATACAGAACATCCATCGGTTGAGTCTCAAATAGCCACCTGCAGGTCTTAACGTCCCCTTTCTCAATTTCAATTTCTTCCTTTGTTTTTTGTTCTTCATCTTCAAAATGGTTGGAGCTTTTAATGGCATCAAGCGCTTGAGTTTCAAACAACCACTTAGCTGTTTTGACATCCCCTGACTGGACTTCCTGCTTTGATATACCTTTTATGATCTGAAACTTATTGAGGCTTTCATCAAACTCATCAATGGGACGTGTTTCAAACATCCATCTGCAGCTGCGCACATCTCCTTTCACAATCTCCTCCCGCCTCACGGTCTTTACCTCATGATAATGACCAAAGCTGTCTTGCATAGCATACATAGGGGTGGATTCAAAAAGAACTCTGTTGGATTTGACGGATCCACTTGTGACACCTTCAACTTGAATTCTCTGTGTTCCTTCACACTTACTTAAATCCATACTTTCAAACCTTTCTTTATAGTTTGTCACATCTCCTATTTCGAGAGCTTCAACGTTGACAGTTCTTGTAATCTCCCTCTTCTCCTCTCTTATATTCCCCAGGGGCTGGCTCTCAAAGACCCACTTTTGATGCCTCACATCTCCCTTTTCCTCTTCAGATGCAACCATTTTCTTGAGTTTTCCCACATCCAGCAGTTCCTTCAGATTTTCCATGGGTACTGTCTCAAACAGATGTGTGGCTGTTCGAACATCTCCTCCTACAATCTCCTCTGCAGCTAAAGGTCTAGCATTGGCATTGTCTTTCAGAGTATCCATAGACTGAGTCTCGAAAACCAGACAGTGCTTCCTGACATCTGCACCAATGATGTCTTCCTTTTGCATCCTGGAACTCTCCCATTCCTCATCCTTAATGGTGTCGAGGGTCTTTGTCTCAAAAAGCCATCGACCTTTGTTCACACCGCCTTGGACGTTGTCCTCCATGGATATGCCACAAATTAGCTTCACCATTGCAGGGTCTTTGCTAATCATATCCAGAGGCTGGGTTTCAAACATCCAGCGTGATGTCTTGACGTCTCCTTTCGCAGTCTCCTCCCTGCGGATTGTGGTGATCTCCAACATCTCTCCTGAATCCCCCCTAATGACACACATGGGCTGGGTCTCGAACATGCGAGTGGTTGTCTTCACATCGCCTTTGATTTCTTCCAGCTCAGACTTCAGGTTAAGGAAGTTGGTCTCCTCAATGGTTTCTGTTTTGCCCATTGAATCCAGATGCTGGGTCTCAAAGAGATATCTAGCAGTTTTCACATCTCCGCCGGTAATGCTCTTGGTGGCGACAATATCGGTCTCCTGCTCGTCTTCTTGGTAAATCTTATTCAGATAATCCAGTGGCTGCGTCTCAAAAAGCCAGGTAGCAGTGCGGACATCTCCTCTTGCGAGATCAGTCAATTTTTGCAACTGCTCAGCTGATTCAGTACCTTCTATCCCGAGAGCATCCATGGGCTTAGTCTCAAACATCCAAGCTGTGTGTCTGACATCTTTGCCCGCAATGATTTCCTGCTGGGCGATATTCCTCACCTCGTCCTCATCCAGGTTGTCATCTTTGATCTCATCAAGAGCCTTGTTTTCAAACATCCAGCGCCTGGACTGCACTTCCCCTTTAAGGACCTCATCCCACTCCACGGACTCTCTGTCGGAGCTCGAACCCCTGCTCGAGTCGTTGCCGTCATTTTCAAACAAATAGCACGCCTGCTGGACTTCTCCCACCAGTTCCTCGCTTTCAAAGTCCTTCTTTTCCGCTTCCGTGAGCTCCTGCAAGAAGTCCTCCTCCAGGTTCTTGCGTACGTCTGGATTCATGTGCTTGTAGATGCGCTTTAGTTCAGCCTTACTCTTGTGTTTAAAGTACTGCTCCTTAGACACAGTGTGCTTCTGTTGGGAGGCAGACTCTTGATGTTGGGAAGAGATGTACTCAGGAGTTTCCTGATACAGGTGCAAGGGTGGTGGAGGGAAGTGATCTGGCATCTCATAATCCATTGCAGAGGCAGAAGCTACTGATGAGGCAGAGGCCGTCTTTACGGAGGAGGACATGTCATAGCTTGTCTTGGTTGAGGCTTTGGAAGACTGATTAACTGGGGTCCATTGAAATTGGTTGAAATCCACATCAACCTGTGATTGGCCAGTGATTTTTGTTAAGGAGAGAGGGAAAGTAAAAGAAGTTTTGAAGTCAGGAAATGGAAATATTTGTATAGTTAAGATAAGGACAGCTTTGAAGTACAGAGAAGGAAGAATAGAAAAGGAAGTATCAGCTTTCAATTTAAAATGATAATCATGTCGTTTGCAGCTGAGTCAAATGTATATTCCAAATCTAGAAACAGCCAAACAAGACACGACACACTCCCAGTCTGTCAAACCCAGACATCTCCAGTTGTGTGTGTTCCTAATGACTCATTTGACTGAAAGATTCATTGAAAATCATTTTAACTTCAGACTGTAATGGGACTCCTTGTTTTAGTCTCAGTTTTCCTTTTATCACTGTGAAAGAGAACATTCAGTCGTTGCCTGTGTAATGATATGAGGTCTTTTATCCACTCCAATTATTCGCCATCAACTCATTGCATGGCCAATTTTCTTTTGATGATTTCACCATGTGGCCTGGTCTTTATAGAGATACCTCCCTGCGAAAAAGCCAAAGTACTATATATTTAGATAAACAGACTGCATCATTACCTTAATTTCCTTGGCTGGTGCGGCTCCCTCAATTGTTTTTTCATACTGCTGCTTCAAAGCCTGAGTGGAAACCTTTGGTAGGTCCTCGCCGCCGACGAGCATAACTGAATTAGACACAAGAAGAAGGCTGCCTCATTAAGTCATTCGCAGTGAGCGAGCTCAGAGGGATTTGGAAGAGAAATAAATCATTTCATTAAAACCTGAGTAGTTTTCATTTTCCAAAACCATGCAGCGGTGATTGCCCAATTTCCACTTTCCAATATTTTACATTCCTGACTGTGCCCTGATTAGATTTACTGCTATGCACCACAAAGAAAATCATCTGCACTCCAACTCATTTTCATAGCTCATCCCTTATTCAGCTGTAGAGGGAACAATCATTCATATAAAGGACACAAGCAGTGATGAAAACATACTAATTACAATATAAAAATCCATGAGGAATAACCTGTTTCATTGTAATGGTTCCCGTAACTGGCAGCCACATTGTTCTGGTGGACTCTTTCGTCATGGATCACCTGTGAAAAAAAGATAAATAGTTGGTTAGTATATTGCCAAATGCACTGTAGCTTCAATCAGGGACAAGTTAAAGCCGTAGCATAAGGCTAGTAACCAAAGAAGTGTTTCGGGTAAAATGCTACCTTACAGCTGTTGACCAATACTGAGGGGAACAGGAAGTACCTCTTGTTGACTGTGAAAGTGGCTTGTAGCGGGAACGACCTCTCTGGCACTGCTTCTCACCGTCACTTCTGAGGAGCTTGACACCTCCTGTCAAACAGAGAGAAAGTGATGACTCCCTGTACATGACACACACAGACAGACTGCCTGCAAGTAAGTCATTGTTGGATCACAAAAAAGCTTAATAATTCCCAAAATGTTGTCCCATAACAAACTAGATTAAATTCCAATAAAGGACCATTTTAGTCTTGGAGAGGAAAAGCAATAGATTCCCCAAAAAACGACTTGTGCCTGCAAGTGACATTCATGCAATTTGTATGAGATGAAGGAGAAGTATAATATTTTAAGCTTGTATCCACTGCTGTTAACATGAAAGATACATGGAGGCTCGGGGTGCTCTGTACTCCTGAAACCACTTATGTCAGAATAATAATATCCTTCCTGATGTACAACCGGTTATATCACCAGAGCTCGGATAGAACACCTGCTAGGAAGATTCGAGCGGAGAGTGGTTTGCTGTTAGCAGAGAAGCAATGGCTCGATCAAAGAGACACTTCCTCCTCACGAAGCTTTCTGTAAATTCTAGAATTCAACAAGGTCCTTGTGCGCTCGATGAATCCACTCTGCTTCCCGCCTGGATGAGCAGAACTGACCTCACTTCACTGAGACCGGGGCTGCTAACGTGTTCTGGCATTTCCCTCACGCACTCCATGACACCGCACATATTCGAGCAAAGTTCAAGGTGCCCTCTTTGATTTGACCTACAAGACGGCGCTCGCAGACACAGCAGCCAAGTGTTCCCAATAAAGGGCTGCAGTAGAATGGGAATCACACAGTGGCATTTCTATGTTTCACACTTTGCGGAGAGCTGGGGAACAGAAAGGACAGAGGTACTTTGTCTTCATGGTTCTGCTGAATTTAAATCATGGGCAGATTTAGAGACAATGGGTCCCTGGGTACAGCCATGCAAAAGACCCCTCTAGTTAAATACATTGGAGCAACATGTTAAGGTTTATTGTCGTTTTCTTTCTTGAATCTTTGTAGCCAATTGCTTTTCTTGTTAGAGTCGTTGTGAGTCGTTTTGTAGATTCGTGCTTCAAATAGTAGAAAGAAAAAAATCCTCACACTCTCCAATAAAGAATGTGTGATGATATTATCACACCTCAATAAAAAACTTCCCAGCAGCGACTGTGGCTCCATCCTCACCTGCACAGATCTCTGCTCGTAGTGGAACTGGGCGACGCTGGACTGAGAGGATGAGGAGGCGAACTCCTGGCTCTCAAACTGTTTCTTCACACTGGCCAGACCCCCCGGCAGCGAACAGGCCTCGGACTCATCCATCACCTATCAGGAGAAAACAGATCACATTAAACAAAGCTACAAATCAATCCGTATACATGTGTTGGATTAAACATGCTGTTACACGACATTATATGAGATTCAAGAGATTGGATTTGACCCAAGTGAACCATACTCTACCCCCATTGATTGTGAATATGTTATACATTACCTTATGCTAATGTGAAAGTGAATTATGCTAATGCTATGAAAAGCATTAGCAGTGTTGGAGGTCTTTTAAACGTGTCGTGAATGCTGTAATGGTAAAAGCAAAACAGTGGAGGGACATGGTTCCTTTAGAATCCTGGAGGAGGTGTAAAAGGGGATGTGTTAACATGTAGATTTAACAATACTGAGAGACAAGATAGAAGTCAAACTGATGTCTTTGTGATCTTTGTCAAGCTGAAAATAATTAAAACATTCAATTAAAGTAATTGTTTGTGTTTATTTCTGGGAATTTGAAGATATAAAGAAAGGTGGCAATTGTAATGGATTTTCTTTGTCTGCAACACAGAGTGAAACCTCGATAGAACATTCAGTTTCTCAGATTAGCCAGGTTAGTGGCACAAAAGAGCCTTTCAATACTTTGTATTGAGCTATAGAAGGAATTATATTTCAAACTGGAAAGAACATACGCCTGTTTTTTTTATTTTTGCAAAGACGCATTCCACGCCTCATCAGTACGGAGTCCTCACTCTGCTATATCGAGAATGCACACTGACTATTTGATACGATAATCTTCTTTTGGGATTGTCAATTACTTTTCTGATAAAACATTTATATGTAGGGCTCTGCATATATAGCTCCTTGGAAACTGCAATATAAAAAGGAGCTTTCTGCGTGTGTGTGTGTGTGTGTGTGTGTGTGTGGGTGTGTGTGTGTGTGTGTGTGAGTATGTGTTAATGTGGAACACACACCCACACTTGCCACCTTTCCTTTTAATGCAAATGAGGGCCCCAATGCAATTTGCAAGTTATTGCAGAGTCGTTCAGGTCAGAGACATTTGATGGCAGGGCACTGTGTTATCAATATTTTGAATACTGCTGGGTACAATAGCTGAATAATATAACATGAAGCCAACATCTCTCGTTTAAAATGACCGTCGTACACATTATGGACAGTGGGTTGGAAAAGTCTTCTAAACCTGCATTCTTTCTAATAGCCAGCAGGGGGCATCTTGTTGCTAAAAGAAGTCTGATTGTATAGAAGTCTATGAGAAAATAACCCTACCTCTAACATGATTAAACACTTTCCTGCTGAGTTTACGGTCTCAATCTCTAGTTTTAGCTCTTATCTATTACAGCCTGATGTTCATTTTGCAAGACATGGCTGCATTAAGAGAAAAGTAGAGGATAAACAAGGGTATATGTTTTAGGGTGTGGTTACTTTGACAGGTTGCTATCAAGGCTGGTTTGTGTGTTGCCTGTGTTTCTGTCAGTTTATGAAGTGAATCGTTACAATTTGATTTCCTAAAAATGACTTATTAACTCTTCAGCTGGACTTAGCTCCATCCTCTTGGAGGCCTCTGTATGAATAACAAGTAGAGATATGTGTTGGAGACAGGGCTTCTGGATGATAAAGTGGTCAGACTGACTGTGGTCCATCAAGGCTCCTGCTATCTTTACACACCTTGTCACTTTTATGGACATGCAGACAACAGCTGCAGAGGTGAAAACAAACCCCCCCCTCCCCCTGTCCGCCCTGCTGCCTGGACACACAGACTGTCAGGAGCCACCTCATGGGGGTCCGGGAGGTCAGCTATCTATGGTGCTAATTCATTATCAATACAAACATTTCATATACTTCATTTGAAAATGATATTATCAGATTCATCTGCAGATGAGTCGTTTTGTCTATAAAATGTCAGAAGAACGTGAAAGGTTATGGAAAGGACTTTAAATGTCTTGTTTGTCAGTCTAAAACCCAAAGTCATTGAATTTATTGTGCTATTAAACAGAGAAAAGCAGGAAGTGTCATTATTCTCCCTATTAAACGGCTTTTTTGGACATTTCGCAAGAGAAATCACTTTAACAATTATTTGTATTATTATCAATATTGATTAGTTGACTCATCTCTGCTACTCTATATGTCACACATACATTTAGACCATACAAATCAGGATAACTAAATGAAAAAAATAAAATAGTAGCCATAATTTTCTTTCTAGTCATTGAAGAAAAACTTTGGCTATCCAGCACTTTTGTACAATGACTGCAGCATGCATGTGTTCCCTCGTCATGTACAAAGAGCCCAGAAGGTGGCAGGTCGTCCTCTTTAAACCCTCCCAGTGTGGCCTAATGAGTAACAAGCTGAACATGAATTATTAACCTATAACAGACCAACAGATAGGAGGATACAATTCTTGGATCACTGCATTCAACAAGTGTGTCGAGCTTTTTACCTTTAAACTGTACAACGCAATGTGACATTGGAGCTGCAGAGTATACATTTAGAGCTGGCGATATTCTCTCTCTGTATCCGACAAAGCCCTGCTTGGATTTAACACCTGCTTTCTCATTACATTCTGGACAGTTTCCCCTGTCAGTGTTGAGTCAGCAGCGATAAATCAGACGCCGCAGATTTGTTCACAATTCCTCCTCCCGTTTAGGAACAAACACTCTCAGCTGCTTTGAATTCGCCTGCACTAAACCTCCCTTTGGTGTTTTAGTAAATAAGGAACAAGCTGTACGTGTAGAGGGAACGTTCTCTCAGCTAAAGCTTTTTTCTCCGTTTCAGATACCGGGCTGACTTACTGCAGTGGCCTTGGCTGACTAACTGCTCACACGTTTGAATTATTGGGTTCATAAAGTGCATGCAGGCTCTTCAAAGCTGCTGAGGCTTTTCTGTTCTCGGTAATGACTAATGACTCAGGGATAGTCAGACACATTTTTGTGTTTAATTAAAGTGTGAAGGCCTGCCGATGAGCTGGCTGTGTGAACACATCTGAATATGCTGCAAAACACACTTTTTCTCTCCACAGATGCATTAAAACGACTCTGACACGGTGATTAATGCTTTCTATAAAGACGTGTGTTTGTGTGTGTTTGTAGCATTCCCCGCCTGAATGTTGCCAGTGCATATACCTCATATAATAATCATTATGTAAGTATGATTTATTTTACTGTTGGGGATTTATAGTTGCTTTTTCATTAGATAATGATGGATAGCTGCGTATGATGGTCTCATAAAATGTGTTTTATGTGAGGTGATACTTTTCTAATGGTGTTTTATGGCCAGTCGTGAAAGAACTACTCAGACTCAAAAGAACATCTCAAATAATATAATGTATTAAAAATGTAACTGAAGTAAAAGTACAGAGGGATTATTAGCAGAATTTGTTCAAAGTATCAAAAGTCTCTCCTGTGACATGTCTCCATGCATTAAGGTTCAGAAAGCTCTTTATGTTTCTCATACAGCCTGTGCTGCAGCACCTCTTTTCACCCTCTGTCTGAAACCAGAGCCCAGTCTGCTCTGATTGGTTAGCTGGCCAGCCCTGTTCTGATTGGTCAAACGCTTAGCGATGTCATAAAACATCTCTGAAACAACCACAAAAGGTTTTGCGAGGCTTAATTATCTTAGTTACTTTTTTTTGTTTGTTGTTATACTAATTTCGGTCACAAGAGGCTGAAGTGAGCCATTAACCCATTCAGTAAATTACCTTTACTCATTTTTCACCTGCAAGAAAGATCAACCTGGAAAACATTTTTGTTCCTACTGACTTGCCTCTTAAGGCTTCCTTATTTTGTTCAATGACAAAACCAGATAAAAAGGAGTCTAAACGTGTGTTGAGAACCAAACGATGTATCATGCGGACACAGCAGCCCTATAAGAAATGACAAGTTACATTATTCCCACTGGCTCCCGTTCACACCCCCAAGGTTTAGTTTTCCCACCCAGTGCTGAGCCTTATGACACTTTGACAGATAATGCTACCATCGAGCAGATCCCTATGGCACTGAGTAGCCTTCAAGCAAGACAGTGTTCAGTGACAGCTCATTTAAGCTTTAGGGAGAAATGGATGGTCATACACATCAGCAGCTATACTGTCAGTTTAACAATTACATCGAAACGTGCCTGTGTATCCTTACGAGCATCTCTCCTTTTCACCCATGTGGAAGTATCGTCTTACCGCTGCAGAGGAGGAGCTGCTGGTTTCTTTCTTGGACACGGCCGCCTGATACATCGCCAGACGCTCCTTCACCGACACCGACTCGCCCTCCTGCTCTTCCTCAGGACGTCCGGGTCTACCTGCAGCTGCACAAACACAAAGAAACAACCGTTATCTTAGCAACAAATCATCACACAAGTAGAGGAATTAAACCAGATGTAGTGGCGTCTAAAATATGAAAACAAATGTGACCTTTTTGTAACCTCCCTGTTTATGAAAAGACATCTGCATAGTTGTAGATACTGTAAATGGGCCAGAGGCAAACAATCAATAACAAATGTGGACACGAAACTGAAATGAAACCCTCATCAATCTCGAAGCTCTGCCGTGCGATACTTCATATCGCTCCGCACATCCCCAAGGATAGCCAATTAAAGAAGACCACTGATTTCACATTTGACTTTCCTTCGCTACAAAGCATCATTAGGCCACAGAGAAGACTCCATTAAGGCTCAGCGTACACCCACACTGGACCTTTTTCGCTCTTGGCATGTTCTCTTTCTCTGGGAAGCAACACCGTGGGATGGTAGAAGACCCAAAATAGAAATGATTCTCTCTCTTATTATTTGCTCACGCTGCAACCTTTTGACATTTTGACACCTCCTCCTTGTTGTGTATTTCTACTAGATGATTACATATTTGCTTCACATGTATTTACTAGTTTAAGCTCCACTGCAAGTAGAGGTCAGAGTGAATTATACTTGATGACTGATTGTAGAGTCTTAAAGCAGCTGCTTTTTGAATGCATTAGGCTCCAGTGAAGGTCTTCTTTCTGCTGTGGCGTTATGGAGCTTAGTAACAGTTACAATGCAGAGCGGTGTAGTACATACTGTTCATGCTTGGCGTTACAAGGCCAGCTATCTAAACACTTCTCTTAGCTCACTTATAGTATGTCTATGACTACACCGGCTAAATATAGCCACCTTTTGGTATCTATACTATCAAAAATATCAATCACCTTCAACTAGTTAAGGCTCTTTCTGGATTTCCTATACACGTTTCATGAATAAGATGGAGAAATGGGACTCTTTTGGGGTGATGGACAGCTTTGTTCCTAAACCTAGCCAAGTACTGCTGTTGGCTAAACAAGATCTTTGTTTCAATCACCATGTCAAACGGCGTTTGTCTCACACTTTTGCAGGTAGGTGCCTTTTGGTCAGTCTGAAGTATCAATTAGATGATGATGATGATGATGAGGATGATGATGATGATGATGATGATGATGAGGATGATGATAACAACTAAGAACAGCCATTTTGTTGGTTGATAATGTTCAAAATGGAAATGTTTCAATAACTCGTAACTGAATGAAATCCTGTACAATCCTGAAAATAAAATATCAAAAAAGCACACAAGTGCAGAGAAAATAGGACGACACTAAGGGAACAATTGTAAGCTCCAGAACATTAACAGTGTTAAGTGTTAGCGGTAAGCTCCCCAGATACAGTTGTTTACCTACTAGTCCTGCAAATAGCAAGTTCTAGAACAATGCACAGGTGAATTTAATTGTGCCCTTACTGGTGTGACCTTAATGCAGACGAGTCAAGAATGACTCCTCATGTCACCAATTTTAGCTTTCTGCTACGTCCGGCATGTAGGTGTAACCAATAACCTGTCCGAAATAGGCTTCCCGAGACATCCGAAAATAAGCAGGGGTGTGCGTGCGTGGTAACTTATTACTGGCTCGATGACAGAAACACAAGGATAATGCCCTCATTTATCACCGGAGACAAATGATAACGTCACGGTCTGGCGCTGTCAGAGAGGCAGAGACGGAGAGAGCGGTGACAACAGCTCTGGATATCTCTGGCTTCTGACATGGGAATGCCGTATGCAAAGCTGCCATAGCATGGACGTGAGGTAACTAGGGCTCTGAGGGGAGGGGGGGGCTGCCTGGAGAGAGAAATATCCCGGGCCTTTTTATAACCCGGCTTTGTCTGCAGCGTCATGTTCCCTTCTGAGAGCGGAAGTGCGTGGTAGAAAACAAAAATGGAAGTCACCTTCTCTCAATGCTGCCTCTAATGAGTACTGGCACCATCAGATGTTAAATAAGCATCAATAAAAGCTTTCAAACACTGGCTCTGTATACAGTGTGCTATTGATATCAGAAGAACTTTTTCACAGGCTTACACTTATAACCTTCTCTGCTTTTGACGGAGGCATATTTACCTCCACACTCAATAAAACTCTCTGCTTCTAGCTTTTTATCTCTTAAATGGCACAGTGGCAGCTCAAGTGATGGCAGGGGGGGGAATGGAAGAGGGGAGAGTCAACAGGGGAGGCCATGCTGCTGCCGCCATGCACGACTCACTGGCTATATTGAGCCGAGCCTGGAGCTATTGACCCCCCTGTCACTGGGTCTGCTGCCTGCACTAAAGCGATCAGAGGTGAGGTGTTACACCCCAGAAGAAAGAGTTTGAGGTTGTGTCCAGGAAATAGAGAAAACAAGAGTCATTTCAAAGTATATGATTGCAATAGAAGGCAGCATGGCTCCGCAGCTCAGAGCTGAATCATGGCCCGTAGATCTGTGTGGAGCAGAGGCCGTCCCCTAATCACAGAGGTGTCGCTCCCTCCTCTGCCCCCTCCTCACAACGAGAGCCTTAAGCAATCCAATTTTCGGTTTAGCACTTTCTGACCAAAGCTTTTTGGCTGGCGAGGTTTGAAAGGAGAACCAAATCGAGCTACACTAATTGAAATGTCAGCCGCGGAGGGCGATTTTTTCCTCACCGAAAAAGGGAAAGAAAAAAACAAAAAACACAGCCGCAATAATTGAGCTGTCAAATATATCAAAATAAGTTCTTTACATAGAGGCTGGATGGCCCTACGGTTCTTCCTTATGCTAGGCTAAGCACTTTGTCTACCATTTGCTAAGCCTTCAGAATATTCCAGATCAGATTGCTGCCGGTGATGTCTAGTGGAAGGAAACAGGAAGGGCCCATGCATGTTTTATGACAGTGCACAAATCCTAGAGGAATCCTTGAAACAAACTGAAATATCATGTTTCATATCTCCAGCACCTCATGTTCACTTAATTCCCATTTTACACCAAAGATTGCTCATGTCTGCGCTGCCTGGGCACATCAAACCAATTCATTATCAAGCTAAAATGTCATCTACTATTCCCAATTTGTCTCCTTCCACTTTGGCGCTTGGGTGGGAAATCCTTTTAAAAAGAGCTATGCAGGCAGTTATGTTGAAGCCTTGTAATACTGATAGTCTGCAAACATTGCTTACCTTCTTTAACCGTGTAGTTTGCTCTGTAAATCACACAACAATAGAATCCAACAGAATACAAAAGGGTGTTGAATCTCCAGAAAATGTAATCGGCTTAGTCGCCCAGCGTTAACCCGACAAACACAGCAGATCCTGGGCAGAGAGACGGAGAGGCTTGGAGACCAGCTCCAGCAGGGTGCTCTACTGTGCAATGAGGCCCAGGCGTCCAGCAACAGCTGATTTTATTTTAGAAGTCCCTGTGGTAAAAAAAAATAGGAGTGACTTGGGGGAAGGTGGATGTGGGTTGGCCTTTTCTTAGTATTGAGTATCGAGGTACCCAACATGCCCTTAACCTTATGTCACAGGAGTCTTATGGACACAGATGCCTCACACTGTGAGCTGGAAAACTGAAACTTAGTACATCCTCTATTTGTCATGTAATACCACTGCTTGTTAGCATGGGACATATGGGGGTATTTCATGATTCACAGGGGGAGATTCACACATTGCTTCACAGACATTGGGAAAGTCCGCACATTATATCACCAAATATTGGGAGGAAGTTACTATTATTTTGTTTTCAGATTATTTGTGAAAGCAAGGCTGTCTCCCTGTGCTCCAAATCTTTATGCTAAACTAAGCTAAGTAAAACCAGCTAACAGCTAGCTTCGTATTTAACATGTCAATCTTCTCAAGTAACTCCAAATAGTAAAACACAGCATGTTTTCTCTTACTGTTCCTTTAATAGCTGGTAATAAATATATACTTATTATAGCAATATACGCTACATATCCTGCCTCTCTATGTAAAATATTGATTATTGATTCATGAGCTCAACTTCATTTATGATGTGTTGCTACGTCAGCTTCATCTGAAATATTCCTTTAACACCTTGATAGTATAGCTCTTAAACTTCAATGTGTTCAAAACCTGTCGTTGTATAAGTCTGAGAGACATGCTCACGATGTCCTTCTTAAATTATATATTGCCTGTGAAAGCGGCTCAACTTTTTTTTTGATGTGGTAAATGATTCAGAACATTCTGCCAAGAGGAGTTGAGTGTACCTTTCTAGGTGATACCGTTCGTCCTTCGAAAAACCCTCGTGTACACTGTATGCCTTCTATCAAGATGTGCTTTTTCAATGACAATGGGAATGTAAGGGACTCCAACCAAGGGAAAAGTGGGGATTCAGAGAAATGCAAGCTGTGTATAGGGACTTACTTGAGCAAGAAACCTTGAACTGTTAAGATAATCAGTTTGGAGAAAATAGAAAATATTTCCTTTCTTTCTGCCTGTTTTTTCACCTTGGATGTATTTCGCCCTTAACCAATGATAAAGGCCCTCTTTCAAACCAGTGACCTTAATAATAATAATAATACATTTTATTTCTTTTGCGCTTTTCTTGAACCCAAAGACGCTTTACATTTGGGAGGGAGGGTAGACAAACATGACCTTATGTTCATTCTATTTCAACCTACCTCTTCTTTGACATTACAAGAGAACATCTAGTTTATATAACCCTGCAGGTAAAATGTAAGTCTATTCTCTCCATATTATTTGCTGTGATCATGACGGTTTATATGAAACACAAGCCCGCCCTAGCACATGGACGAGAGGAAAGCGTGGTTATCAGGCTTGTAGGGAAGCTGCTCTCTGCTGATAATCCCACTGAAATTGCACATGGATTTCCTGTTCCTAAAGCGGAAAATAATCATACTCCTGTAGAATACCTAATGAACGAGCCTGAGAATATCCCAAAAATCCATTAGTGAGTACATATTCATGTGAGTCTCAAACTCAAAGAACTTTCAGAAATTACAAAGTGCTGATTACTCTTTACTTTATTCGAGTAAATTGCCAATAAAAAGATGTACTGTTCCGTGTTATTACAATGTCTGGGTTGGGTAGGAATGTGCTAATCAATGCTAATGACTAAAAGGGTATTTAACCTTGTGAGAACAACATTTCAAAACTTTCCCAATCCCTAGCAATTCTTTTTTGGCCTTGTATTGATACGATAAATAATTTACAATAACGGAAGGACATTTAAACTCTAAAAAGGAGAACCAGTTAAGATACACAATACAAACAGGGAAACAATCTCTCACAGAAGAGGACTTCCCCTGCGATGGCTGGGTGAACAATCAATGTGTAACTTATTGAGCTTTAGAGGGTGGATTTGAAAACTTTGGACGGATCATTGAATACTAAAATGTTAAACTCTTACTTTAAAGTGAGGCTATGGGACTTCTGCTAACCACTGCACCATTTAGTCTCCTAAAAAACAAGTCTACAATCCCAGCAGGAGAAACAAAGAGACCTTTTTGTTATCAGTACATTTTTGATTTTAGGAAACATTGCCAGTGACCTTTTCAAAAAAGCACTTAGCTCTGCAACCTACCTAACAATGCTTGCTTTAGCTGTTGTAAAATCACTGTGACTAACAGCCTCTCGTGTCTATTTATTTAAATAACAATTGCTTGGGTAAACAGTGCAGTCACAGTTAAGGTGGAAACGAAGATATTGATCGTGCAATCATAATAAAAGGTTAGATTAAAAAGGACTTATTTGCTCATAAAGGATTTAGATCTACAAGTTTCAATGTCAAGGGTTTCAGATAGTATCACAATCCATGCTAAAGCTCTTAAGTGAGAAGATATTGTTTTGTCTGTATCAGCCTAACAACAACACACAACATTGTCAAACTTCAATTTCCAAATCCCACATATCAATCATATCTTACGAGCTCATTTGTGTCCACTAATAGTAGCTAAGCGGATCAAAACTGAAACTGACATGACGGAAATCTTTGTTTTTTCTTAGGATAATATAATAAAGCCATAATCATTTGGCAGGCAAATCTGGGAGGAAATTAATTAAAACAAAAAACGTCTTTGGCAAAGCCAGCTCAAATTGGCAGCATTTGCAACAAAAGATCTTGCAACTTTAAAATAGGCATTCCTATTTAACTCCGCTGAAGTGTGTTCCACAAATCCAGCCGCGGTGATTCTGGTGTAATATGAGGAAAAAAAGTAAACAAGGATGCAGCATGGAGATTTAGAGGTGAGCTTTGCATCCGTTTAAAGAGCAGTTATTTAAACATCGCGGCTTTGCGGGGGAATCTCCTGTAGCCCCCTTTGTCATTTGACCTGGCGCATTGCGCGCTGCCGTCAGTGACATCTTGTCAGCAGAGACCAAAGCCGTCGCTCAGTCAGGACAACAGGATTGTCAAGAAGCGCCAGGTTTAGACACGGCACGGAGATTTAGAGACTCGCAGAGCGGCACGAAAGCCTGACTGATCTCAGGTAGAGATGGAGAGGCTCTCAGTCATCGTGTGACAATATACCGTATGCATGGTTGACCATATGAGTGTGTGCGTGTAAATATTTGTGTTCAACCTCGATACCACTTTGAGGGCTGTCAATGCTTTAGATTCTCCCCCTCTACAATCATCACCCCTTGTTTTTCCTATTTTCCATTTGCATGACATGCGTGACATTGCATGACACTTGTGTTGCCAATGCGTAGAGCAGGAAATGAAGGACAAAGGAAAAAGACAACAAGGGGAGTAAGAAAGTCATTATCAACAGTGGCTGTCATAGTTAAACTTAACAACGCAATTATTGAGGCCATCAGATTTCACGATGGCAAAATATTGCATGCGCTCTCAGCTTATTTTAGATGCATCCTTAGCCATTTTCTTTCTAGAACCAGGCTTGGGGGAAGGTATCAACGTTAATGTTCTTTGTCCAAGACAATTACTTGCCCTACAAATTGTTTAGAAGGAAGCAAGATGGCTCACTCCTTACCTACATCTGTCTGCTCTTGACAAAAAAGGGATGCGTCTAATTTAGGCGGCATGTTGTATTTCGCCAAGGGTAAGTAAACCGACACAACTCCCTTCCTAATACATATTTGATATTACTGCGAAAAACATTCATTTTAAACAACTGCATGTATTCAAGTTACTTGCCAAACACAACATTTGAACTTATCATAACATTGTAATTGACCTTTGCCCAATACTAATCTTTTATGGATAGAGACAGAGAGCATTGTACTGTAAGTCAATGCAACCTATGCTTCGTTAGCTGTTAGCAGGACTGTGCACTCACTGAATAGCTTACGTTATAGCCGTCCTCCTTCCTCCTTCCCTACAAGCACAATTGGGATTTTAAGTTTTAATAGTTGTACAGAATTTGGATTTATCCCAATTTTTTAATGGTTCAATAATTAGCATCATACTGTGATACCTGCGAGGCCAATGTGTTCGGACTTACTCCCCTTGGTTTGTTTGTGATCGTCAGCCAGTTAAATAAAAAGGAGTGTACCTTGCACTGTAAGCTCCATCTGTGTGTACACCGCTATCAGTGGAAAACAAACTGGAGGTAGCCACCGCAGTATCACAGTAATGGAAGCTCAGTATCTAGCGAGCCCCCAGCTTCCCATTTAAAAAGCTGCCAGGGAGGGAAAGCCTTATCTGGCAACAAACTAGTTTTCAAAAAGCTGCTTTCTGCCCAATGTTTATCTCGCAGAGAACAAATGGAACAACACATTGCATTATCCGAGAGGCAGCCTCGGGTGTTTAGCTTGACGGAAGAGAGTAGCCCTGATGCAATCAGAAAGCCGCTTGTCATATGTTATAATCCTTCCGATGTTGCATCACACACTTTTGAACTCTGTTTTAAAAAATTAAAGAGTACTCACAAAGAGTGGTGTCCTTAGGTGAGGCCATGGTGTGATCTGGTGATGGTTGAGCCTGTGTGACACTACCGGGCGACACTCTTTTGGACGAGGAGGTGCTTGTCACTTCCTGGTTGAGAGAAAGATAAAGAGCTATCAGGGAAAACACCTGTGTTTTCTCAACACGTAGATGGAGAGGTGACGCCAAGGGTCATCAAAACCAGCTGGCTGTAACCCATGCACACCCTAGACACTCATGTACTGACATGGATACACATGCTACTACACATACCTTAAGTATGAAAAATGATACAGTCAAGTGACATTCAAGCTGTGGATTCCAGCAAAACTTTGTTGCTGTTGCCTGAGCTACACACACACGCCCACACACACACATCTGCACGTGTAAAGAGAGACGACCTTGAGCACAATGTGAGCAGCAGGCTGGAAAGTTAGAGCAAACAGCACGTGGTTGAAAATTAATAGAGCCACTCTAGCAGTAAGAAATGCGTGTTTTCACTGGCTTCTATTGATAAAAGCTACAACATTGGCTAATTGCATGTCCTCGGTGCACACAGGCTGGCTGTTCCCTTGGAAGCGTTTTGTCAGCAGGTGCAACACATCCCTGCAGGGAACAAACACACCTGTGTCTGTAAGTGTGTGTGTGCACAGGCGTGTGTGTGTCTTTACAAATGTGAGGGTGAGTGTTTCATTTGCAAATCAAATGTACTCCCAGTAGCGTTTTTTCAACAGTAACCACACACACACACACACACACACACACACACACACCTTTGTATGTGTAGTTTCCTTTTGTCTCTCAAGAAAGTGTCAACCATAATTTAAAAAATGCACCAAAGGACAAAATCCCATTTAGCAAATCCCCCAAAAACACAACATGCATAGTTATTTGCATAATTTATCACACACACACACACACACACACACACACACACACACACACACACACACACACACACACACACACACACACACACACACACACCACACACACACACACACACACACACAACACACACACACACACACACACACACACACACACACACACCCACACACACACACACACACACACACACACACACACACACACACACACACACACACACACACACACACACACACACCACACACACACACACACACACACACACACACACACACCACACACACACACACACTATGGCAGGGGATGCGTGTAAGTGTAATCTCTTCCTTTCTGTCACTGTCTCTCTCCTGCTGTAGTGGCACTCACATCGAATGAAATTCAAATCAGTGAGCTGCGAGGAGCAGAGCGCCCGCTAACCGCAGCTCCCCAGCGCTCTGTGTTTGGCTGCTGATATTAGACAGAGTATTTTGTCTACGGCGGGGTGTTACTTTGCTCAGGGGATGATTAAGTGCACACGCGGTAAGGGTTTGTGTGGAAGCCGTGTGTGTGCGTGAGCTTGTGGTGGCTAGAGTTCATTACAGCTGGTTACAGAAGTGAATGTCGCTGAACGAAAGCCATTATAGAGATTCAAACATTAATCTCTCTTTGGTTGTCTGATGGGCTTGTTTACACTTCACTTAAAGCCAATGTCGCAAGTAAATTATGCATCTAGTGCATGTGGTGCGTGCTTGGGAGCGATTTTCTCTTTACATTAATACACAGTTGGACAAAACATTGAATATCGTTAAAGACGAGAGAGACTTTAGACAGAAGTAGTTTACTGTATATCACAACCAATCAAGTCAAAGGTGTAACAGTACGTCTTAATGTCTTCCTTGTCTGGAGCATTGACGTCGGTTCAGGATGTCAAAATCTATTTACTGCCAGAAAGAAAATTACCAAGTGTCATCTGCAAATAAAAAAGATCCTCATACGTTTATTATTATCACTAATCAAAAGGTCTCAAACTCTTTTTTATACTTAACTCAATATGTTGTCACTTCTCTGTTTGTACAAACAAGTGAAACACCTTAAATGCCGCGCAGGAAAGACTGTCTTCGAATTTGTTTGCCTTTTTTTATTATTTGTACAATGTATGTGTACACAGCAGGTCTACACAGAATAAACAAATACAAAAAGTACTCTTCATGACTAGATCAAACCGAATGTTAGAACCAAACTCTGTAAGTGTGAACTAAGGCCCCGACATTATGGCATGGTATCTGATACAAAATATATATTTTCTTGCATCCAGCGACCAAGAAAAACTGACGGCTGACGAACAACTATTGTTATTATATAATAACCTGAAAACAGACATGACAAAAAGGATTGTGTTTAGCTGAATCCGTTATCTTTGAGCTTCCCGTTGAGATTTCTAAGAACGGGAACTAATCTGTGGTTCGTCGATTCTACATTTGTGATTGTCCTGTCCCTAAAAAGAAACAATGTTGTGTTCACCGGGTATTGATGTGATTACTGCACACAGAAGGGAGGACTGCAGTTATGCATTTGATCAAATACAATAACCGGATGAATAGCAGCAATGTCACAGCCCAACTATCTAGCTCTGAGCACCTGCCATATGTTCTCTTTGGGAGAGGAAGGAGGAAGAGGGGGGTAGTGGTACAGTAGTGGTGGTGTCTCCGCGTATCTCCTACAGACTGACATAAGCGACAGTGCTTGGTGAAATCTGTCTAAACCTTGCCTGTCTGTCGTGAGAGATAATCCTTTTGAATACAAATAATAATCACTGCGTCCTCTTTAAAGAAGCTCAGCTAATGAAATCAATGGCGGCCATCTGGGACCATTTCATGTGCATCTACGAAGAGGGCAGCCGGACCTGGGCTGGAGAAACCATGGTAACAGGAAATAACAGCCTAGGGTACAAGGACACCTTCCATCCTTACATTGGTGCCTATTAGAGGGACAATCCGTGAGACCGTGGGCTCGCCATCACACATGCGGGGACTATTCTCCACTGATTTTCTTGTGTCAGCTGTCAACGTTTTGTCCTCTAACAAGCTACTAGTAGAACTTTAATGACATGCCATGGTGCACGGAGGGTCTCTGAGGAGGGCTGTCCGCCTCTTTCTACTCAAGTGTTCTCCACCTGTCTCCCCCCCCAATCCCTCTGTTTAAAAATGTCACCCTTAATAAGTCAATTAGTCCAGAACGTTTTGTTTTTCGCAAGTGGGCGGATATCACTTGTGAGGATGTACCAATTCCTTGCATGGGGGGATATTTTCCTCACCTGAATTATGTGGGCTAAGCTTTTTCATCGTGGGAGAGGAAATCACATTGTCATTTCAACCTCAGATGCGAGAGGTGTTTGGCCCGTTCCTGCAGCGATGCGCCAGGTGTTTGGAGGTAGACAAGACTTGAATCACTCTCAAGCTCTCCATCTCATCCTCCACACACACTTCTACCCTGCTTTGTAAATAAATACGTGACGCTCTGTGAAAGAATGTCCTTGTCGCCCTGCCCTGCCTCTCAGTGCTGCTTTTCAAACATGATTAATACGGTTTTTTTTAGAAACATGTCGTACGGAAGGAAACATATGGGTGCCAGCACCTCTAAAGTTAGGTTTAATCCTAACAAAGAAGTATTTTTGTCACCGTGAGGTAGCTTGGCAACCAGTAAGCCAAATGTTATGATATGTTAATTGGTAGTGTTTAGAGTAATCATGTTTTTAAGGCATGTGTAATGACTATTAAACTACTCAAATCAAATGTTTGACTTTATTGCGACTGCATGGAGTTTGGAGTAGTAGTAGATAAGTATATTTAGTCATTTTGTAGCACATTATCTACCTGTAGTGTTTGGATCATCACTCAAGGCTTGTACTAATACATGAATAATTTGGGCAAATTAATGTGGTTTTTGACTAGTTTGAATACAAGTTGAAACTTTGCCAAAACTAAGCTCTCCTGCAGCTGCTTGGACTCAAACAGAAATGTCTTGGAGTGCTTTTACCGGAGTTGGTGAAACTACAGTAGCACTTCAAATCGATAAGGTCCGCTGGTTCGATATCAGGTGTGACATTCTGGAGGAGAGAGGGCGCCCACCTTGCCGGGAGGAACTCCTTAAAGACTTTTAGGTATTCTTTTTGGATTGCTTTTCCTCTCCGTCTCTCCTATCTTGGCTTCTCTTTACTTTGAGTGTTAAGAGCTCCCTGGTCTGCTTGAGTGCTTCTTCGGCATGCTTGTTATCCTGATTCTCTTACAGGTGAATGCCGGGTTTCTGAACATCCTCACATCAAATCAATTCTGAGGCTTCACTGATTGGCTCTCCCTGTGCCTTTAGTTCCTTTAATGCCTATGTCAATGTCTCTGGGGAAGCACTGTAGCTCAGGCCAACTAAAGAAGTCAATCACACGTGACTCATTGTTTGGGTACTTAAATCAAAGAACCCATTGTTGGCAATCGTGCAAACATGAGTGAATCTGAGCATGTGGACACAGACGCTGTATTTACATACAGTTCAGCACAGTCCCTGTCAGCTCTAGGACTGAGTGCTTCTGGCTGTGAACGCAGCCTTATGGGTCTGCTGGCATAACATAACAAGTGGCTGCTCTCAAGAATTACTCATGAGATTCTCCAACAGGAAACAAATCACCGGGCTGACGGAGGCTGCCAGTTGCTTTGGATTTACTTTTCTAAACACGCCTGACCTTCAACAATTCAAAGCAGTGAGGTAAAGGTTTACAGCAGTCATTTTAAACTGTTACTATGCAGGAAGAGGGATCAGGTCATTGGTCATAATGTCTTCTAGTGAGTGTACACATTTGTTTGTGGTGATTCTCACATTTTTTAAAAATGACTTCATTGAATGTTACTTACAGTTATTGACTGCCATCCACCTTAACCTTCTGTTAGAGAGTGATTGACAGCTGCTTCAGTAGCCATCACGGGCAATCTGCTGGGCTAAAAACAAGCTGCCTATATATGTACACTGTGAGGGAATCCTGCCAGGAAATATACAAACTCAACATAACACATAAGGGTGAGTTAGTCATGCTGATTCCTACTTAGTTAAAAGCAGTTGTATAATGTCTTCTGTGGCACTAGAGGACCGATGACTACTGTATACAAATAACCCTGATGATGTCATTAGGCTAGGTGGCTACAAATTCATATCAAAATCTATTGTTTAGATTGAATGCACATGACAGGAATTATTGTACAGATCCTCTTGAAAATAATCATGTTTTAAATCATTTTAATATATTTGATAATGTGAATAATGTTTTATAAATGATCATTCCCTCTTACAATGTCGAATCAAAAAAAATCGCACTCGGTAATATTTGTGTGCAGTGGTTCAGGATTAAGGGAATAATAGTGTCCTGATTTTCACAACACTATATTTAAGGGTGTCGCATGAGCCAAGGAGGAACCTCTTACATTTTTTTGTGGATTTGAATCAGAGGGCAGACACATAAATAATTTTTAATTTTCATTAACATTGCGAGATAGGGCATTGGCAGGGGTCTGTGCTCTTCTAGCACCCATGTATTTAATTAATGTACTATTTAAAAATATATATATATATGTATACATTTAAATTATACAGGCAAGAACCAAGATTTATTTTCTGAGCTGATCTATTTATTTATTTAAAAAAGCATTTTATTTTATTATAATTGTTCCTCTGAGGCGTATTAATATACACACTGTGTGTTGTTGCATAATTACTGTGCTTGCCATGTCTACTGTATGTTTAGAAAGGTAATAAAAAGCCATAGCCCAATGTATGGCAGGTTTTAGAGGGAAATTAATCCTCAGGCACCTTTCTTTGGCTCCAACACTCAGCCGTGGTGGAACAGCTGGCTGGAACAGCGATGGTTCAATCTCTGGGGCTAAATCATTCAGGCTGTGTGAATAAATAGATGAGTGAATGAACAAACGAGTGCCAGAGTGAGAGGCGTTGCTAATTATGTAAGGTAATTGTCCCCTTGAAAGAGACAGCTATTGTGAGAAAAGAGATGGAAATGCACGAAAAGATCTAATAGGTTCCATCAACGGTACAGCCCATTTACTTTCATTTAAATGTGGTTCACATTTACCCACATCATTTTGATATGTTTGCAAATGTAATGACTTTTTAAAAAATGTCTCCCATTGATGTGTTCATCTAAATGTTGCAGTGTGAGGCAGAGGTTAAAAATCAGCTGTTACTGTGTATCCAACCACAAAGGATACATATGAAATTAATGATTTAGGTCAACAGGCATAACATCTTCTGCTATCAAGTGATTGATAGTGAGACATTACATTGGAGATTAATTAAATAGCATAGCTCAATATTTATTGTGATGGATTACCTATCACAAAGTATTGGAAATATTCAAATTTGGATTGGCGGTTGACATCCACTGGGAGTGATAATTGTACCAAATTCTGCCAATAAATGCTGTTTATTTCAATATTTGACTGGGTGTGTGAAAACATTGACTGCTGGTGGCGCTATAGAAACAGTCAAGAGGAAGTAGACAGTGAGATGTATCCTCTGGGGACCACGAATGTCTGTAAAATATTAGATAGAGCACCATCCAATCATTTATTCCAGTCTGGATGTTAATGGCTGGCTAACCAACATGTCAACATCATCATACCTAGCTTTACAATGCAGATCTCAAGTTTGTCTTCAGTTGCTAAGCTGACTATACATGTCTGGCTCACATAAAAGGAAATCTTGGCACTCGTAGTCAGACTCCTGATATATGTTAGCTAATTGAACTATTGAAGCATGCTTTGCCATTTGTTATCTGAGAGCAAAACATGCACAGAAAACACAAATGACGGAATTAACCGAGCAGTCTTTAAAGCCAGTCTTTAGATCTCAAGGCTTATCACTTCCTACTTGTTGGTGTTATGCAACAGTGTGCATTGTTCATTTGAAGGTCATCCCGGCTTTCATGCCATCCTTCCTTCCACTCCCCCCCTCCCTTTTCGCCATGCTTTTTGTTTGCCATAAGCATTCCTTTCTGCAATCCAGTCGAAGCATGAAAACAATATTTGTTGTTTGCAATCCTGTATCGACTGTACTCATTATGACTCAACGGAGGCACATCAATATTTCAAGAACTCATGGGCAAACATGGGTACTGAAGACGAGGGAGTGATGAGAGAAAGAGATGAGTCATGGGCCAATAAAGAAGTGAAGAGTCATGCCCGGTTTTACAGGGGTGCATAAGAGTGCATTGCACCTCAGTTGAGCCGTTATGCACCCTCAGTTGAGCCGTTATGCACCCTCAGTTGAGCAATTCAAAGTGAAAAAAATATATATTTAAATTGAAAAATATTAGAAGAGAAGAAGAAGAAGAAGAAGAAGAAGAAGAAGAAGAAGAAGAAGAAGAAGAAGAAGAAGAAGAAGAAAAGAAGAAAAGAGAGAAGAAGAAAAGAAGAAAGAAAGAAGAAGAAGAAGAAGAAGAAGAAGAAGAAGAAGAAGAAGAAGAAGAAGAAGAAGAAGAAGAAGAAGAAGAAGAAGAAGAAGATAAATAAATAGTGGTTGAATAACATTGTCTGCTTCATTTATTTGGTCAATTTAAACGATAAGTAACGTTATTATTTCAGGTGCGCGTGACCTGTGCCGCTGCGCGTTCGTCATCTGCAAGGTGCTTACCATAAGGTGCTTACACAGCAGTCAGTGATGGACATCAGAAAATGGTTAAAAGAACCAGCCCTTATCGCCAGCAGTAACACTGCATCTACTGCAGGTAAGCTAACAGTTCAGATCATGGGGACATTACGTTACCCGCGGCCACTGTCGTGGACACTGACATCCTCCCGCCCGACTCGCCGGCTTTGCCCGCCTCGCCCACGGAGGCGGAGCAGCCGCAGCAGTCATCGTTGCCCCAAACACCGCCACCCCTCGGCGGCCTGCAAGTGCCAGAGGACCTCGGCAAAACAGAGCCTGCCCAGGTATATTAAAAAAACTCGCCTGTACAGTGGGGTAAGGCGCTCATTTTGCATCTCATGGTTTCAAAACAGAGACGGGCTGGAATATTCATGTAAAAAAGATGCCATCTTCTGTTATGCATGTAGACATTTCGGTCTTAAAAGGGGAGTGATTTGTAAAATATCCATAAAGAAAAAGTCAATCTGTTTACAGTTCTGTTTCATATGGGTGTTGAGATGTATCCATAGATCTCTTCATGTTGCTCTCAAAGTGCACCAGATTGATGCTTTTAACTTCAATATTCAAAAAAAAATCTTCCCGGGGGAGCATCCCCCCGGACCCCCCTAGAGGAGGTGAGGACCCCCTTGAGGGTGTTAGGTCCACTCCCCACTTGTAAAAATAGCACTTTACCACTGCACCCTCTCTAATCTCAGATGCACCATGAGTCATTTTGTTCTGGAACCGGGCCTGTGAAGAGTACATGAACAAATAGAGAAGGCATGGAGAAGTCCGATTGACAACAAGAGGAATGGAAGCCACTCGGGGAGGGGGAGTCTGTATTGTCACAGTGATTTAATATGTTCTACCTAGGCCAGCTGGGACAGAGTGGATTAACTAAAGGCCAAAGAAGCAGACAGAGTCAGAGTGAGAGCTAGACGGCAGAAAGAAGCAGCCACATAGAAGAGAGACAAGACAGACGTATAGCGAGCCAGAACAAAGCCCACAGGGATATACAATGACTCACATTTATGGTCCCAGACAAACAGTGCAGCAACAGATGGGATATTTTCATACTGTTGCTTTACGGTGCATCTTGATGTATGAGCATATATTGCTGGTCACAGCCTGTGCTCCATTTTCCTCTCCGATAGTTTTTAAGAGTGTAAAAAAACGTTGCTGATGTGTTTTCATCTCATGCTGTGTTGGTGAAAAAGGCTGCTTGTTGTTTTTGTGGGTACATGATGCAACATTAAGTCAGAGTTTTCCCTCAGCTATAGTTGCAGTTCTTCCCTGTCAGAACCATCCTCCCCCTGTGTCTGCCTGACAAACAATGCACTTCTTTTTCAATTGTATGTTGACTCTTTGTGTTATGAAGCGCCCGGGTGAAATATCTTTTTAATGAATATTTTTTATACAATCCGTATTTTGTTGCTATCAGGCATGGGCACAACAAGAAAAGTTACAGTGCAATCTTGGAGATGTAGCAATATACTACTCGCGGGGCTAGTTAGTGGAAGGCTGTAGCATGCAAGCTAACTGCTAACTCACTGGCAGGCTGCGGCGGTGCTAGTCCGTCACAAAATAGCTCTAGGCTAGGCAGTTATATTACCCAAGCTAACAAGCATTTGGTCTACGGCTTGTAAGCTTATCTCAGACAGTTCCTAACGGGTAAATATGCAAACACAGATTATTCAAAAGACGCCAAGGTCGTTCCCCATCTCCTCTTAATTAAGGGGAAAAACAATTGTGCTTCCTCATGAGTCATGACCGTCATGACGGACCTTTCCAACAAGTTTATAGGGCAGGGTTGCCAACTCTCACGCATCTGGCGTGTGACACACGCTTTCACTCTCACGCTCTCACGCTGCCCAAACTATTCTCACGCCAAAAACAAGATGAACCGGCGATCGTTTTTGGTTGGTTATTTACATGGTTATTTACAATGTTGAGTTGACAGCTGCTCAAACTGTCGATCCGACCCCACCACTCTTAACAACGTTAAAGATCAAATGCAAAGTTTTTTTTATAATTGCCAGTAAAATCGAAATCATATAGCTACAACACTATCTAAGATATTGCAGTATTAAAATCGGAGATAATATACGTCTGGCAATGCGCAATATTTATTTTGTTCAACCCCCAACACCAAGTCCGACGATTTATTTTCTCAGCCGCTCCTCCGCAAGATGGCGTCGCGTGACGTCACAGTGGCCAAACAAACAAACCTTGGCTTATCGCTCACAGCTGCTTCCGCCGATAGTACAACTTAGTTTCGTTATCATGTCTGATTCTGAGTAGACTATAGACTAAAAGCTTTAGGAATCCAAACTATAACATATAATAAGTACCCTGTATCAAGATTGATGCAAAACAAGTGACGTTTTACCTTTTTAGAGAGGTTTAGAAAAATAAAGTCCAGGCGGACTCACCACTGGGTAATTTGGGAACCATCACAACCAAACACAATGCTAACAGTGAGACTCTGAATTAGCCCCGAGCGAAAAATGCTAACCTATTACTGCACCGAAATCACTCCTAGCGCCCTTATTACTTATCCTAGCTGCACATCCAACACATTGTTTATGATCGTAAAGACACAGAATCTAACGGTGCCCACCTCTATAAGCAATAAAACTGCAATTCCGTTATCTGCGTTATCTGCTGTGCTCCGTGCGCTTTGAAATCTAATCAAAAGTTGTTTACCTCAATTATTTGGCGTTTCTGCATCGCCCGGCTCTTTCGTTCTTTCAGTGGTTTCTTGTGCTGAAATATGGAGGGGACGGCTCCGGGTTTCAGCCTCCGACGTGCTATTAATGCTTCTCCACCAACAGACTTCATGATAGCAGGATCAACGTCGTATGCATCACACGCGAAGTGGTCAGAACACAACTTGCTCCATTTTGTCGGTTGCCATCCAACACGATTCACTAAAAAAATCCATTTTTGATGATTTGGTCTTTGGGAAATGCATGTAAAACTCTCCCAGATCCCGCACCGTTCGTACAACAAAAAGCACAACAATAACCCATGTTAATTCAGTTTTCTTTTCGAAAAACATGTGACCGAGACTGCCGAGTCGGGATATTTGGTCCAGAGACTGTTTGGCCACTATTACGTCACGCGCGCGGAGGCTGCTGGGAATTACATGTCAGAAATTCAGACGGCTTTGGGTCGAGTTTTGGATCAATAAAAAGCTTTTTTTTGGGTGTATTATCTCGATTTAAATTTTTTTTTAAATACAGGCAGTCTTAAAAACAACATTTCTATAAAAATGTAGCATATTTGGAAGCTTTGCATTTGATCTTTAACAGACAGCAGAGCAGTGGGAGCCGGTTGGTCAATCCCCGACCCGTATTGCGCATGCGCATATCTCAGATCCAGTAGAAATGATAAAAAAGTAAAAGTCTGATGCTTATTGTTCTAGTAACTAGGCCAACATAGAGTCAAAGAGTATATGAGTGAGTGTGTTAATTAATATATTTGGCAGTTTGGAGTAAGTCTGTAGATTTGTTTGTGTGTGTATGTTTCATGTATAGACCTCTCACGATAATTAATTTTGTTGGATACATTTTCCTGGAAATTATTGCGATAAACGATAATATTGTCGGCACCGTTGTATGACCATTTTAGACCACTGACATAATGATAATATATAATAATAATTCAAGTACATCCTTTCAAACTGCTAGTCACATCCTCATGTAAATGGAAATGTATCGAGTTCATTTTTATTTATCGTACGATAAGTCAATTAATTGTGAGAGACAGAAAGCGCATTTCGTGGCATCTGCAGGCAGTGGCAAGTCCTTCCGGCATATGCCACAGAGGCCGCTACTCTGCGGTAGCTGTGGCAAGTCCTTCCGGCATATGCCACAGATGCCACAACTTGCCGAGGCATCTGCCGCTGCTCAACGGGAGTTGCCACAAGATGCCAGAGTAAGAGAAGGTTTACGGTAGCTGCCACTCGCCTTCCGTGGCAAATGCTGCTATTTAAACCCGTATTTATCGTGTAAAATGTCGCTGTTTTGGCATGACTTTATCGAACTGATCTGTACACAGGACTGATGATCTGTACACAGGACTGATGGTCCGATCTCTATTTTTTTAAACATTATAATTTCTATTCAATTTTACTTGGAGCATGGTTTGCTAAAATAAACAAACGTGCTATATTTATGATGAAATATTGGCGAGTGAGGGTTGCAACGCCCTTGGCAATTTTCGCTTCTTGAGGGGAGTTTCCACTGCTTGCTATACGATAAACCAGGTGTATGACTAGTAAAGACAAATAATTAACAAATACATATCTGTATTGACACAGCAACGTGTACACTGGTGTTATTAGACTTGGCTACAGACTTAGGGCAGCTGTAACTGATTGCAGTTGCCACTGCTAGTGAGATGCTAAGGTTTACTTTATAAATTCGGCAAAGGACTTATATTTGCCCCATGCCTTCAGCAGCAGCAGGCCATTCACTTTGATTTGATCCAGTTATGAAATGTCATTTCGACAGTAAAGAAATGCTACATAAACGTTATCTTGCACGTTTTATCGAACCATCTCCGTTTCTAACTTTCAATATATTTAAAAAGAGATCTCTCTCTCTCATCTGCGTGCGGGGGCGGGGCCTCACAGACATGCTGCTGCGCTGTGCACACAGTTCTGCCGGTAATGAATATTAGGATACATTTTGTGAGGAAACTTTTCCACCAATAATTCCAATAAGTATTCCAAAATGTATTCACTTCAGATTTACGAAAGTAACTGAATTCGGATTAGTTGTTTTTCAAATGTAACGCGAGCTGAATACAGTTAGGCTACTTGGTTTTTGTATTCTGATTACGTAACGCCGTTACATGTATTCAGTTACAACCCAACCCTGTGCACAGATCATCAGTCCTGTGTACAGATCAGTTCGATAAAGTCATGCCAAAACAGCGACATTTTACACGATAAATACGGGTTTAAATAGCAGCATTTGCCACGGAAGGCGAGTGGCAGCTACCGTAAACGTTCTCTTACGGAGCGTCCACACTACAGCTTCAAAAAAAGCTTGGAGCTGGGCGTGTCTGAAGCTTGGGGATGTTATTCAAGCAACGCGACCAACAACCAATCACATGAATCTCCCGCCCCCGACATGCAAAGCAAAAACCCCCGGGGATTTTATGGGAGCAATATATATATATATATAAACTCCCCAAACAGGCGAAAACCTACCAGTTTCACCCACTGTCTCTGGCACCTCCCTCCATGCCTGGTTCCTCCGGTTTGTATCCCGGTAGGTGAAGAGGGTCTGGTCATACAAAACCGGGTGATTTGCTACGGCGATAATTAGTTTCTCCTCCATCTTTTTTTGAAATATAGAAATGAACGGCGGGATATCTCTCACAGCTTAGACGCGGTTTGATTGGCTACGTCTTGAGCTGTCAGATTTTCCGAAACGGGATTTGATTGGCTGGCGCTGGCTACTCCGGCGTCAGAAGTTGAACATTCAACGTGACGTCACCCCATTCAAAGTGAATGGGCAGATTGAAGCTGTCGACGCTGTAGTGTGGACGGGCCTTTACTCTGGCATCTTGTGGCAACTCCCAGCAGCGGCAGATGCCTCGGCAAGTTGTGGCATCTGTGGCTTATGCCGGAAGTACTTGCCACAGCTACCACAGAGTAGTGGCCTCTGTGGCATATGCCGGAAGGACTTGCCACAGCTACCACAGAGTAGTGGCCTCTGTGGCATATGCCGGAAGGACTTGCCACTGCCTGCAGATGCCACGAAATGAGCCAGGCCCTACTGTTAATTGCTTATCGCGACAGGCACACAATAAAACAGTGGAAACAAACATGTGTTTGACTTTCATTAGTGAATGAAACGTTGTGCCCTTTATAGTCTGTGTCCAATATTGTGTATTTGTATATATTGTATATATATCTATCCTATAGGCCTATGCTAAGGTCCCGCTGCTGACACGATAGCAGTCATTTAGTGCGCATATGTGTAATCAAACCCATGATATGAAAATCTCACTCCAGCCAGGTGCCCAAAGTTGGCCTACCCTGTTATAGGGAAATGGGACAGTATTTGTTTTCCACTACAATGAACTGTATTCTGTTATGACTAGGCCTAAGTCAGGGAAATAAAACATTCAAATGTCCATCAAAAAGCTCACGTAGTACATTTAAATATGTATTTAACTGTGTGATCCCAGGCAGACTTCCCTTTCGCATATGCCACTGTTTGATCCCCACACATTTACATATGATCTGCCCCATACGAGCACAGCTGCCTACTGCCGGCCTCTAAGCAGCTCGACTGGAGCAGTTGGACGTTGTGACTGAACATGCTGCTATTTTTAGCATTACTAGCACTCCCCACGGGGCAGCTTTGCTACAGGAAGGCCAGGGGCTGGTCCAGTATAGTAGCAACATGGCTATTTGTTTCCCATTTTCAGTAAGGAGGATTTCAGTCAGAGGCACTTACTGCAAATGGTTATACAGTTTAGGAAAAAATGCAGTTGCTTTAGGGAGCTCTGAACATCAAAAAGAACCTACGGGGAGTATAAATCCCTCTTTAATAATCCAATGGATTGAAATAACACCTAGTTAATGAATAATACAAAACGTATAGCACATAATGAGGAGGTTTGGGTAGTCCCTATAGTAGTTTCTACATCACCAAGCCACAAGAGGCTATTTTCAAAAATGTGCCTAATAATCTTGCTGTCTCGATCAAATAAACGCCATGTAGCAGCCATACAAGACATTACAGTTTCTAAATTGTTAGTTTGAGGCCAAATTCCCAACAATTTTAGCCACAGTTTGAGTGCTTCACACTTTTTTTCAGGGTTAAGTGTCCTGCTCAGCGTCACTCGGGGTGGAAGCTGTTAGAGGAGGGTCGAGTCATTTAGCTTGCCCAACTGGGCTCATTTGCAAATGACTAATTTGACCCAGATCTAGTGAGCGGCAGATAAATTAAAAGCTTGACAGACGTCCAATGATTTTGAGTTTCAAAGCTTGGCTGCAGAAAGTCCCTGTGTGTATTGACTGCTGCCTATTAACAGGGACATTAGCAGGCCAATAATGCAGGCTGGAGGTCTGCCGTACAGGACATGGGCACACTTAGATTTATCTTAAACACTTTTAATATGAGACGTGTGTTTCACATAGATCAATACAAGTCTTTTTTTCCTCATAAAATGTTATAAGATTCTGTGCCAGAGCTCCTCATTCTATATTCTGGGCCTCTTCTCCTCAGATTATCTAACCCAGGGCTCAAATTGGAAGCCATGTGCTTGTCTCAAAGGAAGGGAAGACGCAGAAAAAAAGAGAAAATTGGGAAAAGGAGTGTTTGAGATTGTGCAGTCGTGAAGCAGGGCCTGATGAAGCTTATCATTATCGAAACATGAATATAATTAGTTAATCAGACTGTGACCTGCTTTACCTGCTAATTTATGAACTCTCTTTTCATTTGGTTTCTCCCCCCTAACGCCCCTGCTGAGACTCCATGGCTCCCTATCCATCTTCATCCTCCTTGCTCTCTGTCTCCCCCTCCCATCCACTCTCCCAGGCCTCTCTCTTCTCACAATATGGCCTTATGCTCACTGAATGTGAATCATATTTCAGTCTCTTTCATCAGTGCTCTCTTAATGTTCAGTGAGGGATGCCAACATCACCAGGCTCTACTATTTATACACGATGACTCTAAAGTGGCTTGGGCTGCGGGTCTGTTTTCAGCCTCTCCAAATATACACTGAAGCATGGAGCTGACTTACTGCATGCCTCGTTGAATTCTGGGGATTTAAGTCTATAATTGTGCAAATGAGTAATACGAGCTTGTGCATGTGGACGAACTTCACGTCACCTTCTACTGGAATTACTTTGTCCCGGACTCAAATGTTTCAACAGCTACGTATGGGATGGATGACCACAACATGTTATGCGTTCAGCATTTGAACCAACGGACTATATTAATCACCTGACTTTTCTTCGAGTGCCATTATAGGGTTAGGGTTTGTAGTTTTAAGGGAAACTAATAAACTGTGGGGTTTTCTCCGGAAGTTTTTCCTTGTACGATGTGAGGGTCTAAGGATAGAGGGTGTTGTTGTTTTTTTTCTCATACTGATATTCTGAACAATCTGTGCTATTGTATTAGCTGTAAAGTGTCTATGTACAGCACTTTGGCTCGACCAAAAATCGTTTATAAATGTGCTATATAAATAAAACTTGATTTGATTTGAAATGTCTCCATAACAGTTGTAAATTGGGCTATTATACTTCCAATGACGTCATCTGAAAAGAAGTAAGATTTGGTACTAAATATAGGGGAAATAGTGACGTACATTGTTACATACAAATAAAAGATCCAATTATTTGCTAGGATGACATTTCTTTAGTCAAGATTTAAAAATAGGAAATGTATGTACAAGCAAGTGATTTACAATTAAGAAGTATAACGTTTTTCCAGTAATACCAATAAAACATTAGCGTGTTAGCAGAGTCATTTTGAGTATGTAAGAATGCTAACGTTAGCATTTAGTTCTAGGTACTGCTGCGCAATGTAGCTTAGAGTCAATTAGAATGGCCTTTTTTCATTCATTGGTTCAAACTTCTGCATCATGTGGACACATCAGCCCAACTTAAATTAAAACAATTATTTCCCTGTGTGATGTACAGTATCAAATCCTCCAATATGTTATATTTAGCAGCTCCGGTTTCCTGCTTCCAACTATTCATGCTAACATGGGACCATTATTTGGCACACTGACTTTGTCCAAGCACCCGTACCAAGTAATGAGACAACCGGGGCCAATTTCCACCAACAATACAGAGACACTGACAGCCAAAATGTTACTACTTAATGTGCTAAATGATGAGAAGATGTCAACAAATGTGCACAGCCTCTCAGTGAAATGCTTTCTAAAATATCTGTAAAGAGAAAAAGGCCTTGAGATGATTAAATGTGGCTGCTTCCATGGCTTTTAGACACTATGTTTAACTGTAACAACTGTGTCTTTATGCTGTTCCTCTCATTCATCATAAGGTTTAATGATTGAGATTTAGTAAATGAACACACAGCCAAAGAATATTGGAGTGCTTCCTCTTTTTTTGCCATGGAAACGATGCTGCCCTCTCATTGACAGCGCCATGATGAATGATTGAGCAAGGAAGCCTTGAGGTCTTTGGCTAATTGTTGAACACGTATGCTTTTGTAGGGCTGTGGGTGTTAGAGAAAAGACAATCTGAGTCACAAAACAGAAAGCCTGCAGATATGCATTCATTACCCAGCTATGGGAATGGATTATCATACGTTGGAGTATGCACATGCTACTATAATACCTCTGGGAGAAAATGGGTCTGACAACAACACGGAGCCGACTTTTACGTCATTTTTTATTTGTCAAATCCATAAACAAAGCGAACGCCAGGTAGCCAATGAGTCATCTGAACGAGACAAATGAAGCGGGGAGTTTCACAGCTGTGTTTGGCTCGCAGCAGAACAGAGCAAGTATTCTACGAGCCAAGGCGCGAGCAACAAGTCATCATCACACAACAGACTAGCAATGCGTCACCACACGGCTCCGCTGCCAGCTCCATTAAAAGATTTGAATCTGCGAAAGTGAGACGAAAGAGATGCCTGGTAAAAGTTAATGGAATTTTTACGAGCTCAATGGACTTGATGAGGACGCGGGTGTCCTCATCAAGTCTGGATCAATTTCTTGCAGACACATTGTGGCTTTTAGTTTATTTAACGTTTAATGAAGTGCGTTTAGGAAAGGTGTTGCATAATGATTGATTTTTTTTTTCTTTTAACGGGGGAAATGGCTGACAATTAGCCAAAAGGCAGGACTATGTACATCTTTTAACATGTCAGTTGAGATTTGGCAAAGAGACAAGAAATTGCCTGGAAAAGTCGATAAAAAGGAACCGCATACAATACATTTCTCCATTTGCGTAAATTGACTTCTGCCGTTTGCAAACAGGCTATATTCAAGAGCACACGCTGTAAGATCTATAACGAAAGATATGGTCACAGGAACAAAATCCAAAGTATCTTACTGACCATGAGCCAGACACATAAAACATGCAAGAGTGATGTAGTGACAGTGATGATACGAGTTATGAAAATAAACCAAGGCGACATTCCAGACCTGTGGAGCCACTGTCTGAATGTATGTAGACACCTCATTCACAGTCAGCCACCTAAAACAGTTCCTACTTAACCATGTTATCCTGTTAGCCAGGTGTCATCCCATGGCGTGAGATCCGTTTAAATTATGTTGTGTTGGGTTACATTTGCCAAACCCATCATATTTCAGCAAATATGCAAATCCTGATAATCTGACGCCTCTAATCTGAACAGAAAAGCGATTTGAAGACACCTTCAGGCGTTGAGAATGAACTCTAATTAACTGCAGGTGATTAGTAATCGTCTCACTGTGATAAACTCCTGATTAAGAGCACAACATTGATCCTCCTTTCATGGAGTTTATAGGGTTCACAGAGTGACAGTTTAACTCAAAGACGCTCCACTGCCACCCACTGGCAAACAGCAGCCATCACATCATGAACTTAATTGTACAACATAATGGAAAGCTTTCTTATTTTTGATGACGAGCCTTGTTTTAAAATGCATGTCAATAACGAAAAAGTGTGTGCATGCATGCTTCTGAGAATTCTTTCCTCCCTGCATGATATAAAACCATTTTAGCACCTCATCTGTCTCATGCATGTGCATCAGTGTGTATCTTGCCCAGAAGGTCAGACAGATGTTGTAAACACGAGCCAGTGTCCTTGGAGGATCAGCTCGCCACACGCTCTTTTGCACACGAGATAAAGCTCGGCGTGACGACACATCTGCGGCTGTTGGAAACGCCCGTTGAGGATGTGGGCCACAGCTGAGCGACCACCTGGGAGTCTGTCATTCATTGTTATTGCTGGCCGTCCAATGACATCATACCGTTTCAATAAATAATACAGGCCACGGGAAGAAAAATAGAGCACATCTTTAAATATTAAGCTCAGCCTCAGCCAGTATACATGCTAATTTTAAGCTAACTCCTGGTCACGAAGTAGCATAGGGTTCTGACATTGAATTGCAAGACCAATGCACTCTCCAAGTACTGTTTTCTAGCTCGAATTGATTGGTACATAGCCTACTATGTCTGTCTGCTGTTCAGTGCTGAGCAGGGAGAGTACTGTGTGAGTCCACTCCCTGATAACTCCAGATGACGGAGCTCGAAAAAAACGCTGATTGGAGCAGTGGGAATAAAACAAAACTGTATAGAGTTGAGATTCTGGGTCTAATAAATTGTTTATAAGTATTTGCTGTAGCAGCTTTAATGGGTCGCACACTTCAAACAAAGAAGGACTGATAACATCGAAGCACACTAATGGCTAAGTGACACATTATTTGTCAAGAGGCATCGTCCTGCATGGTGTCACTAAATGGCGTTTGAATGACAAGTCATCAGTCATTTGTGTGTTATCACTATGCATCTTTTTGCTTTTTAAATGTCACATAAAATGTCAAATATGAAAGGCTCAGAGCAAGTGCTTCAGAAGTCAGTGGATTGAATGTAAAGAGCGTAAAGTAGGGAGGAGGATGGGATGCATGGCTAGAAAAAACACAAAACTGCCTGCTGTTCACATCCTGTCTTAATCCAGAACTCAAATGTTGACTTACGATGTAGTTTAGTTTGAATCGACAACATTAACAAAGAATTAACTTCAAATGCGCCATGTTTTTTTTCTGAAGACTGACCCTAGTTTTGTACCCAAACCTAGCCAAATAGTTCTGTTTTATGTGGCAACTTGAGAATGACAACATGGTGTTAAATGACACACTAACAGCTTAAAATGCGTGGACACACAACATGCAAAATGTCCTTTAAAAGTGGTGTGCTATGTATACTCTCTCCTATGAGATCATGTTTAACAGTCAAAGAAATACTGGAATGTTGAACAGCCATAATAAAACCAAAGAGGAGGTCTTGTCTCTTGAGACTGTTGTGGCTCATACCCCAGCAGCCCAAACACGTCTGATAAGGAGAAACTAGGATATTAGCCTTCACAGCTGGACAGAAAAGCAAAAAGAAACCATCAAACGATGCTATCTTAAACTCTTAGCTCGAGTGATGTGGATCATTAACCACATTAATCCGTTTAATGTTTCTCAAGAGCCAGATGTGATTTCTAACAGATTCACATTTCTCTCTGCCTCTGGCCTGACGGAGAAGCTTCTCTCCACTTCCAGTAGCAGCCGACATGCCAATTACCGGGGTTATTTTTAAAATCCTGCTTAACCATAAAGCCCCCCAAAATAGGTCTCAAATAACAGGGTGTCGAATATCACCAACCCAGTGGCACAGATGCAGCCGCTGTGTATCAGTGCCACCAGCAGTCAACACTGGCACACACTGAGAACCACATTCCCCATAATGCATTGGCCCCTGTTGATTTTGTTTTTAGAGTTTAAAATGTTCCATGCACAATCTAATCATTTTAATGGGGTTTGATTTGATGACATTGGAGCAAAAAAGTAGGTCATCTGGGCCTTTTAGTTTTATCCTTAGACATTTGGTAAATGAGAGGTTTTCCCATAATGACCCACTTCAGTTCCAAAAGACTTAGATTTTCCTCTCAGAGAAGCCAGCTGAGTCGGAAAAACAAAGCAAGAGAGAGAAGGCCACCCTCCTCTCTGGCAAAGAGACGAGAGCTGTAAGCATTTTTCACCAATAAAATGACGGAAAAACCCAAATGAATCACATCGAAGCAAACGGAGAGATAAGAGACATCCTGTTTTGACTTTCCAATTCTTCCAGAAATATGTCAACAACATGGTCAAGCAACATCCGCCTCGAAAGAGTGATTATATAAAGAAGAAGCTTACAACAGTGATATATACATAGTGCACAGTGTCAGCACTCAGAAACTAGATCTGTATGCTTGAGGCATGACCTCACACTCACCACAACTGACTTTGCATTGTAAGGTTGAAAAAAGGAATTTACTTGGAGAGATTTAGAAAACACAATGAAAATGCGGAGTTGCAGTTACTTACTGTGTTTCCAACGCCAGGCTTCTCAAACATCCTCTTCAGGTTATCAAGTGGAATGTCAAACCTCTCAATCCTCTTCGCAGCCTGCAGGTCCTCTCGGAGCACGGGATCGTGTGATGCCTCTACCTGCGGCCCAGGGGAACTCTGGGAAACGGAGCCCGAGGTCGCCGACACTGCACTCGCCACCTCCTCTCCATTTCCTGATTGAATTTCCATTGTTGTACAGAAACCGTATCTCCCCCCTTTTTTCCCCTTCAGGCTGGTACTTGGAGAGGAAGTGTACTGTGTGAGGTGAGTCAGCAGGGGTGAGGACGTTTTAAGAGGGTGAGGATCGGAGATGGAGATGCAGGAGTGGGTTCCTCTCTGTCTGCCAGGCTCTCCGGGTCTTGCAGGCACACTGAGTGGCTGAAAGAAAAAGGAGGAGGAAAGGAAAAGTTCACAGGGGAATTTTTTTTTTCCCTCTCTCCTGCCCTGTAATTACTCATGCATACACAGAAGCCTATGAACACTCACAAGTGGGCTCAGAAAGGCAAATTGAGATATGAGTTGAGAAAAAAGACCAAAGAAGTGACGACAGGGGAAAGGAGAGGGGCTGCACGAGTGAAAAAGTGGAAAGAAGATGGAGAAGTTGGACTGATTCTTTAAGTATAACCCACCCTAATACTCTGTAACAACTCAACAAAACAGCTATAATAACTAGTAACTTCAGATTTTACATAGATAATATACTAAAAATATATGATATGTTATTATTAGTTCAAGTTAAACCTCTCAACAGAAAATAAAATGGCTGAATTCAATATTACCTTAACAGATAGTTAGCAAGCTAGTTAGCAAGCTAGTTAGCTCTGACAGCTAGCTATCAAAATGTTTGAGGAAAAAGGAGGATTATTTATTTTCATTCTTTTTAAATATTGAGTTTAAATAAGGTTAAGAAAATGAATTAAAAAATATCCCAAAATGGTTCATTCAATTATTTTTCAATGATATTTTTCACACATAAGCTACAAAGGACTGTGGCACCCCGAGCAATGCAGAGCAAAGCCACAATTAACACAGGGTTAAAAAGGAACATCTGCAAGCTTTCAGGAAACAAATTAATAACTTTGAACCTCACCCATCCTTCCTGAAACACTACGGGGTGTGTACCAAAGCTCATTATCCCTGAACAACACAAGGAAAGCCCATTAAAACTAACCTTACTTTCCTGCACTGCATCCATGATGGTGGATACATTGTTCATTTTCCACTTGCCACACCAACACTTCCTTGGGAGTGTTTTCCTGCTTTCTGTTTTGGCACAAAAGGGAAATTAACAAGTTAAGTCTGCTTCCTCCGTGACTCACATTTCAGTTAGGTACAAAGTGTGATTTTCACTACATTGGAGGAAACTGGGCTTTGTAAACTAGATCAGTTCAAATCCCCCCCCTGTTATATTCATGTGGGCTCTGAGAGAGAAGCACATGATGGAGAGGAGAGTAAGAGGGAACAGAGGAAGCCGATGGAGATCGACAGCTTAGTTACAGGATCATGTAGGAACAAAGACAGTTGAGTTACAAGCCTAAAAACAGTCACATAGAAACATCAATACAGCGAGAAAGGAACTGAGAGGCAATCCAGATAATCCAATCTTAATGAATGAACGGTCATGATATATGCATCTGATAGTACTGTGGAGGACACAGTATCACTCCAATTATATACATTATTCAGGAGGACCAAAGGTATGTGTGTCACTTTCAGCTGGATCCAGTGTCCATGTAGAGTCCAGTTACAGCAGTTTCTCACTAAAAACAAATATTCTGTTTTGAAATTCCATTCATTTTTATCCAATGTTTAATTTCAGCAATGGAAAAGGGTCCATTTGGAGAGGAACAGGACGCTAAGGACGGCTTTGGGACTAATGGAATAGTGGGGATTTTCCGTGATATGCATCTTGATTCGTTGCATAGTGCAAGTGGATTCAGAAACATGCACACAGACACTGTTATAAGTGCAGGGCTAAGTGGAATTCAGTGTGGGAACAAACATAATGCCCCCTGACACAAAGCTCCAGAGCAGCTTTTCTTTAACACAACAAGTCAACATTTAAGCTCTGCTGGGGCTTTAGAGAGACTGAGGATTCACAAGGGTAAAAACACTGTCTGCTTCTTTTAAATAAACTATAATGCAGGATCTGTGTGTGCTCCCATGTGGAATTCCTGGCCAAGGACTCCAGACGACTTTATTTAGACAACAGACTGAAATACCATCCCTTGGATAAGATAGGAAGATGGAAGACACTGTTCTCTATCTACAGAAATGTGTGTTCACATGTCAACGTTCCAGTAAACCATTCAAAGAGCTGTCACTAAATACCTCAGTTTAATATAGAGTGTACTTAAAAAGCCAAAAGGTCCATCTGTTCCCAAGAAAAGCTCTAGAAATACAGTCAGGAGAGAAAAAGAGTTCGAGACTCTAGCCAGGAAAAAGTGACGCGCAGCAGCTGACTACACATTATTCAATCTTGTTGGTTGTTGAAATGGAAAAGCTACTCTCTGATTCCAACCCTCCTTTTGAATCAAATGTGACATTAAGGACTCTGAAAGCCTAGATTTTCTACATCATGATCCAAAAGAGAATTACAACCGTCAGTTGTATTTAGCTGTACGAAGTGTTTAAGCATCTTTCAGGTTATTGTTTTATAGCTTTATCTCTGTTATCCAACACCAAACAACCGACAGACAGTTAGCTACTAGCTAACCATAGCGGAATATTAAGCAAGCTAACATAAGTCGAGTCGATTTAAACAAACTTTAGCTAAATGTTGTGATGACATTCTAACGACACAGAACTTTGTACAGCAACAGTATTTTGAGGGTTATTTGGTCAAATGTTCTTTGTTTGGTTTTTAGATTGCATTATTTGTCTTTCTATTATTTGATGCTCCAGAGACCTCGTTTCTCAGTGGATCAATCAAGTTTCATGTTATTTTCTCTTCTGATATTAAACATCTTCCCACAGACTCTTACAATGTGTAATATAAGGAGCTGCAGTTTGCTTTTGTTGGCATACTCATTTATCCTCAGCCCACCTCATCTACTACAACGTCAGGCACTTCTTTCCTTCATTTACCAGAAGGCCTTTCTGCAGCTCTCAGTAAAGTACTCAGGGTTTAAGGGATTAAAAGGAAAGACGTGTACTTTGAAGCAAAAAGTGAACACTTATGTTGTGATTGTAATTTGAACTCTTGAGGAACAGGCAAAAGGGGCCCAGAAAAGCTTTTAAAGGACCCACGGGTTCATAACCCACGGGTTCATACCCGATGTTTTGGAATGGAGGCAGCAACAAATCTGTGTAGCCGACCTCTGACCTCCTTTACAGGGTGACAAGCATTTTCCAGGTCCCTTACATTACAAACAAATAACATCTCCAACTGAATTGAAACAGTTTCATATTATTTACTGTTCTGTCTTTTACATGTATTTTACTGGTAGCTTCTCTAATCTTATATTTGCATGTTTTTTCAACAACAGAAATCATTCTTATTCTAACTACAGAATAATACAATAGTCAACATTTGACATCTAACACTACCACACTAAATGATTTTGAGTACACCTCAGGACAGAATTAGACACTTCCAATTGAAATTGAGTGTAGTGTGCTTCTCTCTGTACACACTGTAACGCTTCCTGCTCACTTTCTAGGCTCACTAGTAGACACAGCAGTCAGTGTGGATCCGATGACAGCTACACTACTCCGATTACTGAGGTTCTACTTCCTCCCTCGCCTTCAATAGTACACAACCAGTCATCTGATAGGGTCACATGATAGTGATGCAATGCAGTAGCTGTTTGGTCTACCAATGAAAACAGAAGGTTGCATGCACAGGTGTCCTTCAAGGTGAAGCTGTGGTAATGTTGTTTTTAGTGAATAGCTGGATTTAATCGGCTCATGTGCTATGTGAGAGCAGCTGGGTTGTATACTCAGTATCAGGGGCGGTTCTAGGGGAGGGCCAGGGGGGGCCAGTGCCCCCCTAACACTGACCTGTGGCCCCCCTAACAATAAAAAGTTTTTTTTAAATGTATATTTTCTGGTACTCGGTTTGCCAAAAACCACAGGATTTTGTTGCTGTAATGTAAGATTGTGCAGACACCCTTATGTAAAGTAGAGATGTAACTGTTCATTGCCTTTATTTTTATATAAATATGGTGTTAGTGCAAACATTGCACTATAACTTAAGCTGACGTTAACAGTAATAACTATAAGATCTATCTGAAATAAATAAGTGTACTGAAACAAATACCAATAACTGTATTGCATTGTTTTCTTATGCGCAATTACTTCATACTGTCTAGTTCTCTTTTTTGTCCTGCATTTATTGTGCCCCCCTCAGAAAATAACTGGCCCCCCAGTGGCCCCCCCAATCAAATTGGTCTAGAACCGCCACTGCTCAGTATGTGCTACAATTTGTGGGACTGTAATATTCTCTGTGACAAAGATCAAAACAACACATCCAGGAAGAGCCTTTTACTAGTGTGCACTGATCTGGAGTTCAGTGAAGGTTTAAATGTTGATGTCTTCAGGATGGAAAGCTCTGAGATCATCCCGGGCAAATGTAGTTGGCTTGTTTGACTCTGGGCTTTTCCTGCGGTGTTCTTTAAACAGACCAGACAGACGCTCAGCCATCTGCTCTCCTGACCGCTTTTCAGCCACCGCCTCCTCCTCTAAGTAGGAAAAAATGACGGCCTGGACTTTTTCACATTTCTCACAGCTGGCTGCAGCATTAAAACCCAGGTTTAAAGGGAACAATAAAACACAGGAAAAGATGGAGCCGCTATGTATCGGATCCTATGATGAGATGTATTGGTCCTGCAGTGGGCCAATAGTTTGACACGCTTGAAAAATCTCATTTACCGTGTGGTTTTATAGAGAAAATATAACAATCAATCTAACGAAAAAGCCCAGTATAAATAGACTTTTATAGGTTTCCAAAGCAAGGTTCGGGCACCATTGGGGCTCCTGTTGGCATCCAGCTAAACAGAGAAAAATAGAGAATTAATTCCTCTATTGTAAGTTTAACCGCCCAATTTCCACATATATGGACAGTAAAATGTATCTTGGGCTATTATCAAAAATTAAATATGCTATTGCATGTGGCTGGGCTTTTTTTAACAGCTGTTTATTGGTCTCTCAGCTTCCTCTGCTTTAATTCTAGCTTCACATGGCTGTAGTCTGTTGTAAATGCCAAGACTGCCATCTGGTGGTCAACTCGTGGAAACACAAGATTATAAAATAAGAGTAATGTCATTTGGATTTTTCTTACAAATATATATTTTTGCTAAAGGAATACATTGTGAGAATGTCGGCTTCACGCCATTTAAAAAAGTTCAGTTGAAGCTGCTTTAGAAATAAAAAAGCACGTTTTTCTTTTAGCAGTATCGGAGATGCAGTGTACCAAATAGTTCTGACTCATTTTTGTTGGTTACCATCATTTAAAAAAGGGAAATAAGGAGCTAAGTGGCTTAAAGGGATAGTGGAAATCCGCGAATTTTGGGTTTAACTTGTGTATTTTTATTAAAAAATAAGCATAATAAACAATTTTTTTTAATTTCATGCGCCTAGTTTCATTTTATTTTCAATTTTACTGCGCCCTCTCAATGAAACGAAATACTTCGGGAATCGTCGGGAATCTTCGGGTGATGACGAGAGCATAGGAAGACGGGCACAAACAATGGCGGACATTCAATAGCATTTGCATGTGAATAGCCGACCTTTATTATGGTGAATAGATGTGTTTTGTATGGCTGTAGTGCGACAGCAAATGCAGAGAATGGCGTATCGACGCATGCGTTTCCAAGAAACCCAGCCATTCGTCGTCAGTGGGTGAAATTTGTTTTTATTCCGTTGAACACAACTTTTGATCACAAATCAAAAAAGGTAAGACGTAATTATTGTAATATTTTTGGAACCGGATGTTGTTTACTTTCTCTTTTCTGGCTGATAGCTCCAGGAATTCGAGGTCTTACAGTGATGACATTACATGTGTGGAATCTGTGGAGTCTCAGCTTTAAATCGTATATCTTGTTTGTGCAGTTAAGATAGTAATAAGGGCATTTCTACTACCGTGTGTTGTGTGTAAAAAAGCGTTAGCATTAGTTAGCATTGTTTCGCTCAATGCTAATTCAAAGGCTTGGTATTACTCTTGTGTTTTTTCTAGCTAACAATTGTTCTTATTGTCAGTTAGCGGAGTTTCTTACCTTTAAAAGGGTATGAAACATTAATAGTTTCATAAATGTTAAGAAGCCCTGAGACATGTGAGAGAAAAAACTGTGGGAGGGGTCCACTGGGGGGACCTTCGGGCTTAACTGGTTAACAATGATTAATATTTGTAAAGGCTACAGGTGATCTTAAGATGCGTGAGCTATGCTTAGGGACCTACCAGTCAAGATTATTTGTGCGTAGGGGTGCATCATCTGGCGCCTGGTCCTGGTCATCCTCGCCATTGCCCATGCCGTGAACCATCACCTCGGGCTCGAACAAATAAGGACGTAATGGTCCATCGTCTGGCTCAATATTGTCACCATCGTCGCTTACTGAACCGGATTCAGATTCAGTTCCTAAAACGACATTTTCGTAGGAAAGCCGAGAGGATGATTCTGACTCGCTATCATCACTGGATACCTCGTACAATCCTTCTTCTTTGTCTGGTATATTTGCCCTTCCACGTTCATTCTGCATAGACGCCATGGTTTGTTATCGTATCGTCTTCCTAAGTTTTCGTCACTTCCGGTTTGGCTGAGTCGAACATTTCGTTTCTAAAAAACTTCGGGGAAGCTGCAATAAAGTGCTTCTAACATGCGTAAGGCAATTATTATATTTTTTTAATCAGGTGTGATTGTTTTGGTACGTAATTATGCTTGTATATAAGTTAAAACGAAACTATTTGAGGTTCCATTTCCACTATCCCTTTAAGTGTTGACCACTTATTTTCAATCTAGGAACCTCGAACCCAGTTCTTCTTTGCCATTTAAGTAGGATCTGATTGAAACATACAACAGCAGCTACATGCAGATGCTGTAATTGACTGGTTTGCGTCCAGGATTCAAACTAACTGCTGTTTAAAATGGCCGTACGCACAACTGGTCCATCCACACAGGTTCTACTGATCAGACTCTTCTTAACATAATTTTAAGACAGCTATAGAACAATAGATTGGAAAATACATCAGATTTTATCGAAAATTATGTAATTCACACCGAGTCTTTGTTCCCCTGTGGTAAGGAAACTCCCTCAACCCATCTCACACACACATGCACACACACAGCTCTGTAGGTCAGGCCGCAGTTAGCAGCAGCCAGACAGCTGAGCCATTTCTCCGGGTCCCTGGGGAAACAATTACACCCCACAGGCAGGAGGACCGGACAGGAGCTGGGAATTAATGATGGGCTCATGACTGAAGCTGAAGAAAAGACTCCCAGTGAAAAGACGTGTCACTGACCGAGACCCCGCTGGTTTGTTGTAACCTTAGTAAATGATGTTTATTAATTGTTCCCAGTATCACTTAATTTGATTGCAGTTACTGCTAAGCTTGCTATCCAGTAGTATGCCAATTGTATATTATGATGATGTTTTACTATATTACACTGAAGAATACATTAAGGCTACTAGTTAAGTGAAAACATGTCAGTGTATACATAAAACACAACACAGCCTCATGTCCAAATAGCAAAATACTAATTGTCTATGGAGGGCAGCATGTGTATGCAACTTATTATCAATAAGCTTCCACGGTATAGCCTTACTTTCATTATACAGTAAAAAGAAGTAAAAAAATCTGACTATCAAAACAGAATTACTACAAATGTTACTATCTTTCAACACTGCGGCAGGTGCAACAAGCATTTTGGCAGAGATTTTAGAAGTTAAATTAATGTTTGATCCAATAGAAGTATTTCATCAAGTTTTGATTCACTTGTTTGTTGGGTAAAACTCAGACAATCTAAACTAAATTACTACAAATATTACACAAAAAATGTTGAACACTGTAGCAGGCGCAACCAGCATGTAAGTTTTCAAATAAATTGATACTTCCTTTATAAATAAATGTAGAATAAAACTGTAGAATGCCTTTTTATCTGTAACTTTTTAAGGATCTGTGTTTGTATAACAACTGGTTGGTATTAGGAATACTCCTGAATGATGTCACAGTAAACCGTAATGTACTAAGAGGTATTGGTCACTATAAACTCATTTAGTAGCTACAAGTGACACACTGCAGATCCCCTCAAGGTAGTAATACAAGATAAATACAGTGATTACTTTGTCTGGGACTATTTATGTCTTTTATTTGCAGACATGACATTCTATTTGTTATTTATTACTTATTACAGGATGCTGTGGAGCCATTTCTACAGGCCCATGTACAGATGGTTAAAGTGTCCTCTATTGACTTTAAGAGCACTAGAGGACGCCATTATGGTGTGATATATAAATGTTTTCAATCTTATGATTATCAAGACATTTAGTGCATTGTATTAAAAAGTATAATGTCACAGGCCAAACATAATCATGTGTCTTATAGGCAATTTTTCATTAACCATTGTTCAGATTTCGAACACACACAGACACACACAGACAAACACACACCCTTTTCTCCCTCTCACAGTTCTTACAGCTTTCCCCTCATGCTTCAGCGTTAGGAGCGGCCACATCCCAGCCCCCACCTCCCCACAACCCCTCTGGCTGCCTCCTCCTCCTCCTCATCTCCCCCCCTCCCTCCCTACCTCTCGTGGCCCGTTGCCATGGAAGCTGATTGGAAGGATCGCTCTGTCTCTCCGGCACTTTGCCACTCCATCTCTGCCAACAGAAAACGAGGCATTTCAGAGCACAGCACAAAAACCAAAAAAAAGCCCTTCTCCTACAGCAAGTGGAGGTCAGGTTATTATTGACAGTAATAATAAAATACAAGTACAAACACAGATTATCATGGTGTACTTTTATTTTTGTGTTTCGTAACTTTTCGTTTCTTTCCAATTGCCAAATTCTAAAACAACTACGATTCACATATTGAATAGAGAGACATTTTAAATCTGACGCTGTTCTGCAACGATGTGAGAATATTTACACTTGATTTATGTCGTGCTGTCTCTTATGCCCTTATGGTCAAGGACATTTTACTCCACGCTCTGGTAGTTTGATCCCACAGTACCCTGACAGCTTCAGTACTTTTTAATGACCCTCTCTACTAAGAATACAGAGGACAATAATCAGCTGTTGCAAATCTGAATGCACTGCAATTATGTTCCAGCTCAACAATCAACAACTACGTTTATTATGACTATGTCTTCAAGTGGTTTCTTCCATAAATGCACCAATTACGAGTCCTATTTCGACACTTATGATTGCATTTTAGTAGGTCACCAAGCTGTAATATTAATTGAAGAAGGCAGATGTTTCCTGTGAGTCCATATTGTTTCCCACAACCTCTTTGCTGCGATGGAAAAACAAAATGTCTTCCTGCCAGACGAATCACTAACACACTCTCTCTTTTTGCTCTCTCTGTGTACAGTACTTGCAAACTCAAGGCGAAAGATCTTGGTGACTTAATTTCAGATATTTTTCAACCAAGCACATCTATAACAGAAAGATAGAACATTCAGGGTCTGGCATTGCTATAGCAACACCTTTTAGTGGCTTGTGAGTGTATGTTGGGTAATCAAAAAAATGTAGTTCATCATTATGGTGCTTATGAAAAGTAGGGTTTAATGAGTTGTTGTTGTTCATGACTATAAATTGGGGTTTATTTTAGACCACATTTTACAGTTAAAGCATGGTAACATTGAGCAGGTGTAATGTTTACTATGCTTAACATCCTGGTTTAGCATATTAGCAAGCAAATCATCTCTGTAGACAAATGTGTTTTGGTGGGATTTGGTTGCATGCACGTATCTATGCACTACCTAAAATGCAATCTTATTACAATGAATTCATTATCTTTTTAATAATCTCTATTAACAGATATCTGCCCATGATTGCAGATAGACCACCTCGTTTTTGAAGTTGCTAAAAATCCATTGGCTACACTGAAACACCAGAAATGTTGGCTCTCTTCATCACACAATAGCCGATGGGTGCTGGAAGTGCTGGGTGTATGGAAGCTTCCAAATAACTCAAACTTAACACAAAGTACAGCTGAGGGTGATGGGTGGACAGTGGACATGGATGGTTAACATTGTTGGTTAAAGGACACACAAGACTCTTAATGAAATCATAGACTCGGACGTGTGAAATGTGGGAGTTGCTGCTTGCGTCTTTGAGCTGTTCATATTTAAATAGGCAGTGAGTCATCATGCATGGGCAACAACAAAGCTTTTTCTAATTTTAGCCATTTGCACATCACCTCAAAATTACTCACTGAGAGATTTCAACTGGAGAGTGTATCTCATTACCCAATGTCACACAGTAGCATAGAGCCACTGGTAATGGTAACTGTGTGGTGTTGATAGTGACAGTTTGAAACATGTTGTGACTCTACTGCCTGTACAGCTCGTGTCCTAAATATAGATTCTGCTTTCCATTTGTATATAAAGTGCAGTTCTTAACATTAACCACACTTTAAAAAGGTGCACATTTTAGCTACCTTATAACTCACAGGGTTCAAAGCAAAAATAAGTGTTTGCTACTCAACATGCTAACGTTATTAGCATCAGCCTATGGCATTTTGCACCCCTGTCAATGAGCTAGCAGACTTATGAACTACTTTTAGCAAACAAATAAGTATTTATATGTTGTCTTACTCAGTTTCAGTCGCTGCATTTCCTGGCAGAACAGCATGGTTGACTTTCAGCCTGAATGCCGTTAAGTCACAGCGGCCAATCCTGCTGTAACGAAAGCAACAAGATGGTTATGAACCCTTGCTACATGTAAGTGTCCATTAACAGCTGGTTAGTTAATTAGACTGTTTTTCTTTATGACTTTTCCAAAATAATTGTTAACGGGAATTAACGGGATTACATTTTAATTTGATTTTAAATATTTCCATGTGCAGTCAATTTCAGTGGCGAGCCGTCAGCGCCCTCTAGGACCTCTGTGAGGGCCTAAGATATTCTAAAAAATAATATTTGAAAACATTAAAAAAAAAACATTTTTTTTTAAATATTATTTTTTATATTTTTTTGTTGTTACATTTTTCATTAGTTTTACCAAAATAACTTGATTACATTGTATTTAAAATAATATTTCCAAAGAAATCCTTCGAATCTGCCTGTTCAGTTTCTGTGGGAATGTGAAGGGTTAAATGCTTTATATATACAGTCTATGGTTAAATGCCGTCTCTGCGAGTTATGTGAAGACGGGAGGGCTTGTTGGTCCCTCTCTACATTCACAGAGGGCCCGCTATAGTAACGCAATGAGAGAGTAATGTCAAATGACAGTACAATTGACCAATCATATCTTCCCTCTAAATGGGCGGGCTTTATTTTCGCGGACTTTATGATAGGTTCCGCCCGCTGTGAGGTCTATGCAAGAGGTGCAGTGACGCACCCTAAAACCCGGAAGTAAGCTGCGCTCGGATTCCCTCGACAGAAAGCAGTGGGTCTGTGGAAAACGAACCTGTTAGATAAATGCACGGTGTGTTCAGCCGGATAATATCCACATGTCTATCCTACTTTTATTATTTTTGAATCATAAATCTAATCGATAGATTTATAATTAGCATAAGTTCGTTCATGATGGCTCACTTCAGTGATAGTGATGACATCGTTGCGAAATTATTAACCGAGTCATTTTCAAGATTGAGTTACAATGATAAACTGGAGTGGCAAAGGATCAGCTGAATGACCCGCCATCAAGTGCTTCATCCAAAAGGACAGGAGGATGGACTTTGTGTTTCAGTGATTTGATCATCAAAGGTAGGCCTAATAAGTCATTTTCAATGCGGGCCGCCGTGCCGACTTAATTCATTTGTAATCGCTACTTGGCTGCAGTGGCGTTTTCTCCCGGAGGCCAAGGGAAGCCAGGCTTCCCCTGTTTTTTCGGATTGTAGTTACAATTTAAATAAATAAATAAAAACACTTTGTTTTGTTTCGATAATTCTCCTTTGCTGTGTGTTGCTGCCGGTGTCAGTATCAGTATGTTCGGGCTACCAGATATGTTCGGGTGTATTTCCGTCGCATCCGTCATATACTCACCTCCCTGTGCTCCCAGCGCTCTGCTGCCACACACCGGCCGTCTGTGGAACTGCAGCCGGAGGAACTCGGGACAGCTTGTTATGTGTGAGGTGCTATGGTGGAAAACGGAGACGGAAGCAGTGGCTGTGATGCTAGCTTTGCGGCTAGCGGTTAGTTGTTATTGTTTGAAGTTGTTGCTATGGAAACAACATGACGGAGAAAAAATTAATATCTTCTACATATAATAACGGACAAAGTAAAGAATGAAGTGTAGGCTATGCCTGTTTGAAGTTGTTGCTAAGGAAACAACATGACGGAGAAAAAGTATAATCTTCTACATATAATAACGGACAAAGTAAAGAATGAAGTATCGGCTATGTTTAAATGTTCGTTATTTGACCGTGGTGGCCCTCTTGAGTTGCCGTAAAATATGACGAATATGACGGATGCGACGGAAATACACCCGAACATATCTGGTAGCCCGAACATATCTGGTACTGACACCGGCCCGTCTCTCCCCCATTCTCATTGAGTATTTTACAAAGAGTGAAACAAACAGCGCCGCTCTAGATGTTATGGTGAAACAGTAGATTGCACTCACTGTTGCGAGAGGAGGCCAGCCGAATCTGGCTTCCCTTGGTGAATTTTTTTTTGAGGGATTGGCCAATCAGATGAGGCTCACGTGATGCCCCTGCCAACCTGTGATTGGTCAGGGCCATGCCAAGGGCTTCCCTTGCCTCACAATCCAATCAAATCGCATCAATTTAGTGTTGCAGTGACGCGTCCTAAAACCCGGAAGTAAGCTGCGCTCGGTTTCCCTCGACAAAAAAACAATGGAATTTCTCCATAGGATTTAGGAAAATAGCTCGAAATAAGGTCAGTGGAAAACGAACCTGTTAGATAAATGCACGTTTTGTTCAGTCGGATAATATCCACATGTGTACCCTACTTTTATAATTTTCGAATCATAAATCTAATCGATAGAAGATAGATAGCGCCACTGCACCACTCTCACCGCCGTTAGAAAGTAGCAAGCAACTGAAGCAAGTGCAATTATGGAGGGTGGAGATTTGGAGTATTTCCTCAAAAATAATTGTACTAAACTTCCGCTACAGCAGCAACAACAAATACAATCTGATGCCAGACCAATGCCCAAACTGGAGCTGTGTACAGCGAGGAAAAAAGGAGCGAATCGGACGTAAAACGTTAAAGGTCTCCTGATTTAGTTTGTGAATGAATGCTTATTAGAGTTTCGGCTGGAGAGTGCGTGCGGACCTGTCGGTTAGATAACAGGCGTGTGTAAGTCCTGCATCTGATAAAATTGTGTGTAAAATGATACCGGGTGCTGTAATCACTCATCTGGTTACGTTATTACATTGACCACCACACCCCCGACCCAAAAGAAAGGACGTATTATTGGCTTCCCCTAATTGTTTTTCCCACGCCACGCTACTGCTTGGCTGTGGGTGCCCTGTCATGATAGGTGTTATAAATTGTGTTGTTTTGTGTGGTAGAGGGTCGCTGTCATTGATGCGTTTTGCACCCCGGACCACTGTTTTGATATTCCGCTGAAGTCTACGTTGAGACGTAATATCTCTTCTTTTTTTTCCGAGGGAAGGGGGGGTCAGAGGGCCTAGGTATAAAAGTCACGGCTCGCCACTGGTCAATTTAAATATACTTTCTCTTTATTGATTTCCATAGGTTTTGGTTAGTTCTGCCCTTTCTCTTTGAATTTCACAAAGATAGTCAGAGTGTATAATGTAGTTTTTAAGAATTTCCCAGACACGCCTGTTTTTCTGATCTATTTGTTTCGTCTTTCAATTCAAATTTGGAATTAACTTTATAGTAATTAAAAGAAGATATATAGCAGAGCAAAACATTTGCATTACAAACACCCTGCAAAGCATTAAATGTGAGAAATAAAACATTGTATGGAGTGGAAAAAAACTGATATCCCCTGTGACGTCAGGTGGAGAGATTCAGTTTCCACTTATTCTTTTTTGTTGTAATCGGAGGAAATACTGCTTGTACATTTGCCCCAATTATTTTCCTGGAGACTGGAAATATCAGCGTGCAGAACCTACACTTTCCACCCCCATCAACCACCCCCCTTTCTCTCTGTGATCTCAAAGGGCTTGCTTCACCTCAGTCAAGCTCCAGCGCTCCAGCCGGCAGCAGCATCGAGCTAACAAGTCTTTGTGAGGAGAGAGAGAGGGAGGGAGAATAGGGAAGGGGGTGCAGAGCAGGAGAGAATCAGACAGGGAGAGACATAGGATGAGGGTGCAGTGGGAGAACGCTTAAGATAGTGACAGAGGCAGAGGTGTTCGCTGTTGCACAATAGTGCCAGAGGCTGCTGGCAAGAGGGAGGGAGAGAGGCATCATGGCAGCACTCACTGCATCATCACGACACATGGGGATGTTTGGCTGCTGCTGGTGAACACTGGGATGCAAAGTGGAGGACTTCCTGGAAACCAAAGGCAAGCAGAGGAAACAGGTCAGTGACGGGGAAAGAAGAGAGCATGCAACACGGGGGATTGAATCACGTCACAGGATGATGCTGATACATTTGTCAATAAGAATCCCCCTGTAAGGTGTTTGGGGAGTGGGAGGCTGCGCATGCAGGCAGACACATGTGTGTGTGTAGTACGTGTGTGTGTGTTAACATATCTCCACCAGGGACGTTTAGGTTAAAGAGGCAGCACATGAAACTCTCCTGCATCACCATCTGTGACACAGAATTATGTTACATAGAATGATGTGTTCAGGGTCCCTTCTACGACAGATGTTTTTAGTTTTACAGCTTTTTTCCCTGAAAAGCAGTGAGCTTGTGTATAGGACTTAATACCAGGTAGTTTGGAGATAAAGGGAAGGGAATTCATATTAAAAAGGAATGGAATAATAAGGAAGTCGCACAGGAATATTTGTTTTGCAGTGGGTAGTAAGAGGAAGGAGACAAAGCCTGTTAAAGCTTGGCCCAGCATTCGGCTCTGCTGCATATGATGTAATCCTCCAATCGGTCTATGCTCAACACTTTTTCCAAATATGAAATTTAAGTGTCAAAAAAGTGCACAGGACTTAAGACACACTACATCAAAGTGCGTTTTATGTGTGTGCAAATTAACTCCAATCAGAAGAGTGTACGCACTCAATTCTCCACAAAAGCAACCAAAACAGAACCAAAGTCTTAATTTGATATAAAAGGCAATACACAAAAATTGGCTAAGTCACATAACAACATGGGCCAGTTTTGAATAAATTAAAATGATGACACATTTCCTCAAAAAAAATCAGGAGCTTTTTACTGGGCTCTACTTTTAAAAATGTAATATGTTTGACAATTTTCCAAAAGAAGAAAAACTAATACTTCACCGCTAATTACACCTCTTCCAATTGCTTGCTTCGCTTAATGTTTTTCAAGTTCAATACGAAGATCAGTAATACATTCTGCATAATTAAGCGGTCTATTAAATAGAATGAGCTTAAGGTAAATAAATGTGGAAGTCATTCACTTTTGTTCCCATTAATTTGTACAATTTCAGCTTTCTAGAAGGCACTGCTTATCAACATTATTTTACTGGGGGTTCTGAAGGACTGTAGGATTCAAAGGTTAAATATCGTGATTAAAATGGCAAAGGACACAGAGGCGTGTAGCGCAGTAATATCTTTTTAAATCATAATCAATACTCTGGCTTATATCCATCAGTAGTCACCTACCCTAACTTTAGCCTTGTCCCTTGTGCAGGTGCAACCAGTGAGAGGAGCCACATGATGAGTGGGATCCTGAAGAGGAAGCTTGAGGAGGGCCCGTCCCCCTATCTGTCCCTGCAAAGGTCTGACGATGAGGTCTCCTGCAGCGACAGCGGCAACAGCAGTGACAGTCTCAACCACCCCGTCCCCTCTGGGCTGCTGGACTGTAAGACACAACACAACACTGGACATTGAGATGGAGAAACGTTTCAAAATTGGGTCAATCTTAAAAGTCAATCTTTTGCCGTCTAACAAATGTTGTAAAAAAGCTGATTATAACAACTTAAAAGTGACGATGACGTGATTACCCAGAGCTAACAGAAAGGTATATATTTTCAGCTGTAACTTAATATTTATATATTTTGAATCTGGCTTTTGCTCTATTTATTTGACGGAAAAGGCTGTCATTATGTTCAGCAATGATTTGCACGTTGCATTTGACTGCTCCATTTTATTCTTACTTCACTTCTCTCTGCCTTGGACACAGTTTTAATAGACGCAATCTTATTAGAATAACAACTGTGTTTGTACCAAGAACCTAGTGTTATTCCTACTTAACCACTGGAAGTGTTTCTGTTGTCATTAGCGCCTCCTGCCCCACTACCCTTGTGATGTCCCCCAAACTGTTTGACACCAAAAGATCCAGTGACAGCAGAAATGTAACCCAATTCCCAATTGTCTGTGTCAATTGTAGCCACTCTCCAGCAGCCTTCGAAGCGACTGCGTGGCCGCAACGTGCACTTTGAGAATGTGACAGTCTACTACTTCAACCGCCGGCAGGGGTTCACCAGTGTGCCCACGCAGGGCGGCAGCACCTTGGGGATGTCACCACGCCACAGCGGGGTGAAGCATTTCACCCTCAGGGAGTTTGCCATGGAGCAGAAACTGAGCCACCGGAACATGCTGAGGGACCATCTCAAAGAGGAAAAACTCAATGCCATCAAACTCAAAGTCAGTGTTTCCTGCTTCAAATATTGTATATGTGTAGGCGTAGTTTATGGTCCAATCTTAACTAAACGTTCTTGTCCTCCAGCTGACCAAGAATGGCACTGTGTCATCCGTGGAGGCGGATACCCTGACGCTGGATGACATCTCCGAAGATGACCTTGATGTGGACAACACGGAGGTGGATGATTACTTCTTCCTCCAGCCTCTGACTACCAGGAGGCGGCGCACCCTGCTCCGTTCCTCGGGGGTCCGACGCATCGACGTGGAGGAGAAGCACGAGCTGCGTTCCCTCCGCATGTCCCGAGAGGAGTGTGGGTGCCGCTGCCGGGGGATATGTGACCCGGAGACCTGTGCCTGCAGCCTGGCCGGCATTAAGTGCCAGGTAAATGGAACTGTGGTGAGGCCCATCTATAATACTAAAGTGTTGTTCATGTCTGTCAAAGCAGTACAGCTTCCTCAAAACTTCTTTGGCTATTTGGTCAAAATGGTAAACTGGTACTAATTGGTTTCTACTGGTAAAGAAGACATTTGTCATTTATCTATGTGAACCACCAGATTCCAACAGACAGACATGTGTTTACTTTGCATTATCCAATTAGGGACTATAGCTCTTCCTAAGTAACTCCATGACTGTACAAATGAAATGAAAGCTTTTTAGCCTAGCTTGCTAGCTTACACTTTTTGAGTGAAACACAAACTTCAGGAAGACTGCCTTATTGGTTGTCCAAATGATTCAGTGATAAAAATGGTTCATGAGTATTGCAAAATGACCTTTGTAGGTAACGGCGTGTCTCTTATCTTCTCCTACTTTTTTTATCAAGAAATAGTGCCCACCCTCTGACTCCTGAGAGCTTCTTTACACATCACTTCTAAATTAAAACACGTCTGGAGAAACCCTGCAGATTTAAAGAAAAATAACAAATTTCGTTTTAAATAGCCTTTTTCCCATGTAAATTATTGGAGTTATATTCAAAGTTTTGGAGGATTTTTAAACCAAATTATTGAATAAAGAAGCTCTACTGCGTTAAGGTGAGTAACTTGTACACCCACAGTGGATTCTGCAGCTCTCCCCAAACATGACCAGCTATGATTTATCCTTGAATTCTCTTTTTGTCACTACGGTTTAACACTGGATTTATTTTTGTTTTTCCTCAGGTGGACCGCATGTCCTTCCCCTGCGGCTGCACCAAAGACGGCTGCAGCAACAACACGGGACGCCTGGAGTTCAACCCGGTCCGGGTGCGCACCCACTTCCTGCACACCATCATGAAGCTGGAGCTGGAGAAGAGTCGAGAGGAGCAGCAGCAGCATCAGCAGCAGCAGCAGCCGGAGCAGCAGCTTGTAACCAATGGCAACGGTTACCATGGCGACTCCTCCTTAGTCCAACATCAGCAGCAGCAGCAGACGAACCTGCAGTTTCCATTGATGAGTGGCACACAGCACATTCCCATCATGCACCTCCAAAGCACAGGCGACACCGATTCACATATAGATGAAGAGGAGGAAGAGGAGGAGGAGGAAGAGGATGATGAGGCCTATGAGGACGATGAGGATGGCAGCAGTGTTTGCAGCGGGCTGTCGGACTGCAGCACACACAGCTTAGACACAATGGACACCGAGGAGGACGAAGAAGAGGACGAGGAAGATGAAGAGGATGATGAGGAAGATGACGAAGAAGAGGATGATGATGATTGGGATTGCTCAATGCATGGAACAGGTCCACCGCCCTACACTGTCCCCCTTCCCTCTGTGATGAGTTACTCTAACATGAGCCCCTTCCACAGCTCGCAGCATTATCAAACAGACTCTCCTGCGTTTCTCAGTGAAAATGTCCCCACACTCCCCCCAGTAGAAACAGCCTTAGAGTCTGAAATCAAACTCCACTGCCAAACAGAGCAGCAGAGCCACTTCCCTGACCCCACCGAGTCCATGAAGCTCCAAACCTGTGCACATGTGGACACCCGTGAGAGTATCGCTGCCCCCGCCGATGCAGCTGATGAACAGCCCCCCTCCACAGACCTCCATAACAATCCAGAGCTGCGTGACTCACAGACTGAGGCTCCGTCTGGATCTGAGGAGCAGAATAAAGAGGAAAAAATCGAGCGACCAGGACTGAAAAAGCAAATCACAGACACATCATGCTCTGAGAGTACCTGATGACTCAAAGAGGGATCCATTCATTTAAAAAAAAAAAAATGTTATCAAGAATGGTGCCCTTCAAACATCAGTTTCTATTGATAAGTGATTCCGAATGAGTCATACAGATTGTTGTTTAAGACTGGTAAACTATAAAAAGTTCACTAACAAAACTCAATAAAACAGCGTTTCTGTATTTAACTATATGGAGTACAATGTATGCCCTCTCATAAAGTATTTGATCATTACAGCATGTTTCCTGGTTGTGAACGGCACCTATGATAAATCAACATTTTGAGGTGCTTGTATTGTTTCAATATTTTTGCATTGTGCCGGTGTCTCATTGATGCTGCTAATTGTTCTTTATGCCTGTATTTATAGCATGTGTCCAGTTTACCTATGTTTCCAAGGCTTAACACAAACTGTAAAATGATAAACGGTGTCACTGACAAAACACTGGTATTCATATTAACACATAAATCTGATTCAATTCGTACTGAAGCTTTTTTTCTTTTGTGGCTCACATTTTAGCCTAGTTAGCAGCTTGTCTTTGCTTCAGAAGTTTGATAAATCAATTTGGACATTAAAGCAGCTTTAAATAAGTTTATGATTAACAATGTTATTTGTAGTGACCAACCCATAGACAAAACGATTATCAGTGACTGCAGTTTCTCTTAGTTATGGAAAATGTTAGCATATTTCAGCTCATTGTTTTGGTTTTAGGCCTTAATTTGACTGTTTTGGTTCACACAACTTTCTCTATCCCTAAAAATGCTCTAAACAACATCAAAAGCTAGCATTTAGCTGATGAACATAAGGGAGTTTTTAGCAGCTAAAGAGTCAGATAATATCCTCTCCAATAATTGGTAGAGATAAAAGGAGAGAAAGATATTGCATTTATATTCATTAGGTTGACATGACTGTAAAGTGGTTACGTATTTGCTGGATGTTTCCAACTGACCTGTTTGCTAACGCGTTAGCTGTATCGGCTTAGCTCTGCTGCTAGGTCAGAATTGTGCTTACATGCCTAAAAAAATAAGTAGTTGTACGTTATCATCTAGTGTGCAGTTATAGGGTCAACATTATTGTTTCCAATAACTTGTTTTATGACCAAATACCTTCGAAACTGATGGCATTCCTATAAGCCAGGCTTTACTAAGTGCAAAGTAGCTAGTTTCACGTGCAACAGGGAGCAGTAATATCAGCTTGTTATCATAGCATTTGTGAGCTTGTTTACATGATAACGGTAGTATTTAGCTTAAAAGTAATTATCAGAACTCTAACACGTGAACTATGCTGCCATAAGCATGTTTGCCAAAGTTATCACACAATATAATAACAAAAATAATGTCTTTCTGCCTAAAAAACACCATTTGTCTGTGCTAAATTTATCATTTTACAGTTGTGTGAACAATGTGATAAAACTGCACTTTTTTCCAGTTTTCAGATAACGTAATAAGGCTTGTGTCAAGAGTAGTAACTTTGTCTCTCAACAGTCAACACTGCCAAACTGGGGTCCAAATATATTTCATGTTCTTTTTAAAGCAACTGTGAGTTTCCATGAGTGTCAATAAAAAAAACTCTTAAAAGTGGTTTACTTTGTTGTCTTGGTGTTAATACATCTAAGTTGAAGTAAAGTTCCTGTCCACTATCAGTGCATTTCTAGTATTCCACTTTCCTACCAGCAGATGGCACACGTTGACAACAACTGACTATATCTTGCTTATCACTGACATCCTCCAACAAGAGGGTTAGGGTTATTGTCTACATCTTTCCTGCCTCAGGACAAACTATGACATCGCTTTTGCTCGGAACATCTGTGCACTGTCACGAAACAAACATTATTTCTTACTGAAAACTTCACAAATGTGCATATAATCCACGCTTTGGCCATTATCATAAAACATACTGAAAGCAAGCAAACACTTCCCCATTCAAATAAAAAGGATTATTAGTGACACATCTGCAAATGTCTTGCCAGATTTTCTTGATGTGAGAACAAAACTGTTCCTGAATATTCATCACAGACACATTTTACATTTCTGCATATGGAGATTGGCAGGGTAATATGAATGATTAATTTTGAAGGACACTTTCCTAACATTATTCATGGTTAGATGTCTATGAGAAGGCTTTTCACAGTATATATAATTGTATAAGTGTTTCTAATATGCCAGGACATTTGGAATAGACAATGAGTCAGTTATTTAAATAATAAATGGATTGTAACGTATAGTCTCACTATCTTTTGTTGTGCTATTTCATATTATTTCACATAATTTACGGCGTACAATATGGCATGTTACTTTATTTTCCTTTACTTATAGTCACCAAATAAAAAGCAACATTTATATCTTGAATGTTAAACTCTACTGTCCTGTATTTCACTCTCACTCTGTTGCTTCTTTAACTCCTGAGTTTCCCTACGGGGATTAATAAAGGTCCATCTCATTTGACCTTATGTTATGTCTCACTGTTTCTGTGTTGCACCATGCAGCCTGCAGAGAGCACTGTAGGGTTTGTGTGTGTGTGTGTGTGTGTGTGTGTGTGTGTGTGTGTGTGTGTGTGTGTGTGTGTGTGTGTGGAAGATCTCAGACAGGAAGCTCTGTGTTCTCCCTCATCATTGTGTTCATGTATAGAAATATGTTTCATGGCTGGCTGAGCCTCCACGCAGCTGCAGCAGGTGTTGTGTTAGTGTACATTCAGCAGTGATGTCACAGTGTGTACAGTGAAGGCAACACAATGTCACCCCCCCCCCCCCCCTGCTTATATAACCAAAGGTGTGTGTCCCCTGTGGTGGGGGGGGGGGGGGGGTGGAGCGGGGGATGCCTGCTTGCATTCAGCCAACAAGCGGGTAAGCAGAGGCGCGGCTGCTGATCAATCACAGACAGAGGAGCTGTAATTCTAGGTTGCCAGGCAACAGGGAGAGAGAAGAAGAAACAATAAAGCGTCTGGAGGGGAGTGGGGGGCGCTGGGTGTGGGTAGTCTCAGCTTTTCACCTCCGTCTCCCTCCTCCTCCTGAATGTCTAGATCTTAATGTGACTTTGTTCATATGTTTAATGCTGAATATTGTGTTGAAATGCACCTTTAAAGAACAAGTACTACAATAGGAGATTTGCTCGTCTTCCTTAAATCAATTCTACTGTCACTATGAGCAACATATGCATCAACAGACAGGTTAGGACATGTCAATACAATGGGAGGAAAATGTTTGAAACATATTTGTTCTACTCATTTTAAGAGAATGAACTGCTGCATGGCAAATATGAGTAACGCATCTGAAATAAGCACAAATATCATATTAGTGAATATTTATATGGAGTGTCTTGCCTTACCATGGACACGACACATGACATTTACATGTTCACACCTGTCTGTACGTGTTACATCAACACACATCATGAGACTGTCTCTATGCATTGCATCCTCTTGTGTATGCTTAAAACTGTTATTTTATATTTATACAGTACAGAAACGTATAGATGAATATTATTTACTTGGTTATATTTTTATGTTTTCACAGAAAAAAGTAAAAGGCCGGGAAGAAAACAGAAAAGAAACAAGCGTTAAGAAAAAATATGTCCTTTATTCTTTTGGCTTTGAAATGATATCACCATATGAGCGGACAGTAGTCACTTCCTGCATGCAGTTCACTAAAACACTACAAGCGCAATGAGAGATGGCTACTGATTGCTTCATGGTTTATCTACACGTATGGGGACCTTACATCATGTGTTACAGTGCAGAACGAAAAATGCACTCATATCTACAGTAAAAATGTTATTTATAATGGGTGGAACAAGCCGCAGTTGCACACACGCGCGCTCACATGAAGAGACTACATTCTCCCGCTCTTACAAAACACACATGACTTACATAAATGTGGGGATCAAAAGTGCTCTTACATCAAATGTAAGTGTGATGCATACTGTGGGCCGAGATAGCTATACTATATACAAACCAAAGCACTACATCGAACCACTCGCTTCTCGGTTTAAACAACATGGATGCCATACAAACATTTGTGATATTATAAATGTGATATATTGTCATGTTCTAGCTTGACATTTTCTTAAAGTATATTTCATTAGTTCAGGGGGTTTTCTTTACAGGGGCTCTGGGGGAAACAAATACAAGTGTCACTTTAAAAAGGCATAGTTCTGATGTTTTGGGAAATTTGCGATCATTTCCAAAAATGTCAAACTAGCTCTTTAACGCGTACGCATACATTCAGCTTCTCTGCGTTGCTATGGGAGATGTGAGTCCAGACAGAAGCACGATACAGACATCACTGATGGCACACCTGTGAGTACAATTCATCCGTTGCACTTCAGCTTTGTGTCCCATTGTCGGCCAGTGGTGCGTTTACAACAGTGAAAGCAGACATATTCTCACAGTGAAACTAAAAAGTAGAAAACATTCTTTCTCGTAAAAAATAAAAAGAATGCAGAGTACTTATTAAGTGATACAGCCATCGTTAAATTCAAGACACTGGATTTATAGTAGTAGCAGCGGCACTAGCTACAGACAACTTAACAGTACACTCAAGTGTGTCAGATAGTAACAACAACCAATAGGAAACTCACAAGCATTTTGCACAGAGGCTTTTTTCACTTTGTGTTCACATATAACACTCCCATGTCAGGCCTCCTTCTAAGACACACACTATGTCCCCACTTTAGAAGCTGTAAACAAATGTCTCTGATGCATTGTTATTTTTTGTTCCTATTCATAAACTTTTATTTTTTCCGGTCCTTCCCTTTGTTTTCCTTCTCGTATTTGTCCTTGTCCGACTTGGTCACGCTGTTGTAGGAGGGCGGGGAGGCCGTGGAGGGCGTCATGTCCGTTTTCTCCGAGGTGGACATCTCGCTGAACTTGCAGATGACCATGACGTCCTTGTCGGGGTCCCGCATGCCCTCCTTCAGCTGCTCCTTGTAGAGGGCGGAGGCCTTCTTCATGGTGCTGCAGAACAGGAAGCGGCGGAAGGCTCTCTGGATGATGAGTGCCGCTATGTCCTCCTGTTTGCGGCGCAGCGTGGTGATGATGGGCTCGTAGGACACCTTGGAGGGGTTGGAGGCCATGAAGCGCTCCTCCATCTGCCCGCGCAGCACGTCCATCTCGCCGCTCTCGCCCAGCACGCGCTTGGTGAAGGCGAACAGGATGTCCAGGCAGTGGATGCGCTCGCCGCTCACCATGGGTAGGTCCATGGAGATCAGCTGGAGCATGTTGGGTTTGGGCATGCGCAGCGGCGGGTCCAGGGCATCGGCAAAGTCAGACAGCTTGCTGTACTCCATGAACTGAGTGGCGCCGGGGTCGAAGCGCTCCCACACCTCGTAGAACATCTCAAAGTCGTCCTCGCTCAGCGGCTCGGCGCTCTCCTCCGTGGCCACGCTGAAGTTCTCCAGGATGACGGCGATGTACATGTTGACCACGATGAGGAAGCAGATGATGATGTAGCTGACGAAGAAGAAGATGGCCACCGACGGGTTGCCGCAGTTACCTTTGTAGTTGTTGCCCGGGTGCTCCATCTGGCTGTCACAGTCGGGCTCCCTCTTGTTCAGGATGGGGGCCATCAGCCTGTCCCACCCCGCCGACGTGGTGATCTGAAACAGACAGATCATGCTGTTCCCGAACGTCTCGAAGTTGAACATGTCGTCGATCCCCGCCTCTCGCTTCACGTAGGCGAAGTTGGACATGCCGAAGATGGCGTAGATGAACATGACCAGGAAGAGGAGGAGTCCGATGTTGAACAAGGCGGGGAGGGACATCATCAAAGCGAAGAGGAGGGTCCGGATGCCTTTGGCACCTTTGATCAGGCGCAGGATGCGACCTATCCTGGCCAGACGGATCACTCGGAACAGCGTCGGGGACACAAAGTACTTCTCGATGACTTCGGATAAAAACATACCTGCAAAAGCAGAAAAAACGTCAGCAGGCCATTTTACTTATAAAACAGTAAAAAGCTTTCGCACCTTCAAGGGAGGTTTGGATTTTGCTGGGGTTGTAAGAGGCTTTTCTCTATAGACAGGAGATTGTTTGCACGTCCTCAGTTCAATTTGTACATTAGAACAATACATTGCAAACCTTTCTGCTGGTACTCCACTGTACGTACGTATAATTGACTCTGGACCTAAACACATCTAATCTATCCAATTAAACATCTCCCTCCTTACCTACAATGGACAGGATCACCACCACAAAGTCGAATATATTCCACCCGATGGTGAAGTAGTAGTGGCGCAGGGAGATCATCTTGAGCACACACTCCCCGGTGAAGAGCGTGATGAAGACCAGGTTGATCCGGTAGAGCATTAAGGCGGTTTCCTTCGTCTGGTCGTCCGTCTCCACCATCATGGTCACCATGTTGAGGCAGATGAGGATCATGATGACGATGTCGAAGGCCTGCTTTGTGATGAAGTCGAACACGCAGCCTTGGAACTCGTTCTGAGGGCAGAGGAGGACAGCAGGAGTCATGTGACACTTCCTCTCCGAGTCTGTTAGAGATAAAGGACAGGGTGAACACTTACTGCAGGCCGGGGGATGGGTTTCTGTGGCTTCTTGGAGCCCAGCTTCTTCATGGCGTTGTAGTACTTCTTCTGCTCTTCTGTCATGAAGATGTCCTGACCTCCAAAGTAAAGGGAGCACAACAAGACCTGGTTATAACCACATAGAACACTCATTTTGTGTGTGGTCGAAAATGTTATCCCTCGTCACAAGTCACTTCTTAAATGTCAATTTAATAATGGCACATATTGCATTTGTGAAACCATGTATAATGACTTTAAAAGGCCTCCACTGTTTGTTGTTGGTGTCCTGCGTCACCATGAGGGCCAATCAGTGTGTAAGAGACAACAGGTGCTGCTCTGAACCTCCGTCAGGTGATCTGCCACAATGTTCCAGGGGGGAGCGGCCACTCCATAAATCAAACCAGCCAACGCATCCTCTCATTATTAAATGCTTTGGGTAACTTGATTTGCAATCACTGACTGCTGCTGCATGTCAGCATGAAGCCTTCATGTGAACATGTGACAGCAGTGAGCCCTTTTAGAGGACGCACCATGTGATCAGTAATCAACAGAAACACCTGCAGGAGGATCGTCCCGCACATGCACACAGTTTTTATGAGAATGAATAAGAACTCCTTGTTTGCATTGTCAAAAATGGCCTTTGAGGTCACAGGGACGTGGAACCTTCACCATTACATTTAAATCCTGTCACCCTTGAGTAAAGGTGGACTGGATTATAAGACTTTCCCCCCTGTATTTAAACTGACAGATATGCTATCTGAAACACATAATGAGACTGAGCGAGTCCGTACGCTGTCATTAATCAAAGCGATGAACCCTCTCCTGATATGATACATGAGGCACGCATCACAGTCTCCGCGCTGCTCACTGTGAGTATGATGCGTGTCTGGAGGGAGGACTCGTGTCAGCGCTGAACTAATGTGTGTGTGTGTGTGTGTGTGTGAGAGGCTGTATCTGCGGGGTTGTGATACGGATCAAGTGTCTCAGTCAGAGCTGCCAGCACGGAGGCAAACACCCTCCCCTCACTCACACCCTCTCCTGGGTGTTGCCAATCCTTCTTGTTAGTGCTAGGTTGTATGGAGGGCACATTGACAGACTGTGTACGGTCTACATGTCGTGCTCTGTGACCACGCAGTCCGTGAACTTCGACCGTTCTGTGCTCACCGCAAGTGATTATCGCCATTGTTGGCTAGATTAGCAACGATCGTTTCAGCTAGCAGGGTGCTGCTACCTGGGTTTTATCTCAACTTCAAAAATAGAACATTTATAAACGCCTTAAATGCCATGTTTTTTTTCCCAAAGTGTTCCTTCAGCTGTTTCACCACCATACACAAATCCTTTTAGATGTCTACAGAACATTTTGGGGTCCAATTGGACATGTCCTGATGGATCATGTCACTAAAAGCCACTTATCTTTTTCTTCTGCTGGTTGAAGTTGTCGATGATGACACCAATGAACAGGTTGAGGGTGAAGAAGGAGCCGAAGATGATGAAGATGACAAAGTAGAGGTACATGTAGAGGTTCACTTCATATTCAGGCTGGTCCTCCAACTAGAACAGGACAGATAGAACACATTGGAATGCTATTGGCTTATATCAGCCCCTCGACTTATAAATCTATCTGTTAACACTTACATTCCGAGAGTCCACAGCTGCGTACATGATGTCCATCCAACCCTTAAATGTGGCCTAAGAGCACATTTTAAATAGTCAGTGTGCATGATGGGGGTATTTTATTAATAAGATTGGTTTATTTATCAGATCAGACTGTCAATCACACAGCAAAACTAGAAGCCAGAAAATGCTTACTTTGACATGTTGGCCTCACACTGCCTCCTGTGTCCCTAAGTCTGAACTCACCACTTGCAGCAGAGCCAGGTAACCGGCCCCCACGTTGTCAAAGTTGATCTTGACGTTCCTCCAGCGGGCGCTGTCGTTCACCAGGTTCAGGCACTCGCTCTTGTTGTTGACCACTTTGATGGGGAAGATCTCGTCGTTGGTGGTGTTGACGCAGTAGTAGTACTTCCCTGCGAACAGGTTGACGCCCATGATGCTGAAGATGAGCCAGAAGATGAGGCACACCAGCAGCACGTTCATGATGGAGGGGATGGCCCCCAGCAGCGCGTTCACCACCACCTGGGGAGGGGCCAAGCACACACTCAGGAAACACAGAGGCCGTTTGACTTGAGATAAGTGGCTATTACAATAAGTGGCTATTACAATCATGTAATCACTTAACCGTGCTTAAAGAAGACACGTGCACACCTGAATAGATTAGTGTTCTGAACATAAGCAAATACTGATTTTAAAATTCCAACATTCTTCAAAGCTGTTTTTAATACCTACACATTATATATATTTACAACATGAGGAAGATGGATAGGTGAGAAAAGTGAACATTTGAAAGGTATAAAAGCATAACAGAAAAAAACCTTAGAGAGGCGGGATGAAGTCACAACATTTTGTTTGACTGTAAATGAAAAAAGACACACAACAAAGAAAATAATTACAGGTCAAAGGCAGCACACGAGCAACGTCAGAGAAACAAAGCCTGAGAGCAGCTAACGAAGATAATCCATTGACACAATGTGCAGAGAGTCATGCAGAGCAGTGTTGAATTGCAAGGAAAAGATAACTAAACACAAGTTATAATACACATGCAGTACAACCACATGATATAAATCAAATATATTTATACTGTACAATCATTTTGCCTTCTGCTTCAACAATAAGAATATTAAAACCGTTATTCCCAGATGTCCTTACCCTCATGCCCTCAAACCGAGACAGGGCCCTGAGGGGCCGCAGGGCTCGCAGTGTCCTCAGAGATTTGATGGCGGTGATCTCCGAGTAGCCCATAAAGTTGGCCACGAGGCTGACCAGGGACACCTGAGAGACGAGAGCGTCAGAGACAGGCAGGGTGAGAGGTGAGACACGAGAAAGGTCCCTCTGTTGGAACATGATGGTGGGTTATGCATTAATGATTAGCTAAGAGATTATAAAGAATTTAGAGTCTTAAATAATGTGAATTTCAGATTAAGAGATGTGACAGCAATGAACAACGAGTTAAGCAGCATGTGCTATTTATATCAGTATGGTAATCGCTAAAAAATAATAGTTTGTATATTTCTCGCCTGTTAGATGTGCGTAAAATATCAAGCTACTAAGTGAAGGCTGGGCCGTGCATGTTTTTGACCCCAATGATAGGACACAATTTGATGCTGTGACTTCAGTCCTTAATCCTCAGTACTTCGTCTGACTTGCAGCAAGAAAGCACATCTTTCCTCAAATAAATAACCAATCAAATCCGAGCTGTCTTTGACTGGACTCCTCATACGTACGTCTACGATGAGGAAGTCGAGCCAGCACCAGGCGTTGGTGAAATACTTGACGAAGCCGTAAGCCGTCCACTTCAGCAGCATCTCCAGGATGAAGATGTAGGTGAAGACCTTGTCTGAGTACTCCAGCACCGTCTTGATGGTCCTCCGCTGCTCGATGTAAATGTCCTCAAAAGCCTGAACACAATGGAATACATAGTAAAGACCAGTAATGGAAGAAGTGCTGTATGTATGTAGAACTTGTTTTTGTGGGGTCACAAAAGGAGGAAGCTGCACAGAACGCCTGCTCACCAGGGCTCCGCTGCTGAGCAGGATCATGAATATGATGAAGGATTCAAACCAGTTGTGCTCCACTATGATGAAGCAGGTTTTCCTGAGTGTCCACCAGCTCTTAAAGTGCTCTTCCTCCTCGTTGATCTGGCAGCACTGGAACCTGCTCACACAGCCTGCAGGCACCGGGGGATTGTGGGTAGAGGCGCATATGATTAAACCAAAAACAAACTCGTCTTTTTTTGTTCAGTCCGCTAACAAATCTAGTGCAATCTGATTTGATATTTACATAATTGCTAAAGTAATGCTAATCAATGCATGCGCTGCTACCATTCGAGTATTATTAAAGCATTACAGAAAAACCATCATATTTTCTTTTTGTATTCCACATTCGTACAAGACTTAAGAGATACTTGCAGATTCAGAATGGCTCTGGAGGTGCATCAGACTAAATGTCAGGTTGCATTACAAACAAGACTCCTTTTCTTTCTGTCCTGCTGAGCATTTGTACTGCCCGTCACTCACGGACAGTTACCTCGATTTACTCTGCGCCTTGAAATGTGCTGCGGGAGCATTTCAACTCCTACCTTCTCTCTCTTCGTCACACTCTCCCACTACCCGTCACCCTCACACCCCCCCTCACCCTCTGTGAAGCACGCCTCTGGTTCCAGCGACTCCTCTGGCTCCAGCTCCACCGAATCCACCCCGTCTCCAGGGGGGCGGATATCCACCGTGCTCCCCTCCGATGAGCTCGGAGGGTGGGGCTCTATGTCAATCTTCTGGAAGAAGACGAGGGTCTGAAGTTAGGAAACAACGCCACGGAGGCACACTGGTTATAGGAGCCAACCTTCTGAGCTGGTTATCATTGTGATTCTCCATTTACACGTACACAACCTTAGTGTGGAGACTGGGCACTGTAATAGCTCAGAGTTGGGCTCTTCAAAGTCATTGTATCACCATCACATGCAGCATCGATCAAATGTACCTACAGGCTTTGTTTTTACGTTATCTGATCAGATGATGTGGCAACACATGGCATGGGGAGGTTAGCATAAAGAAGTGCGCTGTGGGTACGTTTGATGTGCCCTCAGTTGGAGGAAGTGCATGCAGTATTCCAGTGCATTATCAATCCAAGCCTGAAATAGTACCAAGCAGAACGTGTGCTGAAGTATTTTCATGTCCACTGAAAAATGAGCCCAAATCAATGAGTCTAGAATGTATCCCCCTTTATCCAAAAATTGCTTCTATGAATATGTATCCCCCCCACCCTCATAGTAATCAACCCGCGCTGCTGAACATTTTCCGGAGTGACATGAAAACACGTTATTTCCATTCCTTGAAAGCAGTGTACAAGCTTCTTCTGTTTGTGTTGAAGTAGACGGCATCCACATTAGCTTACCAGCAAAAACCAGTACTGTGCACTGTTTATAACATATATGGTCTGGCGTAGTTTTTTCATGTTCCCATTTTTATAAAACATGTTGTATTAGCACCCATGCATACCCAGAAAACATACAGGGCTAAGAGTGCTAGTCTTCTCAGCAACACATGTAAAGTGTTGCTGTCTTCCTCACCATCTCTGAGTTTTGAACACTCTGTAACGCTAAGATCTTTCAGACTTTTTGATCTTGCGGGGCTTCCTGTCTGTTTTTCTTTGGGCAAACATGGTGTTGTGTGGCCTCATGTCGGATCTATCTGCTGTGGTGTGAAGTACGGGAACATGTCATCCTAGACAGTGCAGCAGCTCTGATTGCCGTGGGACCCAGCTAATACGGCATGGGAATGATGGAAGCATGCTGCTCACAAGTGCATCGTTTTCTGAAGGCGAGTTGCCTTCTGGTTCCTCCTTCTCTGCTACAGCCAGAGACCCACCTTAGCTCTTCTGGGCATGGATCTTATGAGGGTTTTACTCTTAGTCTAACATGCTTCTATTTGGCAGATTGAGTTGGTTTTATTATATTCGTATAAACAAGATCGATGCAGTGGATCGAAAGTGGATAACACAGGCATCGAAGCACACTCTGTTGGATTCAATGTTATTTCAGATTTTAAATAGAGGTTTAAATGAAGATATTACTCATCACAAATAAGCCTGGTTGAATGTAAACGCCGTGTGTTATCTGTTTGCCACCCTGCAAAAATCCATGTTGATTAATTGGTTGGAAACTTGGAAAGAATTCCCTATGTAGATATTTCTTTACCATTCTACTAATAATCGACACAGAACACAAGTATTTCATGTGTGTGTGTGTGTGTGTGTGTGTGTGTATGGGCTATGGACCAGACCAATGAATTTTGTCAAACTACAGCAAAATTCATTCCATCTCTCCCCCCCCCCCCCCTTCTTTCTCTCCCTCCTCTCTTCATTCTCAAGCTTGGAGTGTTGGATGCCAATCAAGTCCCAAAACCAAGCAATGAAACCAAAGCAAACATCATGTTGGATGGTGGTCTATCGATGGACAAAAGGTGGTGCTCATTCCTAATGGTGTGTTACTGCGATACAGCCTGATGTTTGGAGATCAATTATGAAAGGGGTGGTGGGGTAGGAGGGGTTAAAGGGAATAAGATGACAGCATTGAAGTGCTGCTGTATGGGAAAGGGGTAGGGAGAGGTTTAAAGCAAAGAGGGTGGGGGTGGGGGGGGACGGAGGGCAGACCAGGCAAAGAACGAAAATGGGCAATCCATTGAAGGTATGAGAACAAAGATGTTGTTTGTCTGTAAAATGGCATAGGCAGTCCTCATGGTTAGTGCTATGGTACAATAAAGTGCTCTTACAATTGTCCTCTCACTGAAAACCTTGAGAGCGTCTGTGACACAGCTGCAATAACAAACGGGGGGGTTAAACAAAGTAAGTCACACACACCAAAAAGCCAGCATACAACCTCAAGTGTGCTCAGCCACAATGGGAACACACACAGCAAGTCATTAGAATTCCCCTAAGGCATTGTCTTTCATAGATACTCGTCTTACAGAACTCTAAATGCTAAAGATATTTCTAAATGTCTTTAAACCGGGGGCTCAGATATCACAAATCACCAACCCCTGGCTACAGGGTGTTCACTTCGGTGTTGTTTGTCCAAATCTGGAACATGTGGTGCCGAGGCTAGAAATAGTCTCCTGGGTTTGTTTTGACTCTCAGGGACTTGGCACCACACCCACAGTGGCAGGTTGACATCACCAGGGAGCACAGTCCCGATGCTCTGTCGGCCTGGCAACACTTAACAACAAAACCTGGCATTTGCTCTGTTGGAACACGCAAAAGAAAAGTAACACTTCCTTGCGATTTTTGTGCCAATGGTTTATGGAGCTTTGCAAATTGCTCATTAATTTAATCGTAATGTTTTTAGTCCCTCTAGCAGGTCGACCGTTTAGCACTACACACAAATACACTGACAAATTCATTACACTCTGAACCTGCTACAAGACCAATTTGAGTCATGATTCGTCATTTCTTCTGCTGCCATGGCTTCAGAGCTGAGATTCGTAGCGCAGCATGAATCATGTACGAATGAGTCAGCAGGTATTTTATTTTCAAACTGTTAGACTGTTGGAAGATTGCCAGTAAAGGCCATCTCTATGCAAATCATGACATTTATACATGGCCTGCGTTGGCTGGTAACTATTATGCATATGAAGGAGCTAATCATCTACAAAGGTTGTGTGACTCAAGATCTTTTCTATAAATTGATGGAAACATGTCATCTCTGATCTTACCTCTTTGCTGCCCTCCACGTCCGACGAGTCGCTGCTGAAATCTTCCGTGTTCGGGTTCTCAAAGTCCGACTCGCCCACAGCGATGGGCACTGTGACTGTCAGGGTGGGGTTATGAATAAATGACATGTAGTCACATTCCTCCATCGGGTACTTCCCCGCAGTGTCCACACCAACCTCAATGACCAGCCCCCCTCCTGGCCGTCCATTGCCCTCTGTCACGTACACCACACTGGGGTCTCTGGTGATCTCCACTGAGGTGTGGTTGGAGATGCAGTTGTCCTTGCCGTTGCTGTGCAGCTCGTCTAACGGTTTGCTCTCCTCCGTCAGGCCGGAGCCCTTACCGCCCTTACCGCCGAAGCAGAGGCTCTGAAAGAACTGGCGCACCATGGATTTGACAAACGCGATGCCCCGCTGGATCCGACCCACGGCGATCTGCAGGTTGTTCATCTCGCTGTCGTCGTCAGTCGCTGCCAGGTTGTCGGCGCTGAAGGAGCTCAGGAGGAGAGCCAGGAACAGGTTTAACACCTAAGAAGAATTGACATTAGGCAGGGAAAGCAAATTCCACACAAAAACAGTCTAATCAATTCAACTAAATAATCAATCAAGAGAAAGAACCCATACCACCAGGTTTCCAATGACCATGACCATCAGGAACACAATCAGGCACATGCTTTGTCCCGCAACCTCCATGCAGTCCCACATGGTCTCGATCCACTCCCCGCACAGCACCCGGAACACGATGAGGAACGAATGAAAGAAGTCGTGCATGTGCCAGCGGGGCAGCTTGCAGCTGTCCGAAATCTTGCACACGCACTCCTTGTAGCTCTTGCCAAACAGCTGCATGCCCACCACGGCGAAGATGAAGACGATGATGGCCAGCACCAGAGTTAGGTTCCCCAGCGCGCCCACCGAGTTCCCGATGATCTTGATCAGCATGTTCAAAGTGGGCCACGACTTGGCCAGTTTGAAGACCCTCAGCTGTTCAAAGAGAAAATGAAAATCACCGTCTGAGTTTCTGAAATGTCTCTACATGATTAAAACTCAATTGTTGGGGGACATTTTTTTTCTTGTGAATCATCTAATACAGCTTTTGAAATAAGGTATCCCTCCGCCAGGGCTCTTACCAATCTGAAGGACCTGAGCACAGACAGGCCTTCCACGTTGGCCAAGCCGAGCTCCATCAGACTCAGACTCACGATGATCCCATCAAAGATGTTCCAGCCCTCCTGGAAGTAGTAGTAGGGATCCAGGGCGATGATCTTGAAGCACATCTCTGCTGTGAAGATGCCAGTGAACACCTGATGACAAAGGGGCAACATGTTGAGTTTTAATCTGCAGCATGAGAGATATTTTCCCTCAGTTTGAAAGCACACACTACTTGCCAGGTTTCCAACTGAGAGCACGCTGTTGAATTCTTTCGTCATGGGGTAATGCTCCATGGCCATGAAAAGGGTGTTGAGGACGATGCAAATTGTGATGGCCAGATCCACAAACGGGTCCATGACCACCGTGCAGACCACGTCTTTCATTTTCAGCCATGCTGGGTAACAATCCCAGATCAGACAGGTGTTGGAGAATCTATACCAGCAGGGCGGGCATTTCTGTCTCGACTCTTCAAGCTCTGGAAAAGGACAAATGACAATGTGTCATTTTAACTAAATGCAGTTATAAAAAAGGAAGAAAGGAAAATATGAAATGAGACTGAAGCCACAAACCTTCCATGGTGTTGGTGAGGATACTGGCCACGCTCATGGCTCTCTGCCTTGCCACTGGTTCGTCTAAATAATCCATGGATGGATGGCGGAAGCGTCGTTTCTTCAGCTCTGTATCTGTAGTTGTGCCCTGGGAAAGAAAAGCAAGCCGGTCTACGGTGTTCAAACATATCATGTATAATTAAAGCCCTACACACACGTGCTTTACCTACACAGGTGTTTTCACTCGTTGCATGATTAGACCTGGTCTGATTGTACAGACTGTTCTTGATTGACAGGTGTCGGACCCTATGATCAGTATTGTAGGTGGGGAGATGTGTCACCTTTATCATTTTATTCTAATCAGCCAGAACATTTGAAAACACCTGTGCGGACGAGTCGGATAAAATGCAAAATGTTCTAATGGTCAGTTAGTCCAATGAAGAGACTGATACCACATGTCAAAGCCTGTTATAAACCTAACCCTCTGCATCGGAGAGCAAAGAGTCTCTTCCTAAGCTGAGGAGAATGTCATTAGTTTTACTGTTTCATTTAAAAAGAATAAAGTATCATGTGGAGAGCAAATTCTAATAAGATGGGTATACAAAGGAACTAAGTGGAATCAACTTGAATGCAGATTAACGCATGGAACAAACAGTCACCTCAGGCAGCAGGACACCTACAGGCGAGGTCGTGACAGAAGTTCCTCCGACCAGAGACACGACTCCGTTGCAGTCCACGGCGCAGTGCATCTTCCCGTTGGCGGGCAGCATGAAGCGCGGCGCCCCGAGGCTGGTCTGGCTCACAGCGCTGCAGCGGCGCTCCAGACGCCGCGGCAAGAACAGCGACCCCCGCCGGCTGTCGCTCTCCTCGAAGGTGCTGTGCTCGTCGTCGGCGAATTCGTTCTCGGAGCCCATGTCGCGTGCCCGGCCCCGGAAGCTGAACAGGCTGGCGCGGCTGTTCCTCCGAGGGGAGAAGAGGGATTCTCGGATACTGAGGAGAGACTGGGGGAGAGAGGGAAGGGAATAAGGGGTTTGAATGACGAGTGGTTAGGAGAGAGGAGAGTGACTTGGTGCTAGGTGGGCCTAACAGGTATGTAGATAGGCAAGGAAGGAGGGAGTGAGAAAAAAACAAAGGAAAAAAGGACAACAGGGAAAATAATGATGGCAACACACTATGTATTTTATTGTTGGTGAAAATGTTAGCTTAGCTAGGTGTTCTGCCTGCTTCTAGTCATTATGCATTAAGCATTAAGCTAGGCTAGCTCCAGCTTCATAATATACAGATGTGTGGTATCCATCTTCTTGTCTAGCTCTCAGAAAAAAACAAATCACTTCCTGAATTGCTTAAGTATTTTTTTAATTCACAATACTTTTGAGTTTTTGTATTTTCTTCCTTGTAGGTCTGTTATTTAGAAGTGTCTCTGAGCTTTAAACCACTCTTATAATGAGACACCAGGGGAGGTGTTTACCTGGTTGGGCGAGGAGCATCTCTTCTCATAAGAGAGTCTGTTGGCGTCGATGGAGAAGCGGAAGCTGGTTCTCTTGATGCTGTCCTCTGACTCAGACTTGTGGAACTTGTCGCGGCCCCCCCTCTCCTCCTCCTCCTCCCTCTGCTTCCTCTTCTTCCGCCTGTTGCGTCGCTCCTTGGCGCTCTTCGAGCTGAGCTTTGACATCCCCGAGGAGGACTCGGAGGCCCGGGCCCCCCCTCTCGCTGTACTCTCCGCTCTCCGTGGCTGCTGCCGCGGCAACCTGCCAGCCAATCAGAGCACAAACACAGTTGTCATGGCGATCCAGTGCATGTCTCAGAGGCTCTCGTGAACAGAGCTGAGGAGAGAGCCTGGAAGCTGAGAGTAGCGCCAGCAAATAGAGCCAGGATCTAAAAATGGACGCCTAAATACTTTTTATGCAAACCAAAATATTTATGAATTCCTGCATTTATGAAAATAATACAGGAAGTGTGGATGCTAGGTTTAACATCTAAATGCATTCATTTCAATTGATTTGTAAAGAAGATGTTTATGTAAGTAACACTGCATACATGTGGATATTAGTACAACATGTTTTACATCTGCTTAACTGTCACTGATCAGGGCCGGTCTTGCTATTTGATGACATACGACTACTACCACCATTTGAACTGGCAGAAGTAGTACCTTTTTACCACCGGCCGAATACCTTAAGCTAATTCAAGTGTTTATCGATGCATTTATTTATGAATGAGGATTAAAAATAACGATCTGGCTTTGTCGTCACAACTGTTTATTTTAATTTCCATTATCCTGCATTTCTCTTGCACTCAGCTGCTAATTATTGTTTCTGTAGGTCGAGCAAGGACTGCTAAGCCCTGAGGGAGCAGCAGAGGGGTGTCACTCATCCAGGACAGTGAATCCCTCGGTCTCCAGTGGCAACGCTGCTTTTGTCAGCTGGCACCACACCTCAATAGAGCCGCTACATCCACAAAAAGAGATTCTACCAATGACTCATGTATGTTATAAAACACATGGAAAAAGTCCCTAAAATCATTGTTTTCTGAATGGACAAACAAATGTTCAAATGTTTGGATTTAAATAGACAAAGATAGATGTCCTGCCTGAGCCTCCTCCTGCTGTCTCTTCAGCTGCTCCAGCATGGCCTGGAACTCCTCCTCCTTCTGCTGCGCCTCCTCGATGGTGGCCTGGTTCTGCTCGTCGTACGCCATGGCCACCACGGCCAGGATCAGGTTCACCAGGTAGAAGGAGCCCAGGAAGATCACCAGCACGAAGAAGATCATGTAGGGCTTTCCTGCCGCGCGCAAAGTCTGATAGACCCAAGGCAGACAGACAGAATGTATTCAAAACAAAGGATATTTGAAAAGCAATATTGTTCAGTGGCGGTCATCCCATTGTTTTGTGACTTTCCAAATGTCAAGTTGCTGCTGAAGTTCAAAACAAACGTAGCCTTACATAACAGGCCTCTTCAATAATAGCAGAATGACACACCTGAACAAACAGGGTATGTTTGCTCAGATCTTTAAAGCCAAGTCTTTTATTATGACAATTATTTTAATATAGATAGTAAATACAGTAAAACAAATACCCAAGGGACAAGCACGCTATGTACTCCCTAATGGAGAGATGAGCTAACCTGCTGATACAGGTTTTCCCAGAAGTCCTGGGTCATGAGTCTGAACAGGGACAGGAAGGCCCAGCTGAAGGAGTCGAAGCTGGTGTAGTCGTAGTCGGGGTTACGGCCGGCTTTCATACATATAAAGCCCTCTGGACAGAGCCTGTCAGGACACAGGGGTTAGCAACAACACGTAGCATTAGTGGTGCCATGTCTAGTATCCCAAATCTAATTATCAGTGGAACAAACACATCATTTCTAAAGGGTTTTCTGTATGAAGAGCACTTTTATGAAACTTCCTGTTGGGTCAGACGTGACTCCTTGGAGAAAAACACTGAGATAATTGATCAAATTAAATGCTGGAACATTCATCTTCTTAAGAAGCAATTAGCATCAGCGGATACAAGCCTTCCTAAAACGTGGTTAAAAAGCTTCTGAGGAACTGAACTAGCTTACATGATATTGAGAGCAATGGCTGTTCATAAGTGGGATCATAGTTAGATGCTTGCAGAAGGTTTGACTGGCCTTGAGTCAGAACTGCACACCATCCTCTTTGCCTTTTGGAGTGACTCTTTAACAAATATCAGAATCAATAAGCTTTCCTTAGTAACAGAAGCATAAAAAGGAGTTGAAAAAGTTGCCAAATCACAGATGAGAAGCACCCATAGTCGACCGGCAGTTTAGCTTCCCGTAATGCCTCAGCGCGGTGGCGAGAGTCGACACTAATTGCGGTGCATCTAATTGGCCGTATAAATAAAATATGTCAAGCCTTACCCAGCGCCGGTGCCGTTCCCACAGATCAGAGCATCCCTTCGGCCAGGGAGGAAATAGTAGTTGGCTAAAGAGAGGGGGGAGGAAAGGGGAGACACAGGGGCGGTCAGTCAGGAGATATGAGGGAACACAAAGACAACCCTCCACTGTGTGTGTTCATATTGTAGATCTGCTGGCAGGCATAGAGGAAGGTGGTGAAATGTGTGTTCCAACACCCAGCGCATTAGTCATCCTTTTTGTGTGTGTGTGTGTGTGTTAATAACCACATGACCTGATCTACCATGTGTGTCACAGTATCAGACTACTTTAGGGTCATTGATGCAATACATATGACACACTTTATATTATGTATTTGTTATCAGCTGTCCGTGACTCTCTGGTGTTAGCTTGTCATGCAGCTGGTGCACGTCCCCTCCATATCCTGCGGCGGTCAGTGACTCACCCTCTCCATGCCACACATGGGCTTTGGTGGAGTGGAGCAGGGTAGTGAGGGGGTGAAAGTAAAGGATTTCATCGTTGTGGCGATTATCCGCCACATTTGCTATTCTCCCACCAGCCCTTGTTAGAAAGCGTGGGCCATGTTTGCAGCCATTTCTGTCACTGCGTATCAAAGAGAGACCACCGTCCTGACCCATCATTTGACCCCTATTAACCCTGGCAGCACTTTCACGCGTGCTTACTATCGTTGCTGATGTACTCTGTCCAGTTGAAGTAGTTTTCCGTGGTGTTCTGCCCAAACGTGGTGTTGATATCCAGCAGGGAGTGGCTGAAAAACGTGTCGTCGGCGGTGACGTTGCTGCCGTTGGTGGCGTTGTTGCCGATTGGCCAGCGCACACACTTCTGCCTCAGGTTGCCCATGAAGAGCTGCAGGCCGATGAGCGCGAAGACGCTGAGGCAGAACACGGTGAGGATCATGACGTCCGACAGCTTTTTCACCGACTGGATGAGGGCGCCGACGATGGTCTTCAAGCCTGAACGGGAGAGAGGGTGAAGGGGGCGGGAGGGATACATCGCAGAGTGATTACTGACTGTTACAGCCAACCTATAAAGAGAAGGAAGTTGCTAATTAGAGCTCACAGTAGCAAGCAGCAAGGTGACCTGCAGTGGAGGTTCCTGTATGAAGTGTGCTGTCATACAGGAAGCAGGTTAATCATGATAAACCATGAGTGAACGTTTCTCAAGCCCAACACAGTGCTATTGGGCTCGGGGAATGTGATCAGTAATAAGTCATGTGGTCGAATATTCTATACAACTGCGCTGTAGTGCGGAGGGTGGAGAGAAGTGGTGAATATGTTGGAGGGTGATTGTGGTCACATTACTGATCTTATCTCAAAAGCTCCAGTCCAGTAAACCCATTATTAAACCACAGCTTTCCATCGTGTGATTTGTACAGCTAAAACAAATGAGCCACGGTTTGTCAACTAGTGAGAGTCAGAAGTGATAAAAGTTTGGACAGGGCCAGGCTATACGTTTCTTCGTCTGTTTTCAGAAATGAGTGCAATCTTTTTTTTCTTCTAACCCTCTCTTAAATGTTCCAAGATTCCAAGGCTTTATTCTCATAAGCACAATGGCTACAATGAAGATCTTGAGTCCCCGCCTCCTCCAACAATGCAACGTAAAATGTCAAACAAGACAATAAGGACCCATTTCTCACCAAATCACCACTCTCAATCTTTGTTGCACCTCTTCTCCCCCACTGTGCTTCCAGTTCAAATGTCAACGTGACGAGTCAAATGCATTTAAGGGCAGGAAATGAGCAACATGTGCTAACACTGCGTATGCTAGGCTAAAGCATGTTTGGGATGGGGGTCTGAATGTACAGTATGTAATGTATAAGCTTTAAACATGACCTTTGTGTTAGTTTGTAATGTCAGCGTTTACAATGCTTTATCCCAACCACCACTCACCATGTCACAACTTCGCCAAAGAAACACACAACATTGAACAGGACATGCACAGGAAAACAAGGTAAGGAGGAACCCTACACACACAAGTGCTTGCCACCAGAAAATCTGCTTTTGCAATGTCTCATGCATAAAAGAAAAAAAACAAATAAGTACCACAAAATCTACCCGTAAGTCTCCCAAGGCAAGAATAGATTTCTACCAAAAAAAATTCTGCCTTAAAGGGAGTTTCTAAAAGCTCAGAATCACGTCAATCTGCGCAGATTGGAGCCAGATTCCAGCTTTTACTGGCCTCGGGGCGGAGGCAGCATGAGAGACGGCGACGGGCGTCATCAGGCTTAGCTACAGTGAGATGGGCGGGGGGGGGGTGGTGCTTGGATGTTAGCGAAACGCCAGTTAGCCGTTAGCATTTCATCAACCCTTTTGGGCCTGTCTCACCTGGGATGACTGATATAGTTTTCAAGGCTCGCAGAACCCTGAAGGTTCGCAGTGCTGAGACATTGCCCAGGTCCACAAACTCTGTGACATATCTGTAAGGGAAGGGGGGGGGGGGGGGGGGAAGGAGTAGGATAGAGGGGGTTTTGGGGAAAAAGGTATGGGACGCACATATGCCCACGCACACACAAGTCAGGCACCCGCACACATGTCGTGACAAGACAAAAGGAAGGTCAAGGGGAGGGGGGGAAAGGGGAGGGGACGGCAAAACGGTCACGCACAGAGGACAAATGGCAGGAGTGCTGGAGGCAGGCGCGGGCAGCCTTACCTGGTATTACTGAGATAGTTTTCAAAGCTCGCAAAACTCTGAACGTGCGCAGAGCTGAAACATTGCCTAGGTTTACAAACTCTGTTATATACCTGCAGGATCAAATTCACAGTTACTACACAGCAACAGAACCCATTACACATGAAGAAATCCTCTCATAACAGCATTATGAATCATAGGGTTAATACAGTCTTAGCTTATTATGCTACCAGTGAGGAAACGAATACTGTGGTCACAAACAAATACATTCATGCTGAAGGATCCATTTTGTTTAGCTGTGGACAAACATGGGCGGAAATGGGTCTAAATGAGACTACTAGACGTCATCACGCTGGTCATTGGCCGTCGTTAGCTTAGCCGTGCCGCATGAAGTCATGTGACCATGCTTTATAGCCTAACATTAGCTTTTTACTTCTTACAATCCTAAAGTGGTGTCAATATCTGGTGATTATCCAGCTGAAGTATCATAAACATGTGTTTTCTCTGAAATACTCCAAATGTATTGCTTTATTTCTAGGGAGCTTGGAGATGCTAACTTCCGGGTCACCCTACAAAACAGTGTCGTTGCTACACCACTCAATGTTGGCCAAGATATTCAGGGCTTACATCCATTATAGACGCTCTTGGCAATCATTTTTAAATGTACACACTGAGCTGCGGATCGTTACGCCCCTTCCTCTCCGTCTCACAGTCAGTGGGACTATATTGGCTGCTATGCTGATTAGCCTTAAAAGCATTTGGCCTCTTAATCGACGCCACATCAGGTTAAGCTGACGCTAACTACTCCTGTCACAATACTTACGCCATGAGGATGACACTAAAATCCAGCCAGTTCCACGGGTCCCGCAGGAAAGTGAACTTCCCCACACAGAAGCCCCTGGCCAGGATCTTTATGAGGGACTCAAAGGTGTAAATCCCTGTGAATGTGTACCTGTTAAACACAGCGAGGGAAACCAGAAGTGAGGGAGAGAGGAGGAAGGACCCACAGAGAGAAATAATGATGTTGGTGAAAGACTTCCCGTGTGCATGGCAGTTCTTTTTACATTACTATCACTGCCTCAAATCTCGTTCGTCATCCTTGTTGTTCATATGATTCTTGATTATTAAATGATCTCCACTATGTGCTGCAGTGACCTACTTTGAGAGGCAGTGGATCTGTGCTTCAGGGTATCTGCACTACACTTAAACGCTTGCAGAGCATCCTCTTTTATCAAATGTGTCATTAGCCTTGTCTTTTTGTATCCTTGGTTTGCACTCGGACATGATTCAGCTAGCATTGCTAGATCTTGTTTATTTGGATTAAATAGAATATGTTTATCAACCTAGAAGCTAAATCAATCAATCTACCTACGAGTACAAGTCATATATATGTTCTAGGAAAAAAGAATGATCAGGAAAGGAACATATTTGAGGGATAATGTTTTGTGGCATGATTACATCCCGAGTGAAATGACATGCGTACTTACTCTACATTCTTGGCCCATTCTGGGGGATTGCTGAGGGTCATGAAAGCACAGTTGGTCAGGATGGTGAACATGATCAATATGCTGAAAATCGTAGAGACAAAGTTAAGGAGCATTTGCGTTGTTGAGCATGAGTCACTACTCATGCCTGCTATGTAAAACACACTTCATCCAAAGCTAAACATCAAGACTATCATGTTCCCATTCAGAACTGCTATAATAAGGATAACAACATGCTTCTATTCATCCAGGGTGTAAAATGTCTTTCTGAGCAGCAGTAAAGCCTGATGGATGTCTGCTTACAACTCTTAACCAATCATGACATGTAGTCTTCTTCATCATTTAAATCCCTCTTTTGTCCGACAAACCCTTTCATCCCAATCAAGCCGTGTCCGTGGCTAACTCTGAAAGGATATGAGTGTACTAAAACTCTAATGGCTACCCTCCTCAGAGGGTTGAAGGGGCTTAGGATGTACAAGGCAGGAGTGGCGTTGAAACGGAAGATTGTCTTCCCGCGATTCAATACTATGAAGGTCTGAAAGAGAGAGAAGATGTGTTGAAATCAAACAAAGGCTGGTATTGTCCATGCTTACCTTATCTTCTATATGGGAAATATGCAGCTTACAGGGGAGACATACAATAAGGACTCATATGCATGAGTTTGTATCTCCTGGTGTGATTATTCATAAGAGCAGAGAGGAAGGCTGGCTGTTAATATAATGGAGCTGTAGGGGTTCACCTCAGGCAGAACATGTTGGCACTGTTCATGATTCTAAATTCTATTAAAGCGACAGTACACAACTGACTCGCAGAGCAGATTTATGTAGGAACTATTTTCTTTATACTGAATTACAACCAGAAAAGCAGAAAAACAATTGCTTCTGGGATGTATAGTCAAAAATAGTCAAGTACTTAAATACCTTATGCGAGTACTCCAGTCTCACGTGGATTATGTAGACGATGCTTACAGAGGCTTGATGAGCTGCACTTTACCCTTTGATAAATACTGATCTGCCCACACTGACGGATAGGAACTTAAGTTATTCATCTGTTACCTTCAGCACAAGTTCGTCCTATGTGGGAGGAAATTGCTACATCTGCTTCCTTAAAATAGTTTATTGAGAGCATCGGGCAATTAGCTTCTAGATTGTAGACGGTGAAAAGTACAGACTGTAATCATATATCAAAATGAACTGCTTGAGTCATACCGCTTCCTTTCATAAGACAGACGTATTATAGTAACCTTGGAACCGACCTTCTGATTGCTGTAGAAGGTGTCCAAGTCCTCCAGAGGGGTGGACACCAGGCGGGGAGGGGTGTCACCGTAGATGAAGGGGAGAGATTTGCCCGCCTCCAGGTCGCTGTTGGGCTTGGGCCCGTTCTCATCATCGCTGTCGACGCGGCGGTCCGCCCGTGGTCTCCGGGCCTCCTCCTCGGCGATGCGCCTCTCGATGGCGGCCAGCGACTCGGGGACGAAGGGGCGGAAGCTGTCAGGTCCGGGCGGTACAAGCAGCTGTGCCATCTTGTCATCCTGCTCCTTCAGAGGGCAGCGAGGGGCTCAGCTGGGGCAGGGAGCTGCAACACAATGATCAGCCAAGATGTATATGACACATGTATGTATTATTGCGCGTAGGTGCGGCTCTGTCCATGGAACCGAGCAGGGTAGAATCATAGGGGGTGAACGTGAAAATGCATCAAACAAGCTCAAGCAACCAAACAGTGACTCAAAAATAGGTTTACGACCTGAATTGTTTACCGCAACCCAATTGATCTACCGCATGATGATGGAATGCCTTAATGTGGGCGACTAATTGCCCAAGCAAATGAGTTGATATAAAGCAGTTACAGAAATGCATTTGAGAGGCTGGAGGAGATCATTGTAGCGCGTGTCACGTGGATCTCTGGAGTAGAGCGTTTCAATCAGAGCAGTGAGAGGTCACAGGTAGGGTGGAGGGTTTTACAGAGGCAGTAAATATGGGGCACGACATTGGTGGCATGCCTTCAGCTGATTCACAGCGACACAGAACTAGCCAGAGGAACAGCATCTGAAGGGAACATACAAATTGCCCGTCTGAACCTACTTATTTCTGGATTTCCCTAGTGGTACTGGTCTTTTAATGGCAAATTGTATTGATGGATGGTCTCAAATTACAGATACATTCACTAATAGCTTCCAGTAAAAACAAATGCAGTTAAAAGTATTATTGATTTTTCCTTGTTATCCATCCACCATGCTTCACACCAAGAAGCCCATCATGGTCCCGCAGGAACTGGCGAAAAAGGCCCATAAAAACCGATCCTCGCAAAAACCCTAGCGAGCCATTGTCAGTTTAATGGTGGGTCTTTTTCATTGTACAGGCCCAGAAAATAAGAAGTCTCATTTAGTCCTTTTCCAAATGGAAAGACGACATTTTTCTTTCTTTCAATTGAAAAATCGGGGTTAAAGTAAAGGACAAAAAAAGCTATTATGACATTTCGCCGACGCCTGAGTAGCAAGCAACTCAAAGAAAGGTCTGGAACACACCTCTATAGCTCACTAACTAACATGTTGAATCTGGATTTCTGTTCTTAGCCCTAATGCGAATCCAAGCTGGACTTGTTATTGGACTCTTTTCTGCTTCCACTGTTTAATAACCCTACTTTTCGGCATGTTGCGAGACACTAGAAATAAAAACAGGAATACTCATCTGCTGGCTTATTTTGAGCAAGTTTCCTCAATCTTTACACAACACTGATTGGCTATATATGAAAGAAATGAAGACATCACTTCCTGATTTGATTTGAGTCTGACAATTTAAGAATGCATCCTCCAAAGTTACCCCATTTTGTATAAAATTACCATTATGTAATATCGCTAAAACAAATCTCAACTGTCTGGTGAGCAGAAACAGGGATTGTTTTACCAAATAGTCTAACTGTAATAGGCTAATTGTTATAGCAACCAAATGCAGCTTAAATGTAGGTATAGGCATACTGTTTTAGAATATACTTTTAAAATGACACACCTGACATTTTAATTAGGGTACATGTCACAACATGTCCTGAGCAGTAATGACTCCTTTAAGTGCCATTGAGCAAATCACTGCTGTTCTGTCCATGGTGCTAAAGGAGAGCAGCTGCCTCAGTGAACAAACACAGAGACATACTGTGTTTCTAGAAGCTTTCTGAACTAGACCTTCTCTGTTGACTAAATGTACCTGAGTTAGTGACATCGCATCTGAATAACTGCAATTCTAGCTGACATGGTGTCAAAAGGGCTTCTATTGTGATTATAGAAAATGGAAACCTACCTATGACATATTTTAAATGAAATATTACATTTACATTATCCCATAGCTTGACCGTAAAGCAATTTGAAGACCCCCTGCACCTGTAATAAGCTATAGCAAACACTTTACGTTACTCTTTTTTAAAACAATTAATGACTACAGATAGAGACCGACTTGAAAGTTGTAGCAAAGTAGCTAATAAGGCTCATTTCAAAAATAAATATACGGCGGGTGGCAGACGATACCTTAATTGTCTCGGTCTCAAAACGAGCCGCGGCTGCTGTCGCCATGTTGGGGCTGTATCCGCGTGTTTTCAGTGAAAAAAGGACACTTTTTGAAATTGCCACTATGAGCCTGTTGAATCAGCCGACATGTCTTCACCTCCACCTCTTCAAAATACGCCACCAGCAGAACGACGACACCCAGAAGCAGTAGGGTAAATAAGAAGAGCCAGACGCACACGTACACCGGTGGCTGTCACCGAAAAGGCTGTGACGTTCAATGTCTTCCACGGCAGCAGACAACCATCAACCAGCGGTGCAAACTGAGGTCCGGGGGCCACATGGGGTCTTGAACTGTAATTAAAATGGCTCCAAGCAGTACTTTCATTTAACTAATTTCATTATTTCCTGCTTCATACGTTTTTTTATCCTCACTTCCATGTTCCATATACTTTAACAAAAAAACACCTACAATTTAAACCCTGATTAGAGTCTAAATCTTATCCAATGGGAAATATGTAATAAGTATTTAGGCTCACTGACAGGAGGTTTACCATGAATAACTGAATACGTCTGGGCGTGTCCTCTCCATAGAGCAACTGGTACCAAAAATAGAAATAGACCTTTGTTTTTGCTGTCACCTCCCTCCATGGTTTCCATATGAAACCTCTGTAAATCCAAGCTCTTCTTGCATGACATGTTATGAACAGGAAATTAGGTATATTACCTCACAACACGACGGGGGCTAGCTCATATGTGAAGCCCATTTTGTTTATCAAACCCCGGAGGTCATTTTCGTTAATTTTGTTCGATTGTAAATGTAATCTTATCTGACAGTCCATAACCTAGCAATATTAGGTAAATGAAATGCCCCACCAGTGAAATGGAAATCTAGTGAAAAACTAAATATCTGCGTAATAAAAACGATATTTTAACAGGGAAATTCCTTTAAAATGTAGCTTATACTGTGGTAGGGTGGACCTATCACGCGCGCACCAAGCAGAAAAAGATCAAAGAAAAAATACAGACAGATTTAAAATGTCTTATTCATTGTAAGAAAGGTGTTGAATTCACACACTACACTTAACATTACAGAAAGTGAATTGTCTCAGCGTAAAAATCGAATTTAACCCGATTTTATTTCAATCAAAGGGAGCTGTCACATCAATAAAGCTTGCCCAAAGATCTGTATACTCACCACCATTACGGTGCCCAGCAGGTGGGGACCCTGAAGGTAGATCCCATACCCGAAAGAGTAAACCTTTTTTAAAGCGGATAGTCAGTCAATACCAGATTTATATTCTTTTAAATCTTCTTTTGTAAAGTCCTGTTCGACGCTTGATGGATTGTCATTTAAAAAGCGCTCCTTTGATTTGTTTTCTTTAGCCGCCCTTGCTTGCATGGAGAAATCAATCCGCGCTTCCGGTTCGTTAGGCAGGGGATGGATGTGCTGTGACTGTCGCGACATGGACTGACTATATACGCTTTTATAAAATATTTTAAAAAACAAGTATACAGCAACATATTTATAATTATTATAAGACAAATTACATGTAACCTTTTTTAGGCGGACTGGATACGTTATTAGGTTACGTACATCATAACGTATACCATAATGTGGTCATTCAGTTCAAATTAGTTTTATTTTGGTAACTTCCTGTCGTTATTATTCATTAAAGTTTTCATTATTGTAATTACAATACAATCAATTTCGTTTCAATGTAGCAACTGTTTTTTTTTTTTTTAAAAGCCTATATTTTAGTTTTCAAGCTTATTAAGCTGTGGTTATTCTTAAAATAAAATAAATAAAGCTAAAGGAAATGCAATAACCTATTTGTTGTCGTTCTTTTTATAATGTCTGATTTTTGTATTGTCAATTTCTATACGTTTTTGTACATGCAACTTTATAGCATAATAGTGGTGTTTGAGAAAGCACGTGGACTCCACACACTAGTGTATTGAACTCCCTCTTGTTTTCTTGTGAATTTACGCCATCTTGTGGACAGTCAGTGGAATTACACTTTCAATTACAAAGTAAAAGTGATAGTAGGCTATATTTACTCAAGTACTGTACTTAAGTTCGTTTTTGAGTACTTCACCTTGCATTCTATGCTACTTTACACTTCCAAGTTGAATCTACTAATGATTTATAGAAAGCAATAAAGTTAGTAACTCCTTTACCATCTGCAAAATATAACACATAAATGGACAACAAATTATAATACAGGGATATAACATGTTCTGAAAATGGCCCACATATGAATCTATTTCATAGCGGTGTGTTCAAATAAGTGGGCTAACTCAATTTAGAATTTGAAAAAGAGTGTGTAAACTCCACCCCTCGGTGAGTGGTACTCAGTGGAGTAGCATGTCACTCTCACTTTCACATCTCCATATGAACATAACTGACAACTCCTTTAAACATACTTTTACAAGCAGGCATTAATGCAATTTACATAATATTATTTATGTTTTTCTGCTGAAGAAAGTGACTCCTGATTAATAATACGTGGTCAAATAAATGTAACTATACATAACACTGAAACATCCATGTGGAAAAGGGGTAAACAGTGCAGTGTGTCTGGTTGTATTCCCTCAGTGTGAACAATGTTTCCTCAGCGGCATATCGACATCTCTCCGTCACATTGCTGCATGTTTCATTAGAAACAAAGTGATGAATTTGGGAGCCATGTTCAATCAGTGGGAAGTCAGAGTTAGGTTGTGGCCAAGGAAGGATAAAAACACAGAGTTTATAGCTGTATTTCCCTTTTGTAGTTGTTGTTTTGCATCTATTAGTAGTCGTTGCGCATCTGTTTTTATATCTGTTTTTGTGGTCAATTCGTTTTTATCTGTGGTCATTTTGTTTGGTTTTTTTATGTTGTGATTTTGTGGTCACTTTGTAATTGTTGTTGTCTTTTAGTAGTCAATAATAGCTTTTTGTGTGTTTAAATTTGCCCCTGTTCATAGTCACAATGCAGTTTTGCTTTTCCTTGCAGTTGTGTTGGCCTCTTTCTGCGTCTCTTTGTTGTTGTTGTAGCACTTAATAAGAAGGCTTCTATTTGGCAGCAACACTCAATGTAGCAATCTGTTTCTTGCTCTACTTTCTTTACAGTGAAGCTGGAAAGAAAAACAGACGGTTCACAAGTTTATATAAGACAGAAAATAGATCAAGCAGTCCATATTCTGTGCACCGCTGGGTAAACACTTCCTGAGTTTACATGAACGTATTCAACAATAGAGTGGAGGACCTACACATCCAATGTCGAGAAGTGGAAACAAATTCATATTGTTGCCATCTTGATTTCCTTCTGACGGGAAAAATAAAGCTTGATTGTCACGCCATCGCACAATGAGGATGGAAACCGTGCTATAGGCCGAGGCTAAATCCATCTCTGTCCTCGAGACACTGCATTTCTTCCATTTCACAAAAGATGAGACATGGAGGCAGACTGGGTAGTGTGACTAACAGGCTTTCTGATCATCTGTTAGTCATCATAAGCAGTTCATTAACCCCTACACACACACACACACACACACACACACACACACACACACACACACACACACACACACACACACACACACACACACACACACACACAACCACACACTGATCTGTTTACAGCACAATCCCATTGATTCTCCCCGACAGACTTCACAATGAGATTACAAGATTACAGTAGGTGTGAGCATGTGTTCCCTGGCTTCATTTGGTTAAAACTCCCACTACTGCCTGCTACTGTTTACTAACTGTATTCAGACAAATCAGGTGCTTTGCATGATACTACAAACAATCATTGTCTTTCAGTCATTAACGGGCTAACTACTGATCTCTTTATGGGTGGAATGACTTATCAGATAAATAGAAATTCCATTAATCAAGGCTTTTGATGAATAACTGTTCTATAATTACCCATTGCCACCTATAGTGAGAGTAAGTGATACTCCACATGAGACTTGATGGAGGGGCTATACGATTACATAGTTCAAGCCTACAAAAATGAAGCAATTGTGACAATTGATGGGGTCAAGGTTGAGTATCAATGGTGAAATGCACTCTTAGGGTTATTTTTGGTCTACAATTCTCTCGCAACCTGCCTACTTCGACACAATAAGTGATTTACTACGTTTTCCAGAAGACCTTAAAAGCCCTGAAAGGCATGAACACTCCGCTGGGTTAAACATGGAGGAGAGGAAGAGTGACAGGAGAGTATGATTTTCCAGCGGAACAAAAGTGCAAAAAAAGACCAACATTACAACTGCATTTACTGTCAGATGAGGATCAGTGGGATTAAAGGCCTTTCTACAAATTGTAGTATTCTTCTTTATTTGTATCATTGATGTGGTCAAGGGAGAGCTTTCTCATTGCAGACAGGTTCACCAGGTCACCATGCACATGCCCATGCAGATACCCCCCCCCACACACACAAGTACTCTCACAGGACACACAGACATGCACAGAGTGTCACATGACGGGGCAGGGCCTGGAGGTGTGGTGGCTTGTCTGCTAAACAGGGATTACAGGGGGAAGAACATCTCTCTTCTTCAAACACTTAATAAAACAGAAGAGGACGGTAACAGAGAATGGGAAGAATCGGTGGACACGGGTAAGTGTGAAAAGCTATGGGTGCATTTATAATCAGTTAAGGGTTTCTAAATATGGGAGCATAGGGAGACGCAGCCCTTTAAAAGCCCTAATCCCTCTTACTGTAGAAACACTGTAATCTTATTTGGAAGCCAGCATTACTGTTAGACAACAAGGCTGAGGATGGTATGGATCTATTCAGCTATATAAATAGATTGTTTGTTGATATAAAAAACAGGTTTCATGGTGTCCTTATTATATAAAGTCAGGAAAATAACACTAATTATTATTTATTTCTTCTTCCACCGATGCTTGTTATATTATTAGCTTACTTTAAAGCTTGTTTTTTTTGCAGTTTCTGTATTTTCTGTATATGTTTGTCTAGAAATAAAAAAGAAATAACTTGTTTTTAGCATAACTAGTAGGAATAAGCATTAGGCTATGAACACAAAATATTATGTTGTAAAATAAATATTGTGTTAACAGAACTGGTAGGGCAATAGCATGAGAATAGGAACACAAACATGTAAGATAAGATAAAGAACATAATAGTGAAACAATGTTAACTATGGAACAGTTTACTAGAGAAATTACATTGAATATTATTTCTCTTTTTCTATTAACAGACCTATGTGGAGATGCTCTACTTTGAGCATCTACTGTAAGCTAATACATGCTACCGTTTTTATTAGCAAACTATCAGTCTCTATTTTTTTTAAATTATTTTATAAATCTAGAAAACAAAATACAATATAGAAAATTGTAATAATTAGAACTAGTATAAATTAGCATAAGGTTATTAACGACTACAATACAGAATGGGCGTTGACTTTAATCAGACTGTTTAGAGAGGCGACTAGAAAGACCTACAAAAGGGCAAAGGGCAAAAGTGACAGCGGTTAAATTAGATGGGAGACGAGGAGGGTCTAACTTCATTTTAAAAGCGAAGGATAGCGTTGCAAGTCGCTTCGTAATTTTCAGTAGAAAACTAAAGCTGCATGTGTTTAAATTCGTGGTGGTAACTCAGCTTTCAACGACACTGTGGAACTAGTTCGGTTGGCGGATTTGGATTTGGACCGTCAGGTTTGAGGAAAGAGGCTCTTCAGGTAACGCTGACGTTTGACACTATTTATTTGCCCCATTTCAATGACGTTTCAAAGTTTTGGCAGGTAAATAAGTAGCCTTAAATGTCACATATAAGGATGTATCTGTAGCAAAACGAAGATGTAGGTTAACTTTTTAATAAACAGTCATCTGTAAAAGCAGCATCAGTTTGGAGTAAAAATAATCAGATGTACTCCACAGTGAATCGAGTTGAAACGATTACGCCATTAATCAACACACAGAAATATAACCACATTTTTTTATAACCGTTTACAAGGGTATATTTGCTGGGTTTCTTCATATTCTAAGATAAAATGATTTTATTTGGGTTGTTATCTGTTGGTTGGACAAATAAAGCAACATGTTTTACAGACTAAATGCCTAATCAAAAACCAACTAATCATGATGAAATGAATGAATGAATGTAGATGTACCTTCTCTATGGGAGTTGTAGTTCTTCTAATCTAATCTCATTCTTGGAATGTCTTCAAGCAGCAGTAAGACATTTCACACTGCCACCCTGACATCATCTGTGTGTGTGTGAGGTAATATGAGGTATGGTTCTCCCATTGACACTAATTACTGAAATATTTGTTCCCTTTCAGGAGTTTTGCCTGACGTTGGGAACAGCATCTGATCTGGCGATGGGTGAGCAGGAGAATCCACTGGACAGAGACCACTGTCTGTCTGTGGTTCTGCCAGGGGGGGTGGAGAAAAACGCCACAGTGCATGGAAGGTAGACCCTATTACACAAACATACAGATAATGTGCAAAAACTAAAGGCACTACAGCTTTTTCATTTTCAAAACTAAATGCTAATGCCACTTTTTATGCTATTGACCTGTTTTATTCACATGCTGGTTTAGATTTTATTATGGGAAATGTTGAATACAATAGTCTTAATACTACACAAATCAGAATATCTTGAGCTCAGCTCCATTGATTTGAAACATTTAAAAAACAATATAAATAGCCTTTTCAATTACTTTAATACCTTTTGTTTGGTCTATTTCCTCTTTGTCAACCTCTAGTGTTTTGATAAAGTTTCACCTGTATTTGTCATACCTTTGCAAGATCTTTGGATGTAATCTCTGTTATTAATGGTCAATTGTTCACTCTCTCTTAATAGTAAACCAGTGATGGACTTACTGGTGACCCTCTGTGCGAGTTACCATCTGAATCCGTCTGACTACACTGTTGAGTTTCTCTCGCCTAACAAGAACAACATCAGCTTCAAACCCAACTCTCCTATTGGCTCCCTGGAAGCGGAGACGATTGTGCTGAAGCCCAGAGGGGTGGAGGAAAAGATCAGAAGGCCATACATGCCTGAGGTAAAAGTGGTTTATATCTGTACAAAAACACAATTTAAGCCATAGACATTCATTCCATTGTTGCATAAGATAAACAGTACGTATCATCTCTCTCTGCAGGCATCAGTTCGTCTGTTGATAAACTACAATAAGTCCCACAAGACGGTGGTGCGAGTCAATCCAAGAGTGGCCCTTGAGATGCTGCTGCCAGCGGTGTGTGACAAGTGTGAGTTTCAAGTGGAGACCACCATATTACTGAAAGACTCTTATTCTGAAGAGCCTCTGGACCTGAGCAAAACCTTAAATGAGCACGGACTGAGGGAAGTGTTTGCCAAAGACACAGCCGCTAAGGAGCCTGAGTCCCAAGAAGCAGGTACGTTAGAGGACATATTGATATGACATGACTAAATCCATTTTCAGCCTATTCCAGAAATATTTCCTGCTTAAATTGTTGATAAAAACCCTACATTTGAACTTCATGGTTGTTTTTTTTTAGTTTCTTCGACAAAACCCTAAGGTCAACATCTAAAATAAGATGTTTAGTTCCTAAAATATACCTACTTCTATATATATTTGTTCAAATCTGACCTCAAAATGTCATTGTTTTCTGCCTGAATCAGCTGTCACTCAAACAGAGGTCATCACACCACCTCCACTACAAGGTAACACATTCATACACGCTCTCAAATATGATCAACCATTTCTGCTACATTACTAATCAAGATCTTTCATTATCATATAGACCTGCCAAAGAAGAAGAAGGAGAAGAAACAGAAGGACAACACAGGATTCTTCAGCCTATTCAGAAAGAAGAAGAAGAACAAAGCTGCAACGGTACAGTGTTTCATCATGTTGTCAAAGATGGCTGACTCTTTAACGTCTTCTGCTTCTAACTATATTTCCCCCTCTTTCCAGGAAGGGGAAAGGAGTGCCCCAGCTTCTCCTGCTCCCAAAAAACAAGTGGGAGACAATGTGCGGGGTCTTTCCTCCTCGAACACCCTGCCATTGGAGATGCCCAAGAAGAGACGGGCCCCTCAGCCGCCCATCGGGGCCTCACAGAGCGTCCCCAACAACCTCGGGAACTGTCATGTCGGAGGGTCACAGGTAGGTGCTGGGAGGGTAGAAATGTATCCACTTCCACTAAGGAAAGAAGAGTGTGTGTTACTGTATGATACCCCTTTTAACACATGCTGTCTATCCATGAAATATTCGATATTCAGGGTAATGTGTAACGCTACATTCCCACATAAAGATGGAAAATGGTGGTATAAATGCTCTCAATGGAAAAAAACACGCTAATAAAAGGAATTTTTTTGTCAATGTAGAGGTCAGCAGAATCCACCTTAAGGAGCACCAAGAGGAGGGCCCCACCCCTACCCTGTGTTAACACCCACCAGGAGGTCAAAGGTAAAACCTGCATTCATGATTAAAGACCTTTGAGGTTTCAATTTGACTGGGGGGGGTAACATGTAAAATGTGGCTATTTGAGAGGTATAAAATATAAATGTAGGTCAGTAGCATCACATAGTAGCTTTCTCTTTATTTTGCCATCCACTGAAGCATCTTTGAAACCGCAGAGGATATGAAATATGCTGGTGGAATAATCCCAATTGACCTTTTACAGTATTTCCGTAAAACAAAATCAAACAGCTTTAGAGTGGGGTGAATTCTTGTACCTGCCAAATCCTCACGGCTTCAGCCAGCGCCACACCAGGTCAAGACAGATTGAAGTTAAATCAAGATTAAAATGTCAAAGCCAATGGAAGCTTTATATCCAGAGTGAAACGCGGCTTTTATCAGTCGGAACAATTTAACCCCGTTCAGGGCAATTAAAGTGACCCGCTGCGCTTTGTTCACACAGGCTGTTCCAAGATAAATCCATCTATTGTCTGAGTGCTCACTCCCCTGTGATATGCTCACCCACCTGCTGTTCCCTTTCATTCTGACCATTCTGATATTAGGTTATTGGGGACCTGTAATTAAGCCACAATCACTTCACGATGAAACACAGGAGCACATACTACAGTTTAAGAAAGCAGACATTTTGAGCTGATTATCCAACTTAATTGCCCTCAGCAGTCTCGGCTCCCTCCCGTGTTTTTTGTATCAATCCTCTGCAGGAAAAACAACTCCCAGCCAAGAGTTGCTGATCACACTCTCCATCCTGTCCTCCTACACACACATTATCACAGACTGTGCACGTTCAATAGGGCATGTTCATCACTGTGTGTGTCTTTAAAGCTTCAGACGTTGCTGCCCTAAAGCGTTCTCCTCTCCCTGCTTACAGACTCTGTGTTACCTGGAGGGGGGGCTTGAGGGCTGCTGCCTCCTCTTCCTCTCCTCCTTCCATCATCCCTATTCCTCCTGTCCGTCCTCCTCCGCGCAGGCCTCTTCTTCCTCATTTCCAACTTAGTGGCTTTTATGGATGTCTGTCACTGCACTTAAAAGCTATTTATTTGTCTTGTTTTTATTTTTGTATGCTTGTTTTTTGGTGGAAATTCTGTATTGTCCTTCTTTTGTGTGTTTTTCTTTCAATGGATTACTTTTTTGTAAACTTACTGCTGTGCCTTTACTTCAAAACATACAATAAGACAGATCAATACTTCAAATCTTTGTATTTTATGCTAATTTCTTTCTCTTATTTTTATTTTACTTATTATATATGTGTTTTATATATTTATGTTTCATTCTGGTTCTTTAATCTTTTTCTTCTGATTTATTTATTCATATAAGTTTATATTCATAATTCATTGTTATTTCTCTTATAACAATAAAATTGGTATTAATCAAATCAACTTTACTATTGATTTCTTTAAAAAAAAATGTGTCTCTTAATTTTCTACTAAAATTGATTCATAAGGGTTTTCCATTTGAGCCAAGTTCCCTCATGTTACTTATTCCATTTTCTTATGTTATTGTTATATTTTAATAATGAATGTTGCTGTTCTTTATGCAGAACTTTCATTGATAATATTACTTTGCTTAAAAGTAACATTAATTCAAGTTTACTCTTTGTTTTGAAGACCCTTAATTTGAATATTCCTGTTTCTCCAGCGTCCGTAGACTCCCTGACGGAGGATCTGAGAGAAAGCGACGAGTCAGAATCTGTATCACTGCCCTCGTCTTCATCACCATCACCATCCCATCCACGTTCCTCTTCATCCTTCTTACGTTCATCCTCATCCCGTTCATTTGCTCATCTCTATGACGTGGCTGACCCGTATCTGCCTTCGTTTCGGGGGAAAGACCTCTCTGACGCCCGCTCTGCTCTTGCCAAAGTCCTGACGTCCTCCATGTCCAAAGGAGCGCTGGTCAGGCGTGTGAGGAACTCTGCCTCCTCCTTAAAGTCCATGACTCCGAGGCGTTCGGATAACGGAGGGTTCTGCGTAGAATCTGTTCTAGAACACAAACTCCCAACTGAGCATGAGTGGCAGGATCCAGCACAAAGGAAGGGAATGACCACGTTTAAAGTGGTTCCCTCGGGGAAGTCCTACAATCCTGAACTCACCACAGAGCAGGGAACTGTAGAAGATCACCCTGAGAGTGAAGGTTCTACTGCGGAGCCTGAAGAGGATCCACCGGGGACTGAAACACCTTTACAGCACCCAGTACCTCCTGAGAAATCTCTGCAGAGTCCAAAGCCTCCTGAAAAGCCTTTGCGTAGTCCAGAACTTTCTGAATCACCCTTGCGGATTCAAGACTCTTGTGGAAAACCAGTGCGGAGTCAAGAACCGTCTAAAACACCTTGCCGGAGTCCAGAACTTCCTGAAAAACCTTTGAGCACTCCATACCTTTCTCAAAAAACAATACTGGTTCAAGAATGTTCCGGAAAACCTTTGGGTAGTCCAGAACCTTCTGAAACGGCTTTGCAGAGTCCAAAAACCCCTGAAAAACCTTCTGGTAGTCCAGAACCTTCCGAAACGGCTTTGCAGAGTCCAGGCTCATCAAAAACACATGTGCAGAGTCCAAAACCACCTGAAAAACCTTTGGGTAGTCCAGAACCTTCTGAAAAACCTTTGGGTAGTCCAGATATTTCTGAAAAACCTTCGCAGATTCAACAGTCTTCCGAAAAACCTATGAGGAGTCAAGAACCTTCTGAAACATCCTTACAGAATCCAGAACCTATTTTGCAGAGTCAAGAACCTTCTGAAACATCCTTACAGAGTCCAGAACCTATTTTGCAGAGTCAAGAACCTTCTGAAACATCCTTACAGAGTCCAGAACCTATTTTGCAGAGTCAAGAACCTTCTGAAAAAACTCTGCAGAGTCCAGAACCTTCCGAACTTCCAAGTGACGGTCAGATCATCTTGGGGAATGAAGCTGAGGATCAAAGCCACAATGGACAGTCTGAGAGTAAAGACGTAAACCATTGTGGTTCACTCGCTGAAGTGAAGCAGGAAGTGGTTCAAGAAGAGGAAGAAGCCGAGGACTGTTTCCCTCCCCCTCCTCCACCCGTCTACTTTGAAGAAACCATAGAGGAGAAAGAAGATGCTTCCTCTCTGTCTTCTTCTCAGCAACCAAGTCCAACCTCCAACGGGATTCATCAGAAGGAGTCTTCCAGAAAACCTGCTAACCCAGCCCCCTCCAGGTTTGCAGAGGCCGTAGCAATGCGCGTGCAGAGGTCCCGTCTCAGGAGCACAGGGAAGGGTTTAGACGCTCAGGTCCAGAGCAGACCACTTGGTACACCTCCATCACCCCCCAGGTCCCCCTACCAAAATGGTGAGTTCCACAGACCACTGATTTTAGAGTTTAGTGCTTTAATGTGATACAGATACGTAGCAGTACTGTACTATTTTCCTCTTTTTTTTTTGCTTGGTTGTTCATTGTGTTTTAAAGCCAGTAGTTGTACACAGATGCAGATGTAGTAATTTAGTTAGAATCTTCCCCATATTTGATGGAAAAAAAGACATAATCTTTAACATAATAAAAAAAACCACTGAAGAGTAAAAACTGAAAGAAGACGACAGTATTTCACCACAAAGCCATAGCAAAGTCTCCTATTCAAGAAATGTCACAAATAAGCCCCTAATCGTTTAAACAAATACATATGTCTTCAATCCATATTTCCTTTGAAAAATAACATCTAACATAGAAAAAGGAGGACATTTAAATTGTATTTCACTCATCTGTCTGACGTAGAGACAGAAAATAAATAATGAAAACTTTATTTCTGGGCATCTGACTGTATATCTTGTCGCCATTTTAACACCTGCATATAGAAGAAAACCGTGATATACATTTCTTTCCGTTTTGTCTTTTTCTCTTCTGTAGGTGCCTGACTGTCCCTGGATCATTTCGAAGTAGATGAACAGTATTTTTGCATCAGTTTTATGACAAGCAACTGACTTTTTTGTATTCTTGTATTTTTTTGTTCAAAGACACGTTGCTGTCTCATTTTGTTGGACTTTAGACGATGTTGAACATACATATTTTGTCCACACAGCCAAATGTACAGGATAGAGTTGTTGACGAGACAACGTCCTGTTTTTTCTTTACTTCCTTTTGAATTTGTATTGAAGATGTGCCAAGGCGGATGCAAAGCTGACTTGAGAGTTTTTGTTTGTGTAAAACAAATGAATGTGCAATAATAGGTTTATTTTATTTCTGTGCCAGAGTTAGTTTTCCTCTAGGTTGTAAATGTTATAATTGATAAGGAATGCAGTATAACTGATTTGCTGTTTGGCCAGCAGGTGGCAGTACAGTATTATTTAAAAAATAATCAAATCTATAGAAGAGATTTTATGTGAAGTCTAAGAGACACATTTTATTATTTTAAGTTACAGTTAATATTGTTTTCTTATGGCTCAAGAGCATTAATGAACTCACATGACACATTATTATTATATTTATTTTTCGCAATGCTTTGTCTGTCAATTCTAAGGACTTTCCCAGAATAAACCTGCATTTAATGACATGAGAATTTCTTGCATTTCTTGCAAAACAAATCGGTGTTGAAATCAGTTTTATGCCAACACCTTCCTGAATAAACTCAGTCCACTTTGCACACACTGTTGTGTCTTTAACGGACCCACACCTCGGGGCGATACTGCATAGCTATACTTGGGTGCCAAAAGAATCTGCTGCACTATACGTATTGATCCAGCCCTGGCCTTGGAGGAACAGCAAGGAGCTGTGCGAGGTAGAGACCTCGCCAGAACCGCCCGTGGCTAAAGCTCCACGTTTGCCAGGCCTGGACTGAGTGGGCTAGCTTCAAGACTTTTCTTTCTCTCTGCAATTCCACCTGAGGAGACGGGGAGAGAGGATGGGTTGCTGGTGGATGATGGGAGGTGACCGTTGACCCTGTCGTGTTTCCCCCCCCCCCCCCACCCCCCCAGAGGGAGCGCCCGGCCCTCAAGGGCACAGCCGTGTCACACCGCCGTTGTCATGGAGAATGCCATTACCGCCCCTAAGGGAGAGTCTAAAGTCTGTGGAAAGAGAAACAGCTCTTTTTCTGCCCAAAGCACTGATATCCAATGTTAGTGACAACTCTGGCATTCTCTGTTTTTAGGGAAAGGTTGGATTTCAACCTGAGCAGCGATGATCATGATTATGCAGACAAAAGAGAACTTGATTTATAATGTAGACCAACATGAAATGCTACTCTGTCATGTACAGTTATGATCCAGTGATGATATGAGATGCTATCAGCACACGTGGACCTTTGAGGAAGAACACGGTAATTATTGTCTCAGGAGAGAGAGAGAGACAAACTGTCTCAAATCCTGGAGGACACGTCTGTCATGTGACCACATCAGGGTTAAAGTGATGATGAGGAGGCCATGGATTCATTTTCAGGTTCTCTTAGAAATATACACCATCAAAATAATGTGTTGTCTGGCCACAACATTCTTTAAACTTTTTAATAAATTATTTTTCGAAATCTCTACCAGCCAAATTCCCTCTATTGCACCGTTTTACCAATTTAAATCATATACAAAAATATAATTTAAGGATGAAATAAAACATAGAATTTGAAAAAAGTACAGAGAAATACACACTTCATAATGAATTCACACAAATACATCATAATAAATAAAACAAGAATAAAAAACATTTTATATATTTTGTGTATATAAAAGACAATAAATAGTTTTTATATTGTATTCTGTCTCATTTTTTATCATCAAATCTATGACAACAACATTTAGTAAATATAAATACAATGTAATGTTTTAATTTAAATTGATTGTAATAATTTGGGGAAGAAGGGTATTTTATATGAAGTAAATAACACCTGTCTTAAAAACATATGCCACTGCAGGATACTCCCAGTGCAGAAGCAAAAAAGCAAATGATGTAAGAGTTTGAAATCTATTCGCTTTTGGAGAAGATCTTAAAGGTAGGATTCACCTTGTTGCGAACAGTCAAGGTCATTTGAACACGACTCCAATCTGGGTAAAGACTAGACATTAATTCAAGTTCAATTAAGAAATCAGGAGCTGGTTTCAATTGAAATTCATCTCTTGCATGAAGCTTGTTCCTGATTATCTCAGGACTAGCTTGATATGAATCCTCTGTCTTTAAAAAAAACAGCATAGTATATAAAGCGTGGCAGACTGAGGCAACTCTTCTAAAACCTCTTGGTAGAGCCTTTCAACATATAGCGGACTATTTAAAGATGCAAATGGTTGAAGTTGGTCTCGTTGGTCATTTCCATCTCAACAGAATAAGACAGCTAGCCAATAGTGTATCAGATAAGCCATCAGATCAGACTGAGCAAAGGCAACTAAAGGATGCCAAAGAAGGCAGTAAGACACTTATCGATGGAAGTTGTGAAAGTGATAACAAAAAGATAAAAGTTTCCCGTTGAATAGTAAAGCATACAGAATCCATTTTCCATCCCACTTACTTATGATAAAACCTTAAATGCACCATTGAGAACAATTACAACTCCACACATTTAGCATCAAGCATAACAATAAAAAACGTCCACACACCCACAAAAAACGCTCAGATCAATACCACGATATGTGGCCCACACAAACAACGCTTCACATTTATCATTTATTTATTCCTTCATCTCTTCATTCATGTCCTATTTAGCTCTCCATCAGATGCATGTGCCTTGTGGTTTGAAGATGCCCACGAGCTGGTGAATGTGATTATAAAACAGCGAGTATAGGCCCGGGGGCGCGCTTCCACTGCGGTGTCTGCACATGTGTTGCAGTCTGCTAATATATGTGTGTTTACATGGCACCTCCATGCTTGGGTAGAAATAATCAATACGTGAATCACCCAAAGCAGTGTAGCCCTCCCCAGGCAGTGTGGAAGCAGCTATTCTTTCCATTCACCTTGGGATCTACCCCCCCCTAAAAGTGAGCTTCGGTTGCCTAAAACACCACCACCGCTGGAGGGGAAGCTTGGAAAGTGATGCAGGGAGAGCGCAGTTGACCTTTGACCTCCTCCATGTTGGCGCTTGCTTCCCTCCTCTTTGGCGGAGCGGCAAATCACAGAGTTCCTGCCTCATTGGCATTGTCAGGCGCTTACAGTAGTGTTTATCTGCATTGTGCTGCTGGTTAACTGGTTCAAATGTTATGGAAATGATATTTACCTCTTCTTTGATCCTGTAAACTCCAAACACGCAGGCCTTTTTTCTTTTTTTCTCTCTCCTCTTCCCCTGGTCGAAGAAGAGGCGCTATAAATACAAACGACGGGGAAAAATAGTCCTGCTTGGTGTTAAAATCAATCCCAATTCAAGGCTGCCGTGTTTTAAACGGGTGTAGAGGACGTGGTTTTGACACAAAGTCAAGCTAGTTTGATTCATGGTGCTTGGCAGCGCAGGAGAAAATAAGCAAGTAGGAACAGAAGCGGTTTGACGGTGGACAAGCCCTGTCCCTCCATCATTTCTTTTCATTCAGTCTCCTCACTGAATCCTAGGAAAGTGCTGTGATGAATGGCCGACGTCTGCCATTCAACGCGGGGACAAACTGACACAATCACCGAGGTTCATTTGTCACCCCAGGCTGTTTCTTTAGACAAATCTGCCATCTGATCCTATACAGTGAAACAATGTGTCTCCTGCTTCTGATGTGCCACCCTCCTGTATGTCTGTGACTCGAATCACTCTAATGATCACATGAGGTGGCCATAATGAAGCTTTTGGACTGACGATGCAGTGCTGATGTATAACCAAGAGGGGGCACAGCAATCCCTGCTTCAGATCAGGGAAATTAAGACAGGTACTCTGACTTTGACGGGAGTATTAAGACAGAAACCAGGGGCAGACAACAATGATTGTTACACCATGTTGCACCGAATAATCCAAACTGCTGTTTTAATCAGGAATAATGTTGTACACTTTGTTGAGAAGATTATTTTAAAATCCTAGTATGTGAGATTTTTTGCATAATATGTCAAACTTGTGCATCTCTCTTTCTTTGGCATTGTGTTTAATTCATTTTCTATTAATTGTTGCCTTAGCTGACCTTAAATGCAAACATTCCTCCTCAGGCATGTGCTAACAAATTAGTTATTTTCCCTTATCGACTCAATTTAACTCAAATTACTGAGCAAAACAGCTGTGATCTGCAGTGTATGAATCAGAAGGGTGCACCAGTAAAGTGTTATAGTGGGGGTCTCTAGGAAAAGGGGTACAAACCATAAATTGGGATTTCTTTTTGTCATAATTGCATTTAAAGGGGGCTTAAAAGGTTACATATTAGCTTATATAGGTAATTTAGCATACCAGCTTATGTTATTTAGATTTAATACAGTGATAGTAATAGATTAGTTTCAATGAAAATTGCTTGCCCCAACAAAATCTTACAGATTTATTTTGTGTTCCGAGGAGGTGAAACTATCATTATGAAGTGATGGTACAGTATCAGGATCAGAATCCTTTATTCATAACGCAGCGGGGAACTGAAAGCGCAAAGTACAGTGCACATACAGTAAAAGGTAAAAATAAAAGAGTTTACATAGATATTAAATAAAAAAGCAATCACATGGTTTAAAAAATAAAAACAAATTGCCTTGGAGAATAATGGTACAGGCAATATAATTGTAATATATAGTGTTGGCAAATGTATAACGTTGTGCCTATAAATCAGAAATTCAGTCTTGTTTACCAAGTATTAAGTAAACTGTTTGTTTCTCCCAGAATAAACCAGTGAGTATTTTTATTGATACCTGATTAAACAACAAAATGACTGTAAGTGATGCGTGTGTTTTTAAGTCCTTTTCCAGTCTTATTTGCCAGCCTCTTGATGGAGCCGCAGCAGCGCCCCTACAAAAAAAAAGACTACTTTTTTATTCTCCCCTTTGTTTTTTAGTCTGTCATCATTAATAATTCATCTCTTTTCTCGGATGCTAAAACAACAACAAACAGAACAACAGCTCGGATAATGTATTCAGTCAAAAGCTCATTGTGTAGGGGAGGAGGAGAGGGGACAGAGAAAATGTGCACTGGAGTGAGACAAGAGAGCACCCCGACAGGGAGAGGCTCAATGTCACTCTGCAGCGTGGCGGGAAGGAAGAAAAACAAACGCCAGAAGGAGGAAAAAGAGATAAAGATACAGTTTGTAAATCATAAAAGCCCAATTAGAGGCATTAGGGAGGATTACAATGAATAATCTTTAATGTGCATGACACAAAAAGAATGTATTTTAGATTAGTAGAAAAGCTCTAGCAATAATTCAAGGTTGAATCTGGTGCCAATGGCCGTCCATTGACTCAGCTGCCTTCCTGTAACCCCCCCACTCCCTCCTCCGTCACCCCTTCAGTTGGAGTAGCGTGACCTTGGATGTCTCCGGTGTGAACCAGCGCCCCAGCTTTCACATTACGACACAATGGATCCTGACTCATTCAATTTAAACCCATCAGGAAAACACAATACAAGGCAAATTAGCTGCCATTATTTAGACACTTCCGTGCCCCCAATCTGAGGTTATATGACAATTAGTCACATTTGTCTTCTTGGCGCTCCTGTTCCTTGCAACACATCATATTCATATCTTTAATTCTTACAGAGCTAAATGAACACTTATTGTGGGGTACTTAATCCACAGTGAACAATTTTCTGCCTTTTCTTAAATTGAAAAGTTACAAATTGAGTCATAATCTTTTTGACAGCTTTAGAAAATGTTCTTTTTAGTCTTTTAAATGCTGCTTTTATTCAGGTTTATTCTAAGGACTGACTTAAAAAAGCTGAAGGGTTAAATAAAATGAAAATATATAAATGGCATATTTATTCAAGATGTAAAAAAACTTCTACTGAAGTAAAAGAAAGTACCAAAGTATTAGCTTAAAATGAATTTAGAGTACTACAAATTAAAGTACCTGTTATGCATAATGGCCCATTTCCGAATCATATAAATACAATTACTGGTAAAAGGCATGGATGCATTAATGTGTACATCATCTCTGTTAGAGAGATCATTTTATTTACTTTATATACTACTGCTGGATATTTTAATATTTTAACTATACGTCAAAATGTGCATTTATTAGTTGGTTTAATTTGTATTAGCTACTAACTGAAGTTATGAAATAATTTTAAAAAGTATAATGGTTTTTCAAATATAATGAAGGAGAAGTATAAAGTAGCATACATTAAAAGAAACATATTGCACTAAATGACAGTACTAGTGTTAATGTACTTTATTACATTCCACTACTGACCAATAGAGAATTAGCTACAGTATAAGGTTTATTTCTTTATAAACACAAGTACAATATAGTTTCTTTTAACAGACATTGAAAAAGTCAAAGAGACACAGGAGAGAAGGATCTGGCGGGAATCCATTGTCGGCCAGCGGGAGAACAGAAACGCTTTACTTCCAGAGGGAGAAGATAAAAGAGGATCTTTGAATGCAGTTAATGACTTCTCTCACCTAAAGTCTGTGTTGATAACTGTTTCCTGAGCATACCTCTCACCAGGCCTGAGAGCTGCCCACCAAAACTCAACCTCCCCTCTCGGAAACGTCCCCTTTCCAACATCATTTCTTATCTTACGCATTGCTTAGTACTTTACAGCTATGAGTTTAAGGTGGACGGTTCAGAGCCAGCAGAATGATGCTTTCGAATCAAGTTTTTCAAGGTAGGTGTTCACATCACTTTCCAGCTCTGGTTTTTATTAAGCCTAAAAGGTAGCTTTAACCTCCGTGGCCTCACACCGGGGCTAAACAAACACGAACCCAACACACAGCAGGAGACATTTATTGGGGAATTGTTATTGCGTGCCGGAAATCGTGATTTAACAGACAAGATATATGGACAGTGGCCATTTATACGTAGATGCTTTTAGAGTTCTGGCAGCTTTTTCTTTACAATATGCTATGAAATGAAGTAAACACATAAAAAATGTAGCAATAGAGATGTTTATTGTAAAAAAGCAGTGGCCCCAGGCGGGTGCCAGGAATACTTTGGCACACCGTTCCCTGCGTTTTTTTCACTAACTTCCACCTACCTCACCTGCGTACTTGGGATAATATAAAATAAAATCAGGTTATATAAAAAGAAGGTTGAGAACAGTGTTTACTGACGGTACCTGTCATTACAGGTTTTCAGCGACTGAAAGAAAATCTTTATCACGCTCTCTTCATTTGTCAGTGTCAGTGAAAAGCGATGTTTTCCCAGCCAATTGAGTGATATATGTTAGAAACATTGATTGTATACAAATAGCATTTGAAGGTGTGTGAGTGTGTGTGTGTGTGTGTGTGTGTGTGTGTGTGTGTGTGTGTGTGTGTGTGTGTGTGTGTGTGTGTGTGTGCTTAACAGCCTCACAAGTCCTCACAATCTATTTGCAAGGCAATAACCAAAGTTCTGCCGCTTTGAACTTAATTTTAATTGTATGTTTTTAGGATATTGTAAAGGAAAAAAAGACTGCATACCTTTATCCATCTCAAACGTAATATGAATTCATGGTATGATACCTGGAGTTTATTAATTCAGGGCCACAGAGACAGCTGAATAATGAAATTTAATGAAAATTTTAGATGGACTAAAAGTCAGAGAGCTTCCGTCATTAATTTTAAAAGCACACATACCATCAGGCTTCACACAGTAATGATACATTCCTCCATTGGGCTTTATGCTATATAACTGTGCCCAATACTGTGCAGAAAATACTTTATGCATCCGGTGGAATTCAAGGTCTTAGTATATGAAATGGAATTCTGGAAATATGCACACAACTTTTTACAGTAACAATAGGGACAGTAGGTAAATGAATAGTGGCTGATTTTAATGGGCTTCTTTTTAAAAAGCAAGGCCCTCTCGAGCTTTATCAAAATATTTTAATGGACTTTATAAAAAAACTCCCACCTAATATCTCAAATAAAATGTGTTGAAAGGCTACAACTCTTTTAATTATAAAATGTAAAGTGCATAAAGGTTTTCTAATGGTGCACAATGGCAATTCAACACTTTTGACGTTTTCAGTACGTTTTGTAATTTGACCTCAGTTAGATTTTTGATTAGGAATTTCTACAGGTAATACAATATTTTCACAGGGTTTTGTTTGTAGTTTTCTTAAGTAAAACAAGTTGTACTTATTGTATGTCAAGTATATTTGGATGCCAATACTTTTACTGAAGATTTTATATGCATGACTTTTACTTGTAACAAAGAATTCTTACAATTTAGTCTTGCTACTTTTAAATGAATAATAAGTCTGAACACTTCATCCACTTCTGCAAACATGTGCTGATCATTTTCAATGTAATGGCCTTCAGTTCTTTATTTCCATCAGGGTTTTATTTTTGCTATATTATAGGAAAGAAGTGTCCTTGTTGTGCCACATCTCTGAGCAGCCTGCCTTTATCTGAGCCCCTCTTTGTCTCCGTGTTGCTGTAATGTATTGAGTCAGTACAATAGGTCCACTAGAAACCAAAAGGGATGCTGGCAGGAGAGTAAATCCACTCAGATCCCTGTGGTTTCCTCATCCTGCCTCACGTCCCGTGGACCTGCCACTATACCTGCGGCCCAGTGTGGGCTGCACTCAGCCAGGCATGGTGCTATTGGAGCAGCCGCGGAGGCCCCGTGTACTCTGACCCCAGAGGAGATTGGATCCTTGGTCGTGGAGGAACTTAGAGGCGGCTGCCTCCGTGGCACCGCCGTACGACTCCTGCCAGCGGGATGATGTGTTAGTTGCACAGTGATAAGACTCCAGGCTGCAACAAATCAGGAGTCAATACAGGATGATCCTCCTCATTTTTTTCTGAAAGGTTTGAGGGCAGTAGATTTAAACAGTCGTGCATTTCCAGATTCAGCCATCCAGAACTGCCCATTTATTTGATAAAACTTGTATCATAACGGCTTCATTCTTGTCTCATCAAATACCCACTCTGTTGCACCAGATGAATGTGGGCTCTGCATTTCATTTTGGAGTTGCACCCACAACACTGTCCTGCTTTACACACTCACTGAACCACATGGCTGAAAATAGTCCAAACAAATCTCCTCCAGTTTTGGTAATATCTGCTAAAAAACCCTAAAATGCCAAGTTGGTTTAGAAAACGATATAGCCTACTTTAAAAATAGCCCAAACAAGAATATTCCCATCATCCCATTGTGTCATATTTAGGAACAATATTTGATTTAGTGAGTGTGGCTGAATGGTAGTTTATTCCCAAGCTTAAGCTTGAGAATTCAATGGATCCTCCATGTGACTTAGAAAAAAAAGAAAACACCCTCCCTCTTAAAATATCGGTGTTGATTTGTTACATTTCCAAACAACTTGGGATCCCACATGAACACCAATTAAAACCCAAATTAGAACACGTTTGCAAAGGTTTTCTTTACTTTTTAGTTTTTGTTTGTTGTATTTGTGCAGTTATCGATGATTTCAAATAGGTGTGGCTCAGTTAAATAGATGATGTCTCATATTTCTGTGCACTAATAAGGATTTTGCAATTTTTTTATCTGAGTGGTCGCAATACAGCTTTGTGTTTTTTTTCTTTCCCAGGCAACGTTAAGTTTGGCACATCTGCCAAATGTAACCCTGATGTTTGAGACACACACCAAACCCTAACTCTGTTAAATTATCCCATCAGCTTGGTGTGCATTTGGCAGCAAAAGGCATCCCTATATTTTGAGCAGGTATACTGTTGACTCTTTTGAAGGTGTTTGTCTATGGAGTGTCAGAGCTGTCAAATGATGTTGTCACATAAACATGTCACTGCGACATCCAATATCTAGCCCCCGTCCACTCGCTGACAGAACCACGCTTTCCTCTGTTTATGAAGAGTCCTACTGTGCAGGCAAGGAGAGGATTTAACAAACAAACAGAGACAAAAGACAGCCCAATTCTTACATGTCGGAACTCTTTGAAAAAAGACGGAAGACCGAGCAACTGCCTTCCGCTTAACTACCCATAGCTTTTGAATCGCATTAAAATACATGAGGACGGCAAGGTGCTCTCCCCTGGTTCCTAATGTATGACTATTTCATATGGACAGGATAGGGGGGGGGGGTGGGGGTGGAAGTGGGGGGCAGCTGTCTGTGGGGGTGATTGACACAGGCCCACATTAGGAGCAGCTTTTGGAAATAGGTCCGTGGAGACTTGGCGGATTGGGTCTGCCGAAGGAACGGTGTCTCCGTGAGGATCCGTGCCTTCTTAACCCCACTCATTGGTATGCCGATGTGCGGATACCGTGCTCCAAACGGCACAGCCTTCCAGACTGCACCCCCCGCCCCCCCCCCCAACACACCGCTACGCAGACACAATCCCACCGAGGACCCGTGACGATATGCAGCGTGGAATACTGAATCAAAATAGAGTCCAATTAATAATCACATAGTTAGTTCATTCTGTGTGCACCGCTGTGGCCTGCATTCTCGCGGAAGTTTCAGCAGGGAAAAGTTTACATTTCTTACTTCAACACACACATGCACACACACGCACACACACATACACACACACCACACACACACACACACACACACACACACACACACACACACACACACACACACACACACACACACACAGACAAACACACACACGAGGCATCAAACATGTCAACTTGGTGGAAATAGGAAAGCACAGGAGAGTGTGTCCCTCCCACATGTGACAAAACAGGCAAAATAAAATGTTTAAATTTGGTTTTAGATCTCCTGGTCGCTCGAATGAGAGGAATAACATGTCAGCATCGAGACATACTCTGCTGTCAGGTAAGAAGACAGAATATCACTTTACCCTATTGTGACTTTGAACTATATGACGGTAAGCAGACAGATTGTTTTTGTCACAGAACTAAGTGACCTGTAACCCGGCGCGTTCTCTTTTCAAACTCTTCCTCCGTACATCTAAAAATATTCCCATCAGAAGAAAACTGATAGAATTTACAAGACCTAATGTCATTGCAAAGAAATATTACCACAAACATACAGTACATATTTTTGTCTTTATCATTCGAAGGGAGTTATCATTTAGCAAGCTTCGAGGTCCAAGGTGAGACAGGAATATTTGAGTACGCCTAATGAAAGGCAATATAAAAGGTGCCTCTTGTGTTGTTTGAAATCAGCTTGTTTTGTTTTTTGGCTACGTTACATGTGCTGGCACTAATTATACAAGCTAGGTAGTCCTCGCACATTCAAAAAAGAAAACTCGACCATTTTTGACATGTTCATTTAAAGTTACTAATCAGATGTAAATATGCAAAGCAGGTCCCGATGGGATTTCTTTGATATGCAAATTGAAAGTGCAAACAAAGGTGGGGGAGATGAAGGCTTTTTTTTTTTTTTTTCAAAATAAAAGAATATCTCAGAGATGGTATTGTCATGACATTTTGTTGGAAAAGAAAATATGTGAGATGCCACCTTTAATGGCGTTTTAGTTACACCAAGGCCGGAGCTGGTTGCTGCAAATGTGTGGGCATGATACAAAGAAATATCACTACAGCCACATTTTTGACTCATATTCGTATATCAAAGGCAACATCCGATATGTATCTTGTCCTATTTGCTATTCGCCATGATCAGAACATGTAAACAGGCATGCCAGTGTTCTTCCCCCTCCTCCTATCATAATAGCAGCTTACTGGCCAGTTATCTGTTTGATGGGATGTAAAGGGAAGGTCAGTGTTTCCATAATTCACTCCAGAACCATAAATCACATTATATGATCTCCTCTGGCCGACTGTTCACTCTGCCTGCAGAAAACGACCAATTCACTACTGTATAATATGGCACTTACGGGCACAGGTGGAGGTTTTAAAGACGTTGTTTTCCTATTTCTGTCCCTTGCTGTCTACATGTATGCTCAGATTAATCGTTAAAACCCACTGCAATCACCATTTGCAGCGTGTTAGCACAATGTTAGCCGTCCGGCGCTCTGCCTCTAGCTGACAAAAGTCCCTTTGTGGTCAGCGATGAGGAGCAATGGAGGGAAACTGACTTTTATTGACACGATGCTGTCAGAATGGAGACGGCGCCGCTGTTCATTTCCAATTTCAGCCCACAGATTGGAATCCGCCGCTGGGCTCTCCAGTGTCTCAAGCACCATTTTCTGAACCTATGGTGTGGAAAACATGATTTAATTCCTGTTCAATGCTTTTCATCAGATTCTCCATCTCTCCAAATCGTCTTTGTGTGGCATCATATTGAAGGAGTAATTGCGCATCACTGTGGATGGTGGAGTGCAACATCCTCTGGTAAAGCCAGGGGCAAAATTACAGCTGGACAGTTGAACTTCAAGTATACGACTGAAACTTGATTACTTTTATCTGATATCCTCAAGCACTAGTATCATTATGTTTCAATATTATACCCCTGTTGGCACTGTTTACACTACTGTGGTAATGTTTCAGTTTAAGTGACTCAGGGACTGCAGTCACAGCAGTTAAAACAACTGCAACTAATGGAGAGTGACTGTAAACCAATACCTGGCTATATGATCAATATTTTAATTACATCTCGGCAGAAAGTACCATGATGCCGCTGTTTCGCCAATAATGTGTTTATTCACGTGGAAGTTAGAGGTAAATAAGTGAGTAGACTTTCTCTCCCAAGTTAGTTTCCTCTTATTCTCAACACAAGGTCAACTTGTTGTTTCCGAAGCTTCCAACCACGTCTCATGGCCTCAGGGGATGAAGTTTGCTCAGTTCTGATGGCTAGGGTTTAGTTTATCACATTACATAAATATAAAATGTTGGCCATGTTACAGCAGTGTCGGGCAATTTACTTAAAAAACTGACTACTCTTTAAAATGTAATGACTCATGACCTATGCTCATGACGTAGTATTTAGCTTAATTACTTTCCATGAATTAGCTCGGCTCCAAATCAAGATCCTTTATCTTACTATCCTTTATTTAATGTGTGACAATATATTTTGCCAAGCTACAGTTTATTGGTATAGACCAGTGTTTCTCAAACTTTTTCATACCAAGGACCACTTAACCAATAAAAAAACACTCGAGGACCACCTAACTCCACAAATATCCAAAAACACATCGTTTTTTACAAATCGCCTGAAAATGGTACCAACAAGTGGCAACATGCGTGATGAAGGTGTTTATCTGGGCTATATCATGCAATCGAAAGTGAAACTTAAGCTTGCTCCATTGCGGAGATATTCCCGCGAGAGTGCGAAAAACTTAAATTACTTAATTAATTTCAAATGTGAAATGTTACCAATATACTCACGGACCACTAGGGGGCGCTCACGGACCACCAGTGGTCCGCGGACCACACTTTGAGAAGCACTGGCCGACTGACCTTTAAAATCTAGTTTAGCAATGCCTACTCGGAACAAAACCGCTAGCTTAAATGAGCTAATATTGTAAACAAGACTGGTTAGCTAGTTTGCTAACGTTAGCAGGTTTACTAAGAAGAGAGAACATAGTATATATTTGTGATGATACGTGAAAAGCTGACTCATTTAAATAAATACAAAGCTTTGCATTCAGAAACACTTTGTTGTGTGAGCTCCTTTATAACTTCAAGCCGGTTTTCTAAAGTTAAGTCAGTTGGCTAGAAGAAAAGCACTTGTCTTAACAAGAAGACACAGAACTCAGTTAAATACAAACTGATCTGATTAGGGGCTGAAGTGCAGGTGTACAGGACGTCAGGAGGCTTCAGGGCTAATGGGGAACAGGTGAAACCAATAAGGCATATCAAACAGGCGGGGAATCAGGGAAGAAGCTGATTGGCTGGTGAAAGACTAACGACTATGATGCAGAGCAGAGTGTTGGTCAAAGGCACCACACCAACGGAAACACACAGACAGGAATGAAAACAGACATGAAAATAGTCTGCACTAATAAGCCTCTGCAACACTGACACTTCATTAAAATGATACCAAAATGTTAATTGTAGGCTAAATGTTAATGCTAAAATCCTTCATGAATTTACCTGTAAATTACAAATAAACACTTACCCTCACAAAGGAGATACATCCTTTAGTGTGAAGGTAAATGCAATTCTTAAAAAGGAATAGCTTTATTATTTCGCAGTTCAGCTAAAATATATAGTTTCATTAGGACAAAGATATTTATCACATCAAGCCATATGCTTTTCTACTTGTTGACGGGCTATTATGGCAAGGCCAGGGCTGGAAGTATGGAGAGAAAAATAGAGAGAGGGATTTATTATCCTGTATTGAAGTTCACCCCAAAAGAGCTAGCATTTCACAGGAGCTGCACGCTGACCTTTCCGACAGCCAAAAATGTCATTGAAGGTTTAAGGCAAAGAAATCCAGTTGTATTTAACCAAGCCTTCAAAATCTTTGACATTTCTTCTGATGTTGCCACAGGATGGCACCCTGAAGACTGAGCGCTGGCCTTCTCATAGAGAGCTATAGCCTTCTTCACATAGAAGCAGCCCTTGTGCAAACACCGGTCTTCACTATGAAAAGAAAGGATTTAGAGATATGGCATCACGGCTGATAAAAGATATGATTTGATCCTTTTTTGAAAGCCTCTTTTTGTTGTATTTTCTCCCACATGAATGTGTTATTAATTAGGAGAGACACACACAGGTCATGTGGCAACAGTTGTGGATAATTTTAGAAAGATTATAGAGGTGAAATCAAGATATTGTTCAGCTGCTAATGTGCCCTTTTACTTCCTTGACGTATTTTTACTCAAGGAAGTAAATGACGTAATATAGTCCCTCTCTCACTCTTTGTGCTTTATTCCTCCCTTTAATTAACCCACACATAATGGCTTACACATCCCCACACACACGCACAAGAACACACACACACACACACACACAAACACACACTCCACTGAATCAGTACGGTGTCAGTCTGCATCTTGCCTGCCACTCACTAAATTGTAGAGAGAGCTGCGCTGCGCTCAGGCAGAACTAAACTAGGAAGTGCTAAAGCTGGAGGCAGAAACAAGGGACAGGGAATGGGGAGGGGGTGGGGGGGTTGTGAAAGAGAACACAGGGGTGGAGGTGGGGGAGTGTGCGTCAGGGGGGGGTGGACGACACACACTCACAACACCACTGGATACCACCGCGGTGGTCCCTCACTGATTCACATTCCCCATAATGCCAGTTGGCAACCTCTTGGACAGGCACACTCTCTCCCCACACACACACACACACACACACACACACACACACACACACACACACACACACACACACACACACACACACACACACACACACACACACACACACACAAACAAATGCACACACACCAACACAAACTGAAGGCTCGCTCACTACCCCCACGCTGCTCTAACTCACTCACTCTTTTAGAAAATGGACACAATGGTGTGGATGGGTTGGGCTTTAGATGAGGCACAGATTGAAGTCTGTACACTTGTGTATCTCAGTGGATTGACATCACCTCCAGGAAATGGTCTTTAGAGCTAATCCTCTATCAGCGAAAAAGGAGGATATGGTATTTATCGAATCGCCGACGCTATTTGGAAAAACCTTTTACTGTGCGGCCTTTCATTTACTCCACACAGAATTATTTACAGATTCTCTCTTTTTCATATGTAGTCACATTTTTGGCTACAAGCTGTCTAACATCTTAATTCTACAAGGAATATTTTAAATTGCAGTGTAGGTGGGATGGAAACATTAATCTAGAAGGACAAGTACAGCCAGAAATCCCACCAGGAGAATCCAACAAATGCTATTTCTTAGATGATCGACGAATAGTATAATCACATTTTGAAGTAGAAAATACCTGCCCTATTCGTCTTACGTTGTTTAAACTGGCCTCACCATGAGATCACGTTGAAAAGACAGATATCTCTGATTCTACTGCAACTACTTTTTAGCTTTTCTTTTAAACACCAAGCTATTTCACCCATTAGATGTTGCCAACAAGCTAACAAGCTTTTGAATATTTGGAGGCTGCGACTGCCTTTTTTTCTCTGTGTGTTGAACGAGTCAATACGATTTTTAAATGAACAGCTTCTATCGCTGCACATCATAAAGAAGTTACAGAGGAACAATAAGCCTGCTTTTACAGACTGCTGCTGTTATAATTTCAAGGTGTATGCAAGTGGTTGCTTGTGGCCACCATCGGAGGACGAGAGCCGCAGGAATATTCTACGCGAGAACAAATTGTTCAGGATATCTGAAGGTCTGAGTGATGTGTGTGAGTATTTCATCCCTGCCTTTTCAGTTAGCCAACCAAAACAGGAAGTATAACTATTATCATGGTTTCTGTGAAGCAAGGGAGGAAGGGCAGGATGAAAACACACAATGTGCATATATACCGTGGAAGTGCAGTTCTTTAGAATTTAGTAAGCATTGCGCATCAATGATAAACTTTTTATATCAAAGGTGTGTTTCTGTTTTGCAAAATGGACACACACACACACACCTGTGTTTTTGGCTTCCTGCCAGGAGTTCTGACATGCACAGATACTATAGTTTTGTCCATCTGGCTGCACCTTCACACTGTTTATCCACTCTCAAATCTTTGTTTGTATTCACGGTCTGGCTCAATATGAGCTTTTACCTTGAATCTTAAAAGTGTTTGTTGAAAGAGATATCTGTATGTCTTTGGAAGTATTTATATTGGGTTAAAAAAGGATTTTATGTGCAAAATGTTCTTTTGACCACTTTAACTTGTGTCTGATTTCCTCGCACAAAACAAAGGCCGCTACCTTTTGCTGTTCCTGGCCAGTCATTTAGAGAAAGGGGGGAAAGACTTTCTATATGAATTAATTACAAATGCTCGGAAATGTCAAGTATAGATAAAGCTTAATACCCTGTCTCCTCCCTTCTGCAACAGAGAAGCTTTTAAATGGCTCTCTGCCAGCCCCTATCTGCCAAACGACACCAAGGTTACTGGGAGAAGCTGAAATATTCATAATATATGCAAAACCACCGCTGTCCATGGACAGTGTTCATTGGAATTCAAGAGCGAGCTTCAAACCTTTGACAACTGCTTAAGTAATTAGTTGCTGGGAGAGCGACACCCCCCCTTCTCCCTCATTCACTCCCCCCCCTGCCCCCACCTGCGCATAGCTGCTGAAACTGGCAAGTAAATATTAGAGCATTTTATCTTTTCAGTTTGATAGTGTAATTGAATGTGTTAACGAAAGGTTGTTCGATTTCGTGTCATCTAAATTCATCTAAAGATTGTTTGATATGGAGTAATCCATTGTTACTTTTCAGCATGACTAAAGGACGTTTTACTCAACTCAAAAGGCTGCCGTTTACTTCTTTAAGTATTTATAAAGAATTGCCCCAAATAGCGTTAGGCCCATTCTGTGCTCTTTTCTGAATGTGTAACTTAAGTAAGTCTGCATATATGAAAGTCAACTATAGTACCGAAATAAACAAGGACACAAGGATAAGCAACGGAACTGTTTCTCTAACTTTAATCAGAATCTTGCATTTCGTGAAAAGTCTTGCTGCTTAAAGTTATGCAACACTCAGATTGGGTTTTGGAACAAGGTGCCTCATGCCTAATTCTGCTCTATTTGACTCACAGATTGCGCCAATGCATTATTAATAGCAGGCAACAAAGGACAACATGTTTTGTGTTGAAACAATAGGAGAATTCCATGTTGGACACGGGCCTGTATCTTCACTCTCCCCCTCCGCTAGTCGCTGGTCAGTCCGTCAAGGCTGCCGCACAATGAGAATCATGCCCGAATTGGAGCGCAGCCAAAGCCCATTCAAAGGAACTCCTCGTGCCTAACGCATTACCCCGGCCTATTAATCTGAAGAGACCGTGTTTTTGTGTTTACTAAGCATGATTCGCTTCTAATTAAAGTGAAATAATTATACTTCAAAGGCGCGGGGAGGCAGGATAAGCGCTCAAAGACGAAGAGCAGCACTTGTCTCATGGAGAATTGCCGAACACAACAATGCAGGACAGCAAAATTAATCAAATGGATTGCGGAGATATTAAAGTCCTTTTATTACAAAGTTTGAAGTAAATCACAGTCGATTTCACGTATACAACACCACCTATTAATATACAAAATGATTTGATTTGATTGGCCTACATAATTTACCATCTCATAAATGATTAAAAAAGTATCAAGCAGATGCCCCCTCTTATGATGGATAATTTAAAGATTATTTTAGCAGTTTTTAATGCATTTATTTAAGAAAGACATCCTGGATTGACCATTGAAAAGAAGACGGATTTAGTCAGTGACATCTTACTCACAAATCAAAGCATTTGGCTGAAATATGAGCTGACTAAGTGAGTGTAATATGAACATGTAAGCCTGACTCCAAGGCTTGGATCAGCAGCCATGGCTGGTGTGAACAATTGGACCTCCCCTTTTTACGAGCACAAGTGTCCTTGTCCTTGGTAAGGCGAAGGTCGATGTGTTCCCCCCTCTCTCTCCCGCTGTGGCGCTTCCACTGGCCATTCATTTGGGCCTGTGATGGCTCTAATAACACCTCCATCACATTAAAACCGAACCAGGCTGAGGAGATGTTAATACTCCCCTGCACTCGCTGCGGGGAAATTGGTCATGTATTACAACAAGTGCTTTTTAAGGGCCTCCGTGGCCAAGTCTATGGAAACGGCAGATATTCACGGCTGCCTGCATGTGAAGCTCTTAACACGGTGGATTTTCAAGTTGTGACAGTTCAAGGGAAGCGTCGCTGTTAACATATTCAGAATGGTCCTGTAGCAAGGCCGTTCCTCCAATTCCTCTTTGCATCTCCACTGCGCGGCTGACAAGGTTGCCAGTTCTTTTTTTTAAAGATGGAGATTAGAGAGGAATGCTGAGAACGCTCAACTTAAAAGCAGGGTCTGGTAAAAGGATAATATTGAATTCAAAAGGCCATGTGAATAGATGCAAAGACAGAACAAACAATGTGCACGGATGGATAGAAAAGTGTCGGTATTTGAGTTATTTTCAAATGGTCTTGACTTTCGTCAGAATTATGACATTTATGACCATCATGCCTTCCATAATTTCACTGATATGCAAAGGGTAGTTTTAATGGAGGAAAAGAAAAGTAGAAATTGTATGAGCCATTTTAAAAGACAAAATTAGAATTGTAAGAATTTGTGGACTCCACTAGGGTAAGAACAAAAAGTCAGAAACAGCGATAAACACGTTGTCTGACTAAATTCAGAGATGGGACATTTGCAGGAGCACGTGAACGCACCATAGTTTTCCTAATTGATTTATTGACATATATGCTATGAGTGTGGCTTATCCTTCTATGTATGTCAGTGTGTTTCAACGTGAGTCGTGATGATGAGAAGTCCATATATTCTGTTAATATAAGAATAATATATGTTTACCTGCCTCATAGAAACGATGAAGACAGTTGGACAGAGGCTGTGTTCCTTGGCTAGCTGTCACCGCTGGTCACCATGGAGAAGCAGGGATTGATGGCACCCATTGGCTAGTGAAGATGTATACATCATGTGGGTCCAGGGCTGCTGCATCCAGATGGACCTGGGTCATTCATTGTCTGTCAGGGACACAGCTGTCTGAGAAGTGCCATCCTCCCCTCTCCTCCTTTCTTACGGCGCTAACGAGTGTTTCGCCCGCCACATAGGATGGTGTCAGCTATAGGGGAAGGAGGAGTTTTTCTGTCAGCGCACAAGGTTTTCAAGAAGATGAACATTGTCTAACATCACATCAGAGCAGCAAAGCTCACAATGCAATCCCCTTTTGCCTGAAAAGATGAAAAACGTTTTATTTTCTAGTGTTGGTAGCCTACTTGAGAATCTAAAGGAAGTTTTGTGAAAAGGTCAAGGATATGATTAAAGAAAGGGTTCTTACTGCTGTTTATTTCCAAAGTCAGTCAAATGGGCTGGAGTGTACCTATGTCTTACAAAGAGCTTTGGTTTTTTAATACATCCTTACTCTACATAAGAATACAAATACAAAGTAACTTACAGTTTAAGCTTCTATGTTGTTCACAGCTAGCCATTTCCAATAGTTATGTCCATACAATAGAACATTTTAACTGTAGAACACCTAGTGAGTTAGCAGCTTGCTAGCTTAGCTAATAATAAAGAATGGCTAACTCGACCCGACCATAAAAGCAAACCACCTCAGCCACCGTAGTGTACCGCCCACTTCCGTATTCCATACACTTTGTAAACAATTTTTAAACAGCTGATACCTGATAGCTTCCCCCGTTCGACCGAGACATTTTCGGCAAGTCTCCGTAATTATTGAGGTAGCTGCATGTTAGGCTCTGGTTGTTTGACTACTGCAGGAGACTGTAGTCTGTGACTGTGACAAGAGTGGGAGGGGCTGCACTTTTGTGTTTTGTTAGTGTTGCTTTCAATCTCCCAAGAGCATTAGTGTTTTTATTATCTGTATAATTAACTGATATTCTGTTGTGTATTTGTTTTTACAAGGGATTCAGCACCCTGACGCGAGCGGCCGTCCTGGGAGTTGGGATTCAGCGGTGTTAGGCCCTCACGTGCACTTCACTGCCCCTTAAGTGTGTGTGTGTGTGTGTGTGTGTGTGTGTGTGTGTGTGTGTGTGTGTGTGTGTGTGTGTGTGTGTGTGTGTGTGTGTGTGTGTGTGTGTGTGTGTGTGTGTGTGTGTGTGTGTGTGTGTGTGTGTGTGTGTGTGTGTGTGTGTGTGTGGTGTGTGTGTGTGTGTGTGTGTGTGTGTGTGTGTGTGTGTGTGTGTGTGTGTGTGTGTGTGTGTGTGTGTGTGTGTGTGTGTGTGTGTGTGCAGGGCACATGGCACATGTGAGTGGGGGTGAGTAATGTTTGGTTATACCTGCTTCTTTCCCCCTCCCAACAGTAACGGTCTGTGCTCGGTTAGTCAGTTTTCATATGCTGGATACCATTTTCAAACAGCAGACACTGTATAACCGCACATTAAACCAAGATGTGTAATTTCACTCTGTGGTTTTTAAAAAGATGCAACAATTGTATAAGTTAGCTTTAGAGGTGTAGGGTTTTTTATTTATTCGGTTTTTTTGTTACCTTTGGAAGATAACAATCCATGGCACCAATGTTCACATCTGATTCTCTGTACGAAACAAAGAAGCCTATCTCCTAGAAATGTTGATGTTCACTTTTGTTCACTAACCCTAACCCTCCTTTAACTGAACCGGAAGCAGGTGTGAAAACAGCACACACTCATCCCCAGGCACACACACATTCCAGCCAGCCAGCAAGTCCATGGCTTCCCCCTGTGGTGTGAGGTGGGACCAGAGAAGCATGGAGTTATTCACCGTCTGCCTACTTGGTTCAAATAGTCTGGCACAGCGTGACTGACGCTGCCCCTCTCAGCCGTGATTGAGTGTATTGATCCTGAGTGCTGCCGCCGGCGTGCTCCCTGGACACCAGGCGGGAGGAGACCAACAATCAGATCCTTCACTGGGGGAAAAAGCCCTCCTCATCTGCCTTAATCATCCGATCGATGATTAGCGCGCCGACCCACTCATGTCTGTCTCTCACTGACAAAGACATCTCCTCAGCCTGCCTGCTGTTTGTTTTTTATCCACACATTGTGTCTTTTACTCTGTTGTACTGCATTTGATTTGAGGTAAGTGTGTGAAGCCAAACAGAAATACTCTTCAGCGCAAAGGCCTTCTGCTGACCATCCATTTTTTTGAGGTAAAGTGACGAAGACAGGGGAAGAACTTGATTAGAAGGGGAATAGGAGAGATGGAGGCAGAGAGAAAGCAAGACAAAAACAGAGGGGATGTAATGGAATCTGACAAAAGGAACTGTTGAATCACCAGCTGCGTTTTGGGGTTGGGAGGATTCCAACCCTAACCCTATAACCCCTCCCTGCTGGCGCCTGCAGCCAATGGTGCACTTCTCCCTCCTTCGTTCGGTGTTGATTGGGCAGCAAATTGCTCCCATCACCTGGCATTAGTCCAAGTCCCACCAGTCAAAGCTTTTAATCTGATCATTATCCCGGTGCTAAGCGGCAGCACCACAGCTTCTGTTTGCTGGAGCAAGATATTGTGTCTGATTGAGTGAGGCGGACGGCTGCAGGGTTTCAGTTCCATCGCTGTCGAAGCGTTTAAATGTGTGGATTATCAGAAGTGAAACAGGATCATGTGACCTCTGTCTGTGCGCTCTACTTCTCAGGGATCCTGGCTCACTGTCTCTTACCCTCTTCCTTTTGTTTTTCTCTTCTTCAGTAGTTTCCACTTTCAAGGTTGCCAGTGTAAATAGATTTTGTATCGGCACATCCTCATGGAACACAATGGAAGGAGTGTTATTTTGCCATTCAGCACAATTTCCCAACCTATTCACCATCCCTACTGACCGGTACCCCTGCCTCATATTGAACATTAAGAGTGCATTTTAACTTGCACAAATTGAACAATGCCAAAGAAAATCTATCAAAGGTAGCTTAGGGTTAGGGGAACATTGTTCTTGAAGCCAGATAGGAGGAGAAAGACAGACATACAGAAACAGTGACAATACTGAGCCATCCAATTCACATCCTCAAGCAGCCATCTCATCAAATGTTGTCATATTTGATTAAAACATCTCAAGGCTGCTGCTCTCTGCCCACCAGCGACAGAAACTCAATGCAAAGGAAAAGTTGTTTGAATGAGCACATCTTCTTTTGTGTGTGAATACATGTTGAACACTCCCTTTTTTACATTGCATAGCATCCACTAATGAGCCATTCCATTGCATGTTGAGTACAACAGAGTCTAGCACATGATTACGGCAGCCCTTCATCGCGCATGAGGAAAATACCAGCCAACGGATTCCAAGTGCTCATTTTCAATTACCTCCTATTAGGGATTCCAGCATCTCCTGCCCCGCACAGAGAACCCACTCCTGCTGCCCACCCACTAACCTACACACACTCAATCCAGCACCCCAATGGGCCAAGAGCTTGCAAAATATGGCAACCGGCGAAACAATGCGTGATGTAAGTTTGGAGAGCACTAAGAGGCACTTCACTCAGTGAATAAGCCCGCACCATCTCTCGAGATGAGAGGGAGGGTGGGTGGGGGGAAGACGCGGAAACAAAATGACTGTTTTTAGAAGATCCACTTCTTTCTGATGAAGCAAAATCATCCCGCCCGCCCCCTTCATGAAAATGGCCCTTGTGGATATAGAGGATAACCAACACTAGAGCTGGGTGGTTATTGTTCAAGTGGCATTCTCTAACTCGCAAATAGCCCCTCAAACCTGTGTGGAGGGCTTCTCTTTATTATAAATGCTGTGATTGAAATAAGGAAATTAGAAGCAGAATTAAACAATAGAGTGTGAGAAGTTAATCCAACACTTGCAGGTAGCATAAACAGTTAAGTACTCTTTTTGTTTTATGATAATTTAGCAAGTTTACGGTTTGTGAGCTCAAACCTGAGCAGAGAAAAAGAGGCAGAGCAGGCGACGGTCACAAATGGACCCCCCCCCTGTAAGTGACTAATGCGTGACATCAGTCTTCACTAATGCCCGGTTGACTGTCAGTCTATTTGGCGTGACATGAGACAACCACCCTGTTGTTTCCCTTCCCAATTCTGCACGAGTTGATGGAGGGCTTGATTGTTGTGTTGTTCCCATGACAAACAGGAGGCAGGGGAACCAATTAGTTCCGACGGCTTTTAACATTCCCCTCAAAGCAGGAGGAGACGTAGAGGTTTGAGCTAAGGTTTGCTCGAGTCTGCCAGTGGCTTAATTATAAAGAGGGGATGTTTTCCCAAGGCCAGCACATGCAGACATATTACTAATTCATTCTTCTAGCTTGAATACATTGAGTTTTGAACGCAGAGTGATTTGGACACATATACTACGTGCTGATGACCCGACATTTTGTGGAAACTGACAGGTCTTAGGTCCACAAATAAATAATAATTGACTAAACCGTTTCATTATAGATGCAGCATGGCCAAATGTGCTTTTGTCGACCCAGTATTTAACTGATTATGCAAGGGAAGTGTTGTGCAATATGTATGCGTGTTCTGAATCAATCATGTGCTCCTGCTTTGTCCTCCACCACCAAAAATCTATCTTTTTCTCAGACGTCAGTTAGCTGAGATGCTGATTGATGTATCCCAATAGTGTCTCCTAATTTAGCTCATGTTAGCAGTTCTTGAAAGGAAAAATGAAACGTATGATTGGAAGCTAACGTACATTTTCACAGACTGTTATTTAAATATTACCATCAGGACCTTTTGTGTTTTTAGGATGGTTGACTTCAGGATTGAGTAGGTAACAGATGTGAATCAGAACAATATTTATATGTTTATATTTCATTTGAACTTAGTTTCCAGCTAAACCCAGACAGTAAATTGCATTTTAGCTGCAGCTTCAGAATTCGTAGAAGGCCAACTTGTCTCTTAATGTACTTTTTGTTCACTAAACTAAAGCATGCATCTCCTTCAAGACTGAAACTACAAATGTAACAAGTGTTGTTTTCTATATTGTAAGAAAGTGTTGAGCCTTCAAGAATCCACTTGCTCTTTGATTCTGAGTAAATCCAGGCTAAAAAAATTCTTTATTTCAATCTCCAGCACTGAAAACAGAAACACCCAACATGACCTAGTTCATTTTGTCCACCTTTTCAATACAGACACATCACCATTCAACACAAAGGGCCCAAAAATGTGAAATGCCATTAGCTGTCTTTCTAACAGTTTTTATTTTGGTCGATTATTTTTCTCCCGAACAAATCATCTGCCGGTCTGCTGCTGACTTGTTGGACTTCGCTGTGTAAATGGCTCAGCACATATGGCAGCTGCATGCTTTCGGGCCAACTTGTTGAACTTGATGGATAGTGAAAAGGCCTTCGGGCTGCATGTGTTGGCCCTCCCTACCCCTTGCTTTCTTTCCTTCTTTCTGTCTTTGTGTCTCCGACTTACTCTCAGTGCCTATTGATTATCAGAACTTCCTCCCAACACTCGGATGTACCTCCCCTCCTCAGCGTGTCTTCGCGGCTCTGACTGTTGGAGGTCCTCCAGCACTCTCCAAACAGGTCTGATCCTTAACAAAGGTGAGGGGCTGGAGCTTGTTGTGTTCCAGCACAGCAGAGGTGAACGGAGAGAGCTTTGTGTTCCTGGCACACGATTCCTTCAGCACGCTGTCACGTCTCTTCAACTCTCCCCCTCTCTGATGTTACCTGACAGGTGTGTGTGTGTGTGTGTTGTTTCATGCATTGGGGGGGAGAGGGAGCGACGAGGAGGTGAGAGAGGAAGACAAACAACAGGATAGGGTCGAAATTGGAGGATGCTAGGAAGAAAAGAGGTGGGAGGTAAGTAAGTAGGAGAAGGGGTGTATATGTGCATTGTGGACATAAGTATGTGGGCATCTGTGTGTGTCTATCGATTTATGTATTTGTGTGTGTGTGCCACGGACAGGGAGGGTGTGTGATGGCAGTGCCCTCAGGCTCCTCCAGGCGTAAGAATCAGTGAGCAGGTGGAGCGCACCGGCATCGCTGTCTTCTGAAGAGTCCCCGCCGTCTCCTGTTTTGTCAGGACCCCTGGAGCGAAGAATGGGGAGTGTGTGTGTGTGTGTGTCTTTGTGTGTGTGTGTGTGTGTGTGTTGCCTGGTTGGGATGCACTGTGATCATTAGGATTCACAATGGCTTTGACAGCGGGGCTCTGGAGCAGTGGACACAGCATATGCCCAGAGAGATAACTGGCTGGCTTTCTTACTGGTACGCTAATAAACTCAGATCCCTTAATTCAAACAGACTTGGCTCTGGTTGTAAGGCCCAGTCTGTGTACCCGACTTGGCTCTATTGCATCAGGCAAGACCATGAGCCTGAATTATTTGTTTGCTTGCAAAGTTGTGATTAATTTTGCATTAGTCTTGCCTCTATTCAAGTGCAAACAGAACATGTTGTTGGTGTTGTAACTCTAGTTTTTTGGACTGCTGCTACAGTGATAATTACGGAGATACAATATATACACTGAACAAAAATATAAATGCAACACTTTTGTTTTTGCTCCCATTTTTCATGAGATGAACTCAAAGATCTAAACCATTTTCTATATACACAAAATAACCATTTCTCTCAAATATTGTTCACAAATCTGAAACAATCTGTGAGCACTTCTCCTTTGCTGAGATAATCCATCCAACCTCACAGATGTGGCATATCAAGATGCTGATTAGACAGCATGATTATTGCACAGGTGTGCCTTAGGCTGGCCACAATAAAAGGCCACTCTAAAATGTTCAGTTTTGTCACACAGCACAATGCCACAGATGTCTCAAGTTTTGAGGGAGCGTGCAATTGGCATGCTGACAGCAGGAATGTCCACCAGAGCTGTTGCCCGTGAATTGAATGTTCATTTCTCTACCATAAGCCGTCTCCAAAGGCGTTTCAGAGAATTTGGCAGTACATCCAACCGGCCTCACAACCGCAGACCACGTGTAACCACACCAGCCCAGGACCTCCACATCCAGCATGTTCACCTCCAAGATCGTCTGAGACCAGCCACTCGGACAGCTGCTGCAACAATCGGTTTGCATAACCAAAGAATTTCTGCACAAACTGTCAGAACCCGTCTCAGGGAAGCTCATCTGCATGCTCGTCGTCCTCATCGGGGTCTCGACCTGACTCCGGTTCGTCGTCGTAACCGACTTGAGTGGGCAAATGCTCACATTCGATGGCGTCTGGCACGTTGGAGAGGTGTTCTCTTCACAGATGAATCCCGGTTTTCACTGTTCAGGGCAGATGGCAGACAGCGTGTGTGGCGTTGTGTGGGTGAGCGGTTTTCTGATGTCAATGTTGTGAATCGAGTGGCCCATGGTGGTGGTGGGGTTATGGTATGGGCAGGCGTATGTTATGGACGACGAACACAGGTGCATTTTATTGATGGCATTGTGAATGCACAGATACCGTGACGAGATCCTGAGGCCCATTGTTGTGCCATTCATCCACGACCATCACCTCATGTTGCAGCATGATAATGCACGGCCCCATGTTGCAAGGATCTGTACACAATTCCTGGAGGCTGAAAACATCCCAGTTCTTGCATGGCCAGCAAACTCACCGGACATGTCACCCATTGAGCATGTTTGGGATGCTCTGGATCGGCGTATACGACAGCGTGTTCCAGTTCCTGCCAATATCCAGCAACTTCGCACAGCCATTGAAGAGGAGTGGACCAACATTCCACAGGCCACAATCAACAACCTGATCAACTCTATGCGAAGGAGATGTGTTGCACTGCGTGAGGCAAATGGTGGTCACACCAGATACTGACTGGTTTTCGGACCCCCCAGACCCCCCCAATAAAGCAAAAATGCACGTTTCAGAGTGGTCTTTTATTATGGCCAGCCTAAGGCACACCTGTGCAATAATCATGCTGTCTAATCAGCATCTTGATATGCCACACCTGTGAGGTGGGATGGATTATCTCGGCAAAGGAGAAGAGCTCACTATCACAGATTTTTTCAGATTTGTGAACAATATTTGAGAGAAATGGTTATTTTGTGTATATAGAAAATGTTTTAGATCTTTGAGTTCATCTCATGAAAAATGGGAGCAAAAACAAAAGTGTTGCATTTATATTTTTATTCAATGTATATATATTTGTTTTTCAATGGAAGCGCTTTTGACAGAGGAAGAGTTGTGTGTGTGTGACTATCCTAAGTGTGTGAGTGGCTCAGGTGGTAAAGAAAGGACGTCCTAATAATAGCCCCCTGTCTCCAAACTGGTCCACAGGCTGTAGCCGTATCGATTCTGCCTCTCCATCTTCAGCGTTGCCCGGCATCGTTATAGACCAGATACCGAGGGTTTAGCTTGGGATCTCGTGCAGCGCGCCGCAGCGTTTCCTCCGACCTGAGCTGGATAAAGCCCCGCGCACCAGGGGGGAGGGAGCAGTGGTTTTTAATTGTTTGTAGTGTTAGTTGGCCACACTGGAGGCGAGCCCTCCAGGGACAGGCCTCCAGCCCAGGTCCTGACCCCGCTACTCGCACACAAACACAGATGACAAAATGAACGTAATGCACACACAGGACCAGTTACACTGAAGCAACAGTGCCTGAGTACATACAAACATTACGTGCACATACATATATAGTATAATGAGAAACCCAATTAACATTCGAACAATGCTAATAATTCCCATTTAAGAATTCCCATTTGAAAATAGGTTGAAAGCATTTATCTTTGCTTTTTCTCAATGCACACAATTAGCAGCATTTACCAGCCAAATGCTGATAAAAACATTTCGTTTGGTATAAATTAACAGGATAAAATATATTAATGATATAATACCTTCATAACAGCTGTGCATAATTCATTTTTTTCTTTTCGAAATGTATGTCTCATACATAATAAACGTGCTTTGATTTTTGCTTAAGTGCCTTTTAAACATTTGCGAGACTATAATAATTTGTTACAGTGAGAACCCAAATGGACTTCTCATGAAGAAAATCTAAAATCTTCTCTACACTTCAGATTTGTTCCCCCTCATCTGCAGAAGTGGTTGTTTTATCCTTTGATCTACAGTACATTAAAGTAATACTGTGGGTTTGAAAAACCATTAGATGGCCTTTTACGGGGCAGCAGGTCTCTTTTAAAAGCACAATGAACCTCTACACAGATCAGGTTAGAAACTTAGTTAAAGGCACAATAACACATAGTCTCAAATTAGTCTTAAATGGTGTTAGCCCTCAAATAAGACCGTTGACTCCTGACCTGCGCTGCTGCGGTCCAATTACACCTACGGCTTATTTCCGTTTTCAGCAGTTTGGAGCGAGACGGTGAGTTCTCAGATTCAGTGGAGAGTTAAAATATTCACATGCTGTGTCTTTAGTCTTTGTGCCCGCCTGTCTTATTGTCCGTCATGCTCTCTGTCCGTCTGTCTGTCAGGGTGGCAGGTCTTGTTGAATAGAGAGTGGGTCATCTCCCTGACAGAGCTCAACTGGTAGTTATGGCAGCCTCGCCACGGCTGGATGGCTCCACACAGCCACCAGGAGACAGGGGATCATCAAATCTGTCCTCCTGCTCCACCACACACACACATACACATCTAGACACACAACACGCACCTATAAGAATAATGGCTACATACAGTTGTTAGATCATTATTACAGACATGGACATATTTGTCCATGTTCTAACCCTATTTGAACCTTACAAATTGTCCTATTTCTATACTGTCAATAAGAATGTTGCTTTAAACTGAATTTAATATTGTCTTAGAAATATACAGTATAGGTACTTGTTTGAACCTGTGATTGAAACCAACAGTCAGTCTTGGTACTTGTCATTACATTGGGTTAATACCTTTATATATACAGTCTATGGTTAATAGCAGAAAATGGGAGTTAGGATTAACTTTAGATAGTTAACTAATACAGTTGTACCAACCCATTGTTGAATGTTAGCTAGCTTCAATTGCTAATGGATGTTAATTTGGGTTTGTTGAAAAGCAGAAAAAGTCCCTTGATCAAGTTCATAAGCTTTACAGTTGATGATTTCAAGTTAGCAGCACACCAGTAGACAGCATGTCTCCTGGCTGACAGACAATGGCTGCAAAGGGAAAAGTCTTCCCCAGTGTAAAGCGGGGACACTGTTTGCAGAAATGTCTCAACAACTTGAAATGCACATTAGTTGCAGTGTAATTCTGATTTATATATACTTAGAAAGCAGGAAATTGATTTGCTCGGAATATGCAGAGTGATCAATAAAAAAAAAAAGACATAATACCCCACTAGTGATCGTCCCAGTTATTACACAAAGCCAACAGTGTTTTAATCTTCTTCACCACTTAATGTCCCATTTAAATGTTCTGCAGCCTTCAAATATGAATCATGAATATCTGCACCCGGGGGTTGGCCAGCAGAGTCTATTAGAATACATCACTACCGTACCAGGGGACCACTTTGTGCATCCCTCTAAAATGTATCATATCTCCACTGTAGAGAGGGAGACATGACTTCATGTGTCTTGTGATGTAAGTATTATTACAATTCATGAAATTCAAACACTTATGGCAGGGCCATTAATTTGAACCATAAGCCGTTGGGGAGAGATTTACAGTGGAGTTAAGGGCGATCACACCATTAAAGGACTTGGGAGGAAGACAGAGAGAGACTGCAAGAGATAACTGGTTAGAGCTAGAGCCTGGCAATAGCCAACGCTGTTTGAATGTCTTCAAGTATAAGTGCAGCAATTAATATTTCTGTTTCCCGCTCTCAGGTCAAATGCGCAAACATTTCCGTCAGAATTAGAGAGGGAATAGTGGAGTTCTGAAGGTTCAACAGTTAAAACATAACCCTTGCCTTCTGCTTTGGCTGCGTCTCAGTCTACATACAAAGTGCTGAATTTTGCATGAGCGATTGAGCGCCTGAGCGTATAGCAACTGGAACCCTATAGGCTAGCGTTGTTTACTGATACTTCCTTGAGGCGTCTCACTCCGCACAGCCCATTCTGATAAGAGTGCAGCAGCTGAGACCTGTCTCCCGTCGGTGCTGTGTGATGGTCTTGTTATACAGCAGAGCATGAAGAAACGTCGGGCAGAGGTCAGGACATGCGCAGACATACTTTTCTGGTTGAAAATGACCAATCAGGAAGTCTTCTCCCAACCAATGTTCATTTCTCAGATAGAACTGGTACAAATTGACATGTGACTCACAGCAGCAATAGTCTGGGTAATCCTTCATGCTGTAAGTACAACATTTATTTCCCTATTCCCAGAAAATCGATATTAGGTTTTACTTTGATATGGTATGACAAATCTACACTTTTATTGCATATGTGTTACTTCCTCTTACAGTAAATCTCTCTGATGCTAAATCTCTGTGTTAAATATTAGCTGCAGCTAGGAGATTGTTAGAATTAAATATTAATCAAAATTAAATATAATTGTTTTACACTTCTTGTGTGTGGATTTAACTTACAAGATATAGGCTACACTTATTTTTCTAGCTTTTGAATGGCTGGGAAATGTTTGTAATGTTTTTATTTTGCCAGGTCAGCTGTTTCCCCCTGCTTACAGTCTTTAGCTATGCTAAACTAAGCTAACAGTCTGCTGGCCAAGATGATCAGCTAGCCTTAAACACAACAGTGTTTACATTTATTTATAGAGATTAAACAAACAAGATATAACATCTTAATTTGTAAGGTTTTGGGGAGCTCATCTTTAGCTTAGCTTAACTGAGCTAATGTTCTGTAGGGTTACCATGTAGCCTGTCCCAGCTACCTGTCCCTTGAAAAGGTAAAACTGCAAGACCGAAATCATATTTTACAAGACTAGCTAGATGTAGTTGTTTTAACATCATAATGTGATTTATATAATTTTCTATCAGTGTCTTTTAGAGTGTCATATTAGATAAATATATCATTAAATACACTGTATTGAATTTTTTTTTGGAGTTGGACCTTTTTGTTTTTTCCAAAGTTTACCTTAGCACAGTGGTTCTCAAAGTGGGGGGCGTCAGAGGCATGACAGGGGGGGCGCGAGAGACCAGGAGGAAAAATGGTCATTAAAAAAAAAAACAGTACTATTACGTCTGGGTCTCTGTGTTTCATTAAAACTCGGCTCTGTGTGTGTGTGTGTGTGTGTGTGTGTGTGTGTGTGTGTGTGTGTGTGTGTGTGTGTGTGTGTGTGTGTGTGTGTGTGTGTGTGTGTGTGTGTGTGTGGAACGAGCCATTGTGTGTGTGTGCGTGAGCGAGAGAGAGCGCACCAGTACCGGAGATCGTTGTTGTTAGCTTCTGGTGCTAGCGAGCTACGCTAACGGATATAATGAGTATTTTCAACAACAAAGTGGAGGAGAGTCCTCTCCTGTCAGACTGAGAGGCTCAGTGAACTAAAGGACTCTCTGAGTGTTTAGATAGTTAACTTTAGTCTAAGTTATATCAGTGGGTCTCAAACGTTTTGATGTAAACAATTATTTCCGAGGCACTCGTTTATATGATCATTATAGTTATAAAAAAATAAGAGAATAAATAAAAAACAGGTATGAAATACTATATGACAGTAAAAAAAGAATACATTTTAAAAGGGTGATTTGTAAAATATCCATAAAGAAAAACTAAATCTGTTTCCAGGTCTGTTTCATATGGATGTTGAGAGAGGTATCCATAGTTCTCTTCATTTTGCTCTCAAAGTGCATCAGATTGATGCTTTTAACCAGGGGCGGACTGGCCATCTGTGTGTTCTGGAGAATCACAGAACGGCCGGTCGTCAGCGGGCTATTTTTTATGTTTTTAAACAGCATCATTTAAGTTGCGCTGACAGGCGACAGAGGTCCGTTCAGCGGGCCGTTTCAATGCAGCGAGGCTCCTCCCCCCCGTTGACAGTTCACGAGTGTGCTCTACCAATTTTTGTCGGCTGGGATGGGTGAGTTTCCAGGGCTGATTTTTAGTCCCAGTCCGCCCCTGCTTTTAACTTCAATATTTAGAAATAAATCTTCCCGGGGGAGCTTGCCCCCGGACCCCCCTATGTTTGGTCCACTCCCCACTTAATAGCACTTTACCCCTGCTTACACCTATATGCGGCGAGCTGATTATCGAGCCTTCATTGTAACAGTCACACTGTGTATGTGTGTGGGGATTGTTGCAGTAGAAAATTCCACTGTAGCGACCGGTACATTAATGGGAAACCCTAAATGTTTGAGCACCCTCTATGTCAAGCTACCGCACAGCACCCCCAAAATAAATCTCTGGCGCCGCCACTGAGCCTGACTTGTTTTTTTTCTCCAAAGCCTGACAGAAAAAGTTTGAGAACCACTGCCTTAGCATCACACTTCCTACTATAATAACTTTTAACAGTGTACAAACTTATTTTGTAACCAATAAAACTATTTATTACAATAAAACATTAACCAAAATGTTTAATTCAATTGGATATTTATTTTAAATGATATATTGACCGAAAAACCAGCAATGTCCTCAATTTGCTTTTCACAAATCTTGTCACTTCATATTTAGGATTCTGACTTTTCCCTAAGGTTACTTGACAGCTTCTTCCAGAAATGCAAATAGTTTGTTGCCAGCTGAACTGGGCTAACTAATGATCACAAACACAACATGAACAGTGAAAACCTTCAAACCAGAAATTACCTCTAGTTTGAACCCAGCTGAACACAATATAATCTTCTCTCTGTGTTTGCTATCATTTGTCACATGGCCACAGTGTTATGGGTTCAAACAGAAATGTGCAATGGCTCAGTGCACTCTAACAGCAGTTTTCCATCCCCCTGGCCCAGTTTCATTATTCTCAAGGTATTCATCGAGTAATGGCTTCTAGGGCCAGAAACCTTGTTGGCCATTTCATGTTCTTTGCTCCTAGTTATTGTTCAGGAACTGCGTGTCAGAATTCTATAAAGATTTGCACATGCACAACTGCAGCGGATCTGACACCCCTACAATCCTTTTTTAAGCTGTACATCTGTTCTAAATCTGATTTTAGGATAAGTACGTGATGTGAACTCTGTGCCTTTGATGACATTTTTGATTGAAAATTGATTTGACAGTTGAAAAAAATAACAAAACAAAGACACTTTATTTTAAGTGTAGCATTGAATCTCCAGGCTCATGCAAGACTATTATGAAGTAGGAAACTGCAGACATAAAAAACATTTCCGTGCCAAGTGACAACAATTAAGCAACGCCAAAGCAAGTCATAATGTCTTTGTTTACTGCTTAAAATGCTGGTTTATTTGTGCTTTCTACAGGGGTAAGAAGTGTCTCTACATGTAAACATCGTCTGAGAACCAGGCCTTCTTTTCTCAGAGGAGCTGCTGTAGTGTAACTTCAGCTCCATTGAACATCACCCTTCACTGGGTTTGAGGTATCTGATTGAGTCCATCCATGTGGAGCGCTATTGAATCAAAAGAGTAAACCTCAGGGACATGGTCCACCTCACACACATCTACCGGCCGGAAGCTTAGGAAAATGCACGTGCAACACATATCAAATGTAAGTGATTGTAATGATAATAGGCGCATATGAAGATTTAATTCAATCTAGTCAATTAAATATGATTTTATAAATATTAATCTGTAGAATATAAAGTTAAATAGACATTTTATTGCTTTGTCTGTTCCTCTACAACCCTGTGGAGATGTTTCTGTCATTATTATATCGCTCCTGTTTGTCTGAGTTGGTTCAAATTAGTGGTAAAAAGGCACATTCTCACTCGGAGGGAGATTGTCTCGTTTCAAAGAGCCAACAGAGAGAGCTGCTGCGAGATGGACCGGTCAGCAACAATAACCGTGCACTCACCACTGCAGGAGACAACGCTGCACTGTAGCCCGCGCTGCACCTCTCAAGTGGTTAATTAAATGAGTCCAGGCATAGAGCTAGCGCACAATGCTTGGTTTACCATAAACAATGTGATTAAAGCGGCCGTCGGCCAGCCAGAATGTAGAGTTGAAAAAAAAAAAATTCAGATCACCATGGAGATGTGTGAGAAAAAGAGGTCTGAATACAGACAGGGATGTCTTTTTTATTCATTATTTTCATAATGACTGTCATTATGCGCAGGCTCTGATTGAATTCCATTTTGTTAGTCAGGTTTGTGGCGAGCAGAATAATTATCACTTAAGCAATATTAAGAATCATGCTAAACATTTTCATGGTCAGAGCCTCCGCATGTTCGGCAAGAGGTCTTTGATTATAAAAGAAAAGAAAAAAAAAAAGTGTTTTCAAGCTCACACTGATTAGAAAAAAGCACAATAAGATTGCAGAAATACTATCAAACAGAATTTCATTAACATGGTCAGCCTTGGTAGCTTGGAGTGTGAATATAAAATACTTTTGATTTAAAAGCATTGCATTATGACTTTTAATCATAAACAAGATAACCACTCATTTGTTCTGCATGCAAAATTCAGGCATCAACTAGTACTTAAAGTGATGATTACATCAAGTGTAATCATCAGAGGACTCATTCAGTTACAGCATGTGAAGTGTAAGAATTGATTGAATGTGTGCAGCCATTCAAATGTATTTTTCTTTGCAAGATGGAGGATAAGGTGGACGTTAGGCTGCAAAGAGTCTCGTCTCCATGTGAACATCCTCTCCTCTAAGAAGACTCCTCGAGGCTCTGACAAAGCTCCAGGGAGAATCTTTGGGAAACAGGTATTTGTGATCGTGCAGAAGGAGCATTAATAATGATATCCTTACACACCATGACACTCCATTTCATCATAAGACATGATGTTACACTATAATGCAGCTGAGGAAGTACTCTTGAACCAGACAGAAAACTTGTATGTAATAAACTTATAACGACACGGTCTGTTCATCCTCCATAAGGAGCACTTTTATTTTGAACTTTACTTTTACAGAAGTATCTATAAAAAAAGGGCTATTTCTTCCATCACTGAATGTACTAGATTTATGATCAACTCTTATCAGCTATATTAAATATGATTTTTAAACCGGCTCTTGTTGCAAGATTCAGTAAAAATATTCTATATGATAGTATAATATGTCAGGTTTCTGCTTCCATTCTGGTCTCTGTTGTGTAGTTTTTACAAAGCACTTCCCCTTCCCAAATAAGTATAGTATTTGAATAATATTATTATGCATTTTATTTGTCTTAAAAGCCTTAATATGCTACATTTGTTGGTCAATGAATGACTTTTTGGCTAACAATAGAAATATATATAATGATGCATTTGCTTCAAATGCTGTTTGAATCTGACAAAGGTTAAAGATCCAATATTTTTTGTAAATAATGTCAAAAGCAAACACATATATTTAAAGGAAAATATTTCTTTTTTTACAACACGAGAAATGTAACTCTTAGGTATTTTCTTTAAAAATGGATCTAGTATGAATTATTGGTTTCTTATCAGTACGAATGAACCCTGCCATTTGCTGCTGAATGGATGTATACATGCACTCCCACACACAGGAGTGTGTTTCTCCTCTCTGTCTGCCTCACACAGCAGCAGGCCTGCAGCCTACCAATGCGTTCAGTGAGGGGATTTGGCCGGGCTCTAATCAATCACTGACAGATTACCTCCAAAGCCACTTCCACAGCCATTAAAGCAGGACAAATGCAGAATTGCAACTGAACAAGTTGGAGTTTTTAAGCCAACACCAGGACTTCCTGGTTATTTGTCAAAGTCACTGCCGCTGAGTCGCATGAGTGGCTGCGCGAGTGTGAGGCGAGCCGGCGTGTGTGTGTGCGAGGGAGAATGAGGGAGAGAGCCAGAGACAGTAACAGAGTGAGTGAGTTATTGTTAGTGTGTGTGTCTTATGCTCTCAGGTGTGTGTGTGTGTGTACACACGCCGTCGGCTGCGTCGCTCTCGGCCCACTGGAGCTTACAGTAAATCACATTCCCTTTATTGCCAAATTTAGCAGCTTATGCTCAATAGGCTCTGCTCAAATCCACGCCGTGTCCCATCAGGGCGTCAGTCTGGGCTCATAAAAGTGGATTGGCCACACACACACACACACACACACACACACACACACACACACACACACACACACACACACACACACACACACACACACACACACACACACACACACACACACACACACACACACACACACACACACACACACACACACTCACAGTAGCCTCTGAGCAAAGACGACTCATCCCCTCTTGTATTTTCTTACATTATTTTACCTCTTCTTTATCTGAGCTAACACTATCCGGGCTTTTCTCCCTCTGGATTTCCTTTGAGTTTCCCTACATTGCCCCCATTCACTGGGGCTTTGTTTATATCAGCTGTATTTGATAGAATAAATTGGATATCATCATTTTCATAGCCTGTATTACCAGGGGAACATTCTGAATGTATTGCCCGAGTTTATAAAGGATGGACATTTTTATCCTATAAGCTTTCTACTTCATCCAAATTGATTTTGACATTTTTACGTCTTCGCAGACACGCCGGGGTTAAGTGCTGATAATTATTTGGGAGAGATGAATAAAAATATGAAATGTGTCTGGAAGAGGTGACATCAAAGCGGCGGGGATTGTTGCATGTTTTCCCTCTAATACTGGGAATATGGAACATATGCAGTAGGGGTTTGATTAGTGTGACGTTCAATGGGTCCTTTGATGTATCAATTCATGCTCTGGTTTAATAAATACCACATGAGGAATTACAAGAAAATCAAGTTTGTATTCCTATTTTTATTTTTATTTTACAGATAGTGTAAGAAGGGGTAAAGCTGTGGTGAAGTGATGAGGGCCGACACTGAAGTCCGCAGGCACTGGAGTTGAAATGTAGCTGGTCATGTGACTATACCCCCCCCTCCAAACACACACACACACACACACACACACACACACACACACACACACACACACACACACACACACACACACACACACACACACACACACACACACACACACACACACACAGTGTTGACCCTGAGAGAGAAGGGAGCCCATACCAACACAGGAGGCGGGATTGTGTTTGTAGGTGTGTGTCTTTATGTGTGGATCCTTTTGTGCAATAAGGCTTGTGTGGGCGTTATTGCAGCATGTATGTGTGTGTGTGTGTTTCTCCACCCCCTCCTATTCAATTAAGAGCTTAAGCTCATTAGTGGCAGACTTACATCATTACCTCTCCAATGGCTAATGAGTTAACATCTATTTAGATTTATGTTGGAGTTAAATCTCCTCCACCGCACGTCACAAATCAGAAAATGTGTCATAAAATCCAATCTGAAAACGTCCCATGTAAGGTTTTCCATATCACCGTGTGCCTTTTATAGCAACACTGCATATTCAACACACTTGAATTATACCTTTGCCTCCCGAACGTAAATCAGAGAGCTCTGTAACTCATCTGCACACTGTACTACAAAGGCCTGTTTACCTCACTTTACCATTAAACACACTAATTTAAAGCTTTGTCTAATTACTAGCTAATAATTAGCTCTGTGTAACAAAAACACTTCTATTACACAGCGATTAGTTGAGTTTTCAATCAATTTTCATTACGCTGACAAAACCTTGATTGCATCGCAGGCTTGACAAATTTAATGAATTGATGGAATTGTAAAAAAGACAATTAATTATGGAGAATGGAGAGTGAAAGGTGGAGCTGTAGCTCTCAGTGATGGAGAGTTTATAGTGTGCTGCAGCCGCTGCTCTAATAAACAGACTGAGGAAGGAAACAGTCCACTTTCTAAATGCATCAGCAGTGGTATACAGATCATATTTCACTATAGGGACGTGTTCATGTGCGTTATTCACCCTCTACATTTGAGACTTTTCCTCCACATTCTTATTTACCACATTTCTCCAACCCTGTTTTTCCGGCTGCCCCTCTCTTAGTCAATTAGTCGACTAATTGGTTGTTATGGTTTTGGTAGACTAACATTTATCTTAGTTTCCTCAATTATTCATTTTTCAATCATCTTTTTGTGACTTATATTAGAGAAAAGGTCTGAGCACATCTCTGTTAAGCAAAAATACTTTTAAGTGTTGTTTTTTATGGAGAAACTCACTTTCACAGAATCGACTATTCGCCAAAAATATATCCGACAAGGGACATTTATTTAACCACATTAACAACTATTTTCATTACGTGCACTCTCAACTTGTGGGTAACAATGAGCTGATAGTTATTCCATCTTTGATGTCTTGTTTAAACCTGCTCTCCCTGCTGATGCTTTGATAACTGGCTAACTGGGACATTTTCATTCTAATTAGGGCTTCAATTGCTAATTCCATATTGCTGCTATAATTATCACGGGGAGAGTCGTGGGCTAGGGAGGGAGGCAGTCACATATCGGGCAGAGGGGGGGGCGGGGTATTAGATTTGCCCCTATGTGCACTCTACCAAACTACGCCAGGGGGCTTCTGGGGTGCCTCAGGGCACTATTTAGGGCTCTTTATTTTTGAGTGTTTCTAAACCAGTTGCATTTGATAGTGTGCTACCAAAACAGCTTTCTAGGGATAAAATAACTATTTAAAAAATATTAAACACGTATTACAAATGTCATTTCAAGAAGATGACAGATGCAACTTGTCTGCAAATGCTTCTAAAGTAAGTGTGAAGTAGAAAAACAGGCTGTCTCACCTTTAATCTTTTAAAACTGGGATTGAACTGCCTATAAAGTGCAGCACTCTCTCCTGTAGTGCTTCTCCTCTCTCTGCTGCCTCCTAAACTCTTCCCTGTTCCCTCTTCGCTTCATCTTCCTCACCATTTGGACTCCCTTTCACCACTCTGCCATACAAACTAGACGCCCATAATAACCGTATGGGCAGTAATTGGAATTGACGATCTTTTTTCTCTCTCTCTTTCTCCTTCTCTGCACGCATGCGCAGTGGGACGCGGACTGGTCAGTGTGAGAAGCAGCTGTTCGGGCTGGTGAAATTCCAACATGGCAGTGGCTGTGGTCAGTGTTTCCTGCGTTAACTTGGGATGGTTTCAGCTCGCACGCACCCCGGCTTAACCTCGGCACCCCGATCATCAGCAGAACCCCTCCCCGGGATCGATGCGACCCTAACCCCGCACTTGAAAGGTCGACCTGTCGCTAAAAAAGCAGGTAAGGACGGATAGTCTGGGATCCGCTGCGTCTGCAATTAGACGGAGTGGTCAGAGCCGAGAGGCTGCAGTGCACCTTCTCATCGGAATCATGCATGTGCACTTTGTTATTTAACTACATAAGCGTGCATTTTAGTGCGTTTTTTTTAATGTGATTTTTTAAGGAGCGCACCTGCGACATCGTTATACGCAAATGCGCAGCCCGCACATATAGATGCTTTATCGGCTGTGCGGCACTCTCTAAAAATGAAAAAAACATAAGTTGCACGCGCTGGGAGGATATTCCAGCCTCTCTGTGGTGCGGCTACAACAAGTTGCCCTATGCATGCGTGCAGGCAATGTCACCGCAGCATGCTTTTTGTTGAAATAGTGCACAATGTAGGGCGTTATCAACAGATTTAACTTGACTCCATCATATCCAAACAATCTGATGTTCCTCCACCCCCCTCCTTCCCTCACCCCCCCCCCCTCTCTCTCTCTCTCTCTCTCTCTCTCTCTCTCCTCTCTCTCTCTCTCTCACTCTCTCTCTCTCTCTCTCTCTCTCTCTCTCTCTCTCTCTCTCTCCTCTCTCTCTCTCTCTCTCTCTCTCTCTCTCTCTCTCTCTCTCTCTGACTCTGACTCTCTCTCTCTCTAAACCTGTCATCCCGGGCTCCACTTTCTAATGAGATGCATGTAGGTTAGACGCCTCTCCTATTGCTCGCTGCACTCCTTCAAGGGCCCACCTTTCACACGGTTTGCAATCCGAGCAGTGTTGCTGGACCAGAGAAAAAAAAGTGTCTGTCATGTTTTTTGCTTGAAGCAGAGGAGATTTTTTTGTAGTCTTTTTCTTCCACAAATTAATTCCAATGCTCTCATCTCCTCTCCCTCTGTTCCAGCACGAGATGATCAGCAGCAGCAGCGTCTATGGTAGGTACAACTTATTATATTCATATATTACAAGGTGAAGAAATGCACTGATGACTTTCAGCAGCTGGTGTGTTTACTGTTATTTATTTCACTCATCATATTCTGTATATTCACGGCTTTACTTAGAATGGTGCAATATTTATTTTATTATAGGACACTACTCACATTCTCATGTTTAGGTTTTATTATCCATCTTTATAGCACTCTAACATAACCCTTTGTCATTGCACACAGCACTGCCTGATATTTTAAATAATAATTGTGCATCTTTTAAATTACTCATGGCTTCATTTGAAAACAAAACTATTTTTTTAACAAGTTGAAATCTGTTCTAAAATATTGCTGTTGAACTTTTATTTAATAATCCTTTTTGCATATGAGTAAAATAGATATTAGGGAGCAGTTCTTTTTCAACACACTCACATTTTCTTTTGATTTCACTGTACAAATATGGAAATTAATATTTGACTGTTACAATTTGATGTGATTTGAGTAACAGCGTTCATTCGTTGCAAAGTCATAATGCATATTTATAATGAGGATTTATTTATTAGTTGCACTTTTTTCCACCGGTATGTATTTACATTATGTCATGAGGGAATAATGTATTCTTGAAGGAGCGTTAATGACAAAATACACTTTACTTTGTGCATGCAGAAGTTCATTCAAATTTCAGATATTTAAAATAACGCTCCACGTGAGCTGTGTTTTCGATGATGCTCCACTCTCATGAAGAACAATGGTGGATTGTTAGAAATAGAAAATATCCATCCCACCCTGTTGCAAGTGAAAGCGGGCAGCGGATAGTTTTCTGTTGAATAATCACGTTCGAGACCACAATGTGCTTTCTGTTGAGCTTTCGCTTCCACGATTGCACATTCTTGGTTTTTGTAGCAGTTATTAGTGAGGACTCAACCTTTCACCTTTGATCCCTCTGCTCTCTCTCTCTCTCTCTCTCTCTCTCTCTCTCTCTCTCTCTCTCTCTCTCTCTCTCTCTCTCTCTCTCTCTCTCTCTCTCACATTCACCCTCACATCATGTGCTGTTTCTCTCCTGCTGATGTGTGTGTTACATGCGGCATGTGCACTGACTTCCTTTTTCATGTTTGTAGTTTTGTTTTTAAGAGCGTGTGGATCCATAATGTCACACTGTTATGAAAATATAAAATAATGCTTATATTTGTAGCTTAATGGTCTGAAGTGACACATCATACATAAACAGATATGCACTTATTTGCAATTGACACATAAAAGGACATTTCAGGCAGATTTTCCATTTAAATTCAGTCCTAATTCACTGACTTCTGAACGATCTGTCGATATCATTTCACAAAAGATATTCTGCACAAGGACATGCGAAAGAGTCTTATTCAATTGATGCTGTTTTTGTCAAAGAAGAGATTTCTACAGTAGATGAAAATATAAGAGTGGTGGGGTGCGTGAGTTTTGCAATGCAAGTGTGTGTGTGTGCATATTGTCAAACTTAATCTCTAATGAAAATAATGTTTCATTTTCTACCTTAATGATCTTAAATGCTCTATTTTACATATTCACGTTACACCTTTCACACGATTGCCACCTAAAAATATACATTTGTGCAGCTTTTCCATCTGTTGATTTGTGGATATTTTGTCTCATTCAATTGTTCTATAATTCTAGATGAACATATAGAGAGTGATGAAATGCAAGTGTGTGTGTGCATATTGACAAAGTTCATCTAAATGATAAGAATATAGAAAAATATTGCTTCTATGTATACCTTAATGACCTACTATACATACTACCTGTAGCTTTTGCATTGCATTTCAGTGACTGACTTTTGATTGATTTGTCGATAGGAGCTTGTGTGAGTGGGTGTGCATTTTGTCAAACTTAAACCCTAATGAAAATGTAGAATATTAGTGCATCGATTTGTACCTAAATCCTCTTAAATACCATATTATATACGCACTTTTTTGCAATTGACACATACATTTTCATATTTTTTGCAGCTTTATATTTCAATTAAGTTCATATTGACTGTCTTTTGATAGATTTGTGTGTATGATTTTAGGAGAGATGTAAAGCGCATGCAAATAAGTATTTTGAAAAGGCAAATAGGAAGTGATTCGAGATGCAGGTGTGTGTTCATATTGTCCTAACTTCCTGTAATGAAACACTAGAATAATAATGCTTGTATTTGTACTTGTATGATCCTAAATGGCATAGCACATACGTACAGATATGCACTTGACACATAACATGACATATCATAACATTCTGCAGCTTTTCCATTTCAATTTGCACCTAATTGAGTGACCTTTGATAGATTTGTCAATTGTGTCATTGTTTTGTTATAGAAAAGGATTCTAGATGAACATATGGAGGGTGTGCGTGTGTGAGATGAGGAAAACCTAGGCGCAACCGTGCATGTGTCACTTTGTGTGTAATGTAAATAATGTAGTTCCCCAGCAGTTTGTTTATTCCTCTAAGTCTATTTGTTCGCTACAGTCCCCGGCTTAAGATCCGTCCCTCTGCATCCTGTCTGTGCGTGTAGCAGTGACAGTAGCAATAATCCCCCTCATTATACACATAACGTATCGCCTCACATCTGCCGCGGCCCCCCCGATACTGCTAATGGGGACAGAGAGAGGGGAGATAATAGGAATAGAAGAAAAAGTGCTCTACAAACAGGCAACCCTTTTACTCTGCCTTTATTTATCTAAATACTTCTCCCTCAAATGAATAGAGAGAGCCGGTGTGCGGCGAGGGTGGCTCAGCGACTCCCAGTGGGACCGTATAAATAAATTATCCTGACACTTTCTATCAGTCTGTAATGTTTACCATTAAATGCTGTTTTACCATCCCGGAGCCAGCGGCGTGCGATCTAGCCCGCCCCCGTGGGACTTCTGCCAGATGTAAGGCGATGTGCGGAAGTATTTTTCAGACGCACACACACGGGGACATTTGTTAGGCGTCCGTATCAGTGGGTTTCTCCTGTCTGCACGGCCTGACAAAGGGCCTCTTCAAACCAGATCCAGCCAGGGTTGTCATCTTTTAGCAAATATGTTAAGTGTTATCTTTTATGCTCTCCGAGGTAGACCCCATGGGAGCCCCGGCACATGCAGATAGAACAAATCCCTCTCGGACCTGTCTGTCTGTTCCACTCTCTCCATCTCTCTGTGTCTCATCCCCCCCTTCTCTCCTTGTCTCCTTGCGCTCTCGTCCACTTATTTCCCCTCCTACTCCCTCTCCTTCTCCGTCCCAGTAGACGGTGTGTGTCAGTAACAGTAGCAAGGCAGTGTAAGTCTTTGTGTGTTTCCCTGCATGCTCGCTGACAGCCCCCCCCCCCCCCCCCTCGCTGATCTGAGTTCCTCTCCCGGAGACGGCAGGCAGCTGTCGGTAGCGCCGCTGCCCGAAAAACATCCGTAGATGAGTGGACGCCAATTCCTTAAAATCCTTGACACCGTGATCCACTCAATCCTCCCCTCCTCACTTCCCTCAGTGTTGGTACACTGCTTCTTTCAAAGGGGGGGGGGGGGTTAGGATTTAGGGGAGCAGTGTTGCTGTGACTGACAGTTGTCGGTTGGGGGATTATTTTTCTTACCGTGTTGCAATTGAAACACACAAAACAGAGCGCCCTCACACACAAATTATATCCATTCTGCCCTCATGCTTTCTCCCACTGCTCACTGCCTATTATCCAGTCAAAATCTGATGGGTGTACTTAAGGCGAGAGGTGTCCACACAAGACTGACTCGTGGGGGGGGTAACACTTACAGCTTACTACTCGGAGCCTGTTGTAACCTGGGATTCTTCACACCAAGATAATGCTTTTATGTATCAAAGAAACACTAGAAAGATCAAATGAATTCCAACCAAAGCTCAGGGTGTGATGTAACTGCACTGAAAAAGATATCTTAAATGCATTTGAAATAGTAGTTTTCAAGTCTAAAAAGTAAGAATTGGTGTAAAAGCACACGCGATCTAAGATCAGTGTCGCCAAATTTCCACCCATCTCCGCCTCTTATGTCCCCCCCTTGAAGAGACATTCAGCTAAATTCATTTCCATGTTAATTCCAGCATTAAAAGCATTATCTCACTTTCTTTGAACTCCAAACCCCCTAAAATGTTTGAAGTTTCTTTGGTTTATGTAACGCGTCATTTTCATACGTTTTAATCAAATCAAAGCTGTAGATTTTTCTCTCTCTCCCTCCTACCTTCTTTGCAATCCGTTGCCCCCTTCTCTGAATTTTAAGCAGACCCCCGCTCACCTCCCTTTTACTCTTTAGCAGCAATCTCCACCACCCATGGCCTGGATTCTCCGGCAGATATTAAAACATTCAGCATGTGGAAGCGTTAAATATGCTAAGGATTTATTAAAAAAGGGAAAAAAATGTAACTTCCACTTTGAATATTCCGCACCATTAGACCTCGCTAGACAAGGCAGCTTATTCCTTAACATTGTGCCTTCAAAATGAGAATGCGCCGTTTCTAATTAGGTTATTGCCATGCATGTCTTAAGCTAAATTGTGCATTGATATGCGGAGGAGCTCGCCACTCATTTGGCCCGGCGATGGAGGACGCAGGCGAGGGCCATTTTTTTTTTTTCCACAAGGGCCAACGAAAATGACAGCTAGGAGAGAGAGATCTGACTGTAATCTCTGCTGCTCTTCTCTCTGGCTCTGCATGGATAATCTGATTTTGGCAACAGCGAGCCTGGGCTGGATAGAGTCCGTCTGCACCCCCACCCCCCCCCCCGCTCTCACAACCTCAGCTTGAACATCTTGATTAGCGAGGCATTTTGCGCGAGTAAGTCGGACACTTTTGTCTCCGAGGCGACAAAGGTGTGCGCGTTAATGAACAATGGCTCATTGGGTGCGAGGGAGGGTGTGTGTGTGTGTGTGTGTGTGTTTGGCAGGCGGCCAGGGGACGGACACAAAGGATGTTGAGTGGCTGGGCGTGTGGCACAGCATCACTGAGCTGCCTGTGGCCTCTGGGAGATGGACACAAACTGGTAACCAGAGCAAAAACAAACCGCTGTTGATACATTGCTGAAAAACTCTGCAGCGTTTATTGTCGGACTGCAACTAGCAATTATAGTCATTATTGACAAACCTGCCAATTCTGTTTGGTGTGTGTGATGTTGAAAATAAGTGTAAAACCAAACTTCCTAAAGCCAAGGGGACGACTTTGAATGTCTCCTTTTGTCTACAAACACTCTTAAAACCTAAATATATTCACTTCAATATCACTATTCCTATACAAGACACGAACAACTGTTAATTCTTCAGATAGAATCTTAACATTTTTGCATTTTTTTAAATCTATTTTTACCTAATAAAGGAGTAATCAATTCCTAAGAATAGTTGCTGATTAGTTTCCTGTCAATCATCTAATCGATCTTTACTGTGAATCAGAAGCTCAATAGTGTATTGGAAAAATATCCAGATTACCTCTTCGCGATGTCGTTAAATATCTTATTTCGTCCGCACGACAATCCAAAGTTATTGATTTTACAATCATATAAAGCAGAGACAAATCTCCACCATACAAAAGCTTTGGAATCTTTTAGTATTTGTGCTTGAAAAGCCACTTAAAATCTGTTCATGCGCCGAGGCCTGCTGAGGAAGGAATGTGTTATACGCTCACCTGTGATCGTGTGTGTGTGTGTGTGTGCGGGCGCTGGGTGGGTGTGTGTGCGGGCACTGGGTGGGTGTGTGTGCCTGCGCTGGGTGTGTGTGTGCGGGTGCTGGGTGGGTGTGTGTGCGGGCGCTGGGTGGGTGTGTGTGCCTGCGCTGGGTGTGTGTGCGGGCCCAGTGGAAGCCGGAGAGAGAGCATTAGGATGTTGCTTGTACTTGTGCGTTGGCAGGATGGACACATGTGGTAGATAGCTAATGATAGCATGCAGCGTATAATGAGATCCTCTCTCCGTCTGTCTCCACTACCTGGCATCATTCATGCATTAACCATACAAGAGGGAGAAGAGGCACGCATGGTATTGACTTTTGAGTGGGTGTCTGCTTGTCCGTTGTTGGTTTTGTTTAGCACTCAGAGGTCAGCATGGCTGCAAGCGCCGCACATTAATAACAAGTATATATTTTTGTTTTGTTTTCTCGTCTCTCTTTTTATTTTTTTGCAAGGCTCCTCATCTGCACCTCTTGCGCTCGGGTAAATGGTTCTTAAATTGATTTTGGATGTGTTGCAATGTATACGCTTAACAAGCCAAATGGGTTCAGTTTGTGGGTTAGTTCAGAAGATTATTCTATTAATGTATTCCACACACTCGTAATCCGCAGTATGTTGCGTGAAGGAGGGAGGCGTTGGCACCGGTCCATCTTCGTGCCCAGTAACATATATTTATCCTCTTCACTACACAATCCTCTAGGCTGCTCAAATCCCCCAGGGGGTCCCAATGACATGCTTACTAATGTGTGCTTTGGAAACGGAGTGCTATTGTATCCTCTAAATCTCACAAAGCACTGTATGATTTGTCCATTGTCGTTAAATCGCTTTGCTTGTGCCAAGTACTTGCATCTCACAGAGGCTTAATGCTTTGAGGGTTTCAGGGACAGCTTCGAGTTCCTCTTTTGTTGATTTCGGGGAAAAGTGCCAAGACTGCTGCGCTGAATATTGTTTTGAGTATGGAGGAGGGAGGGGAAGAAGGGCCATTGCCAAGCGACTCCATTGAGCCTCGTGAATGGGCCATTCATATTTAGGAGAATCACCCAGATGCCATATTGTTGGCTCAACAACGCTAAATATTCTCCAACAAGGATGGGATTGTAACAGGTTTGTGAATTGTGCAAGTGTGGAAAAGGACGTTGGGAAATTGGGGAGAAAACACAGTTCAGCCTTCAGTCACTGTAAAGAGGCTGGACATGTGACAGTGTTGCTGGAAACGTTTTATTACTGTTCCTTTCCATGCAATAATAGAAGTATTTGTCCAAATGTCTTCAAAGTGTGGCCATTCTCCTTTTTCTTTACACAAGCATCTGCGTTCGCCTCCTCAGAATTCATTTTTTAAAGTGAAATGTATCCAAAGGGAGTTTAATCTTATATTTCCTGTTAATGTACATCCTTAAACAAGGTTTAAAAAAGATGTATCAATATTTATCTTTATATATTCCAACTTCAAAGGTAATGTATTATCTTTATACAACACATATCTTTAATATGTGGCAATAAATGCTATTTTAACACACTTATATGTTGTCAGAACTACATTTGTGTCCAAAATATGTATTTATTGCTAATAAATGCTAATTATGGGCAGTTAAAGGAAAATGTAAGCTACAATTTGACGCATTTCTTTTTATAACGACTTTAAGAGTGTCCAATATGAGTTTAAAGCTTATACCTGTCACTTCTTTTGAATATTCACGAGTTTTAAAACATGATAAAATGGCATTTGGAAACATTTAATGCCATTTAAGTAGTAACTTAATGCTACTGTCAGCCTTTAGAAGGTTACAGTCCAAAGGTCAGATAGAAAAATGTCTAAAATAGCACTCTTGTCGGAGCAGATTGTGAAACTTGTTAAGGCCATTAGATGTTGAGTTTTGAACAGAAAGCCGTACATGCTTTTTTTTGTAGCGGTCTTAAGACAGCAGCTACTGATCCCAGACCAGCAGAAATCCATAGCCACCTCTTTTTGCACACAGAGCTTTCTTTGGGTCCGGCCCCGCTAAGCAACCTTGAAACATCCGAACCCCGTCCTCGCACTATCAAAGACAGCAAAATGTCATCGTGGTCCTTTATGTCATACATGCACTGAGTATTAATCACGGCTGGATCTGCGCCTGAGAGGCTGATCAAATTTATTGTGTGGCTGCACGGGACAGTAATGGGTGTTTAATTACTCAATAAAAGCCCTTTTATAGATTCCCAGGCCTCCTGTGTGTTGAGCAAATGGTATTGATCCGTCTCTGGGCTGCAACATGATAGCCTGTGAAGGAGAATTAGAGCCGTTAGCCTGCTAGCGCTCTCTCATTCATTAGCTGCATTAGCCAGAGGGTGGTTAAGACGTAGCATCATACCAAAGTCTCAGAGGTTTCTCGAGCTGTAAAGCTCCGTGCACCTCATTTACACAAATATGGATCGGATGAGCAATGAATAACATTGACCAGATCGGAAAGTGTTTTGATGACAATCTCCAGGAGAGTCGTTTTTCCTTTTAAACATTTCCCTATACAGTAATCCAACCCGCTATGACAACGCCCTTAGCAGAAGATGTGAGCAGTATTAGTCGGGCTACCATCAAGACAGCATGTTTAATCCCACCTCTTCCCCACCTTCTAATCTGTAATCTGACGGCTCCTCCTCCTCATCCTCAGAGGCCTAATTCTGGATCTCTGCACTCTCAAAAGGAGAGAAAGGCTGAATGAGAATGACAGTGAGCCACGCCGTGTCTGTTCCACCCACGCATACATGTTTGGATCTCATGTCCAGGCCCCTGTACTGTATCTTTTCTTTTTTCGCCTAACTGCATCTGTCCATTGTTCTTTTATGTTCAGAGCATATTGCCGCTTCTGTGAACCGGCCCCACTTCTCTTGATGCACAGCGAAACCACTGCAATATCTCCCTTGATGTGTCTATATCAAATGAATGTGGCCTATTACAGACGTGGTGGAGTCAGTTGGGTGGCTTTGTGGACTAAAAAAGGGCCTGCAAGGGACCATGAAAGAGACATTGTCCAATACGGACCGTACAGTCCCTTTGTAGATAAATGGATTTTCATGCTTATCAACTGGGACACTGACATGAGTGAAAACTGTGGAGAATGTGGAATTACTCTCACTGGCCGGCCGTACACACGGACAACTGTAGTTTCAAGTGTGTGTGGTCTTTCATTGTCCGGCAGAAAGGTTTTTTTTATTTGGAACAATGTGCACTGTTAATGCCACAGCATAGTAGATAGATCCTTCTGGGAAAATGGTACTTTTATCAAACTCCCCATCCACATTTTCACATCAGGTTTAAACTGTGCACATAATAGTCGGTGTTGGGTGCCTCTTTATCCCTACAATTTCATCACAGAAAACAAATGTCGCTTTTAGCTGGACAATCATCCCTTTTTTTTTTTACTTAATCCAATTTTGTTATGAGAAGGATCCATTAGAGCTCGGCAATATGGCTGAAATTGATATAATGATATTAATAGGGATACTTTTCAAATTCAATCTGTATGACAGTATGGCAACATTGTGGAATCATGAAATTGATGCTCATTGCAAACAGTCTTGAACAGATTTTTACTTTTTTAATTACCAGAGCTAAACAGTTAAGTGTGTTATTTTAACAAAAGAAAATCAATTCTTGTCTATAAAGTTCATTTGCTCCGTGTCAGTTTTGCCAAAATGTACTTTTTCTACGGAATTTTCTTGGCAAAGGCTTCATGTTATATTCTGAACGTTAGCTAGCAGATAGCTCGGCATCTGTTGTGTGTAACGACAAAAGTTAGTACACTTAAAATGAGAGCTTATCACATTATAGTCTTTTAACTTAGACCCCAAAGGTTTCAGCCTGATTTAACTCGCCAGCTTATCATCACCCAAACCCATAGCCTATAACGTAAGTCAGAATATAGAATAAATGAGGCCTGAAGGCTACAATATGGAAGTAAAGAACGAACCCCCAAGCGGACACAAAGCGGCCCCGGGTTCCATGTTTTAATCCTGGCGACACGTGTCCGTATATGCGGGCGAGCCCACACAGACGCACATTAAACCCTGTTCACATTCCCCTGCCTTAGGGGTGCGAATGAGAAGCGATGTGTATTCGATGCGGAGCCAGTGATCTAGGTAATCTGCCTGTGCTGTGGGACAGGTCTATTGGTCCACAAATCAATTGGCTTCATGTCCGTGCCATTAGGCTAACATGGCGCTGCTGAGTCGCTGAGAGCGGTAAACAGACTGTTTAATTCCCCTGGACGCCGGCCAGGTGGACACTCCTCCTCCTGCTGCTTCATCCTCATCCCTCCCTTTTATCTATGTTATCTTCCTCCCCTCGTTCTATCGTCCTCTTGCATTGACTCCACTTCAGTCAATGCGGTTATTCTCAGTGGACGAGTGCTTACAGGAATATTGCTTGGAGGGATCGCGAGTGTGTATGTGTGTGTAAAGAGGAGAGATTTTGGCCAATGAACCCTTGCTGTGTTCTGTCCTCCAGTACTGTGTCTATACTGAGTAAGTGATCCCTTGGGATGCAGTACACACATCAGCATCCTCCCTATCTCTCTGTCTCTGTTTGTTTCTCTCTCAGTTTCCCATTCTGTCTCCGTCTTTCTCTTTTTATATTCCCCCCCCCTCCTCCCTCCCACCCTCCCTTTCTCTTTCTACCTCCAGACAGAGGCTGCAAACAAGTACAGTAATATGAGGGGGCTGCATCAGAAACAACCACACACACTCCTGATTAGAAAAATGCAGATTTATGCCCGAACTGTAAGAAGTGTATCACTTCCTCTTTTGCGCAGCTACACTAAATAAAACAACACCTCTGCCTCTCGTTCCGCCGAGCTTTTGCTTCCCTATATGGACGCGACTAATGACTTAGCTTGTATAACGTCAGCAATTCAATTTATCCACTTCACCGGCGCGCAGTGCATCCTGTTCTTTGTGCTACAGTATGGTAATTGGGCCTGCGTGTCTTGACAGATGAGTGTTGTTGGCGGTATCACTGTTGTGTGTCTCATTTCCTGCACGCTGTTGCTGATTGACTGATAAGACAAGAGGCCCGTAGACACGTCTGAGAGCTGAAACCTGATGAACGACGCGCTGAAGTCGTGAGGAAGCTGCTGTTGGATCTCCCAAAGGAACCTACAGAATTAAACCTTTACGTTTGAAGCTCTGCCGGTCAGCAGACCATTAGAAATGTGTACATCAGATTTGCCCCGTAGCCCCAGAACGTTTTACTGTTGCTAGGAGACACTGAAACCCTCTGACACATCTGGTCAGCTGTTAGTGCAAGTTGTTGACAAGGGTTGGAGCATCCGCAACAGCATGATATTGTTTACAAAATGAATCCGTCTATAGACTTGCTGTCAATCAGTCTTCCGCTCATGCAGGAGTCTTCAGACAGGTAGTAATAAAGCTCCAGAACGCTTTCATTTTGCAGGACTTGACTGTATCATGAGAAGTTTACAAAAAATGAAAATGTCTGAGTTCAGGCGGTGCTGTTGGCCCTTTGTTCCTCAGCTTCCACTCGTCTTCCTCCTGGGACCTCAGAGGAATGACATTCCCCTTCCACCAGAACAGTCTCTCCTTATCTTATGTCACAGCTCGTCTCTTCAATAAATACCGCACGTCCTTTTCGCTCTGCTGAATCGAACATTTTCACTGTTCTACAACCTCTCTACCTGATCATATTCCCATCTTCCCATCTAATGGACAATAAGAGGTTTATGTCTCTGCTTCTTATACAGTTTTTGTGGCACCTGTCTATTATCGCAACCATTTCGTTCTATCTCAAATAAGTCAGATCGCTGCATCCCTATTCCTGTTTCAGTTCCCAAACTGGATTACCATTTGTCTTTTGGACCTGTGTATTTAGTCCGGATGACGATGATTACACATCCTATGCTTGTCTCACAGTAATTAAGCTGCCGTTATTTATTTAGTCAACCGCGGCTGCTGTGAGTAATATTACACTGAAGATATGAGTACATTAAGTTGCCAACACACACAGCAACACCGTTATCAAGGTCTTTCTCACTCTGGATCAGGCAGAACTGTACGGAAAACATTTCTAATGTTCGCTGTAGTACTTGACTATCACCTAACATACAACACTCTACAAGCTTAGTGATCAAGCTTTCTTTACGCTGTGGTTTGGTTGAAGATGCAAGCCAGAGTTGGAAGAGAAATGTTGCGTACGTGCTTAGTATGGACAGCTGCTGTACATATGAGTGCCTCTTAGGTCAACAGAAACAAACTACAACCAGGTTAAAAAAACGTGTCAATAGAAAGATCTAAAGGAGCTAAATCTGTCTGGGCCAACGTCAAGACAAAAACTCACATCCTATTTCTGCCTTGCCTTAGTTGTGACATCTGTTCAACCAATCAAAATACACAGTTTTAAATACTGCTTATCATGGCAGTTCCATTTCTTGTTAATAAACGAATCAGGGTTATAACTAGGGATGTAGAACAGAAACTACTTGCTTTTTATTTGAATATCCTTTAATTATTTAGTAGGAAATTATGATTTAAGAGGATTTTTTGTTCTTCTACTATATTGACACTTGGTGTTATGCATAACGTATGCCGACGACAGAGTCCAGAGCTGTCTTTACTTTACTGCTAAGTAATTACTGCCTGTTTTTTTATTACCTTGTAAGTACAGCTGTAATTTTAGCCTGTGAAATCAAACTGAGACGCCTGAGCCTTCCACCGTGTTCATCGCCTGTGAATGTGATTACAGCTATTGATCGATAGAGAGTGACACGATGCTGGTGGATGTCACCTGAGGAGAGTGTGTGAGTAAGACGCTGTGTGTGTGTGACGGAGACAGACATGTGTGTCCATATGTTGGTGTGTTGGCCCATATGCTGCATGTACATACATACTGTACGCTTGGCCGTGTGTGTGCGTACGTGCGCATGTTAAACCCAGATCCAGTGTGGTAATGTGAGATCAGACGTAGGCTGTTAGCCGGAGCCTTACATCTGCTGTCAGCCACTCGCTCTAACTCTGTTAAGGACGTTATTGATTGCTCATTATTACCCCGTTCCCTGAAAGATGAGCGTCCCCTATGATCACATTAAATCTCTCCTCTGTCCAATTCTCCTGAGATGCCTTCTGCTCATCGGTGCCCATCAAATTTCTCCTCCGAGATCTGATATCAAGCAGCCTGACGTTTTTCATCGCCTCTGGTTCTCTTTGCGTCTTGTTTGATTCGCACCAAATCATTCCTTGTTTTTTTTCTTCCTTCCCTCTTTTATTGAACAGACACGGTTTAGCTAATTGATGTCTTTAAGTCTGTGTAATGGAAATCAGCGAACACGGATGAGCAACATTTGAAATTATGATTTGTTTTTCTTTTTATTAGACGCTTCAGGTTTCCATGTTAACTTTGTGATCCGTGTTTATTGACTTAATAGCGAACAAGAGGCGCTGACAAGAGAGTCATAATATGTACTTTACCTGTCAGAGCTGGGCTATTTGAGCTCTGTTCCATTTGATTTAAAAGGCACGATCATGTCATTCAAAACCAACACATTTGCTTTTGAATTTGCGTACAAATTCAAATGCCCCCTCCCATCTTGAGCCTCCTCTTTAAAGTTGCCCTTTCTCGTGCCTCAGGTTGTCATTTTCGCTGACGATAAGCAGTTGTTGGAGGTGTCAAGCGTCCGCCAGCGCCTGTAAAGTTTGGGACTGTTGAAATCCAGCCCTCAGTGAGAGGCCATCTCATCGGCCCCCGCCTTTTCATGAATAATGCAGAGCTATCGACTGTGTCAGTTGAGCGCGAGGAGACGCGGCGGCAGCCAGCTTGATATTCAGCTGCTGAAGCTGACTGGATGCCCTCACTTTGAGACAAACTGCTGGCGGACCGCTCCGACAGACAGGACCTGCATCTGCTCGTATGAGACGCTGTGTTGGCGCCGAAGTGTCCCGACGAGTGTCTGCACAAATCTGTCAAATATTTGTGCACCACACCAGATCCTCACCTGCACAGTGTCTACACATGTGTGTGTACGTGCGTCCTCGAGTGAGAATCTCCTGCCCCCTCGACACGAACAGTTCAGTCTCAATGCCACCGATCGATGGGCGTATTGATCCGCTGTTTGACTGTTTAGACAACCTGTGTGAATTCCAGCATAATGCGAGCCACAGTGGATTTAAAGACGCGCGTCTACTTCAGGTGCACGCCACCCTGTCGTTCCTGAGAGCTCCTTCCTGCTAACGCTGCAGATACACAGCACAAGTAGGTTCAGTCGGAGAATAAGCAGCTGGAGGACGAGGTTGACCGCATGTTGAAGCGGCCATGTTGAATCCAATTGAATGTTCTCCTCATGCACCTTTACATCCGAATAAAAAGCTAAGTGGTGGAAGAAGTACTCATATTTCTTTCCCTAAAAACATGACCATTAACCTCCCCTTCCTGCACATTTTTAAGTAGGAGAGTCTGCTTCATATTTTTTGGGGCCACAGTAAGTTTGAGCAAGTTGGCAGATCTTCCCAGAATCTATATGCGTGCAGGATTTGACACTTCCAACATGCACCGTGAAGGATCCTGCGAGTTCACAGGCTGGAGGTAGAGGTTATCCCAGCCAGGGCCTCCTCAGTAATCCACACACACACCACAGGTCGCGCACACCAACATACACACACACTTTCGCACTGTGCCACTCACTGCGGGCGTTAATCTCCACCAACTGCTGCTCAACTTTAATCTGGCATGCTTGCCAAGAGTTTCTCAATGAGTCATTTACTGCTTAAAAACGTTTTTATTTTACTTGTAACACCTGTTAGTGGAATCAAACTTTAAAAAATTGGTTGGATTCCATTTAATACAAATAAAATATTCCAAATATTTGTAAGCATTTTAGATTAACTTTTTTGAAGAATATTTCTTGAAAAAATATTTCTTGTTGAAATTGATAGTTTTTAGCATTTGGCACCGAGTTGCAAACTATGGAGCTGTGGTCCAGTGTACTGTCTGACTGCACACACACACACACACACACACACACACACACACACACACACACACACACACACACACACACACACACACACACACACACACACACACACACACACACACACACACACACACACACACACACACACACACACACACACCATGTATACATCATTTCAGGGGACATTACATTGACTTACATGCATTTCCTGGAGACTTATCCTAACGTTAACCATAACCAACACATGCCTAACCCTAACCCTTACCCTTAACCTTACCCTTACCCTAACCCTAAACCTAACCAAGTCTTCACCCTAGAATTAATGATTCCCCTCATGGGGACCTCCAATTTGTCCCCATAAGGGAAGCCATTCCCCACACGTGACTTTTAGGTCCCCACAAGTATAGTAATGCTAGGACACACACACACACACACACACACACACACACACACACACACACACACACACACACACACACACACACACACCTCTCTCCAATCCTCCCACACACACATAAACCCACACACGCACTGATACACACTCAGCCTTGTGCAGACAGACACAAATGCATCCACAGATGGTGACACTCCGGCAGTCACTCCTGGGCTGTCTGTCTACGTGCCAGCGATGATAACACACACACACACACACCCACACACACACACACACAGAATATGCACACGTACACACAGCCTGGTGGCAACAAACACGGTGATGCATCATTGAGCATCGGCTGGTTTTCCTCTAACTGCTGAGGGGAAATCAGCGTGGTGTTAAGTAACCATTCATGTGGAGCCGAGACCACACAAACAAACATCACACCTACACTTCTTAAAATACATCTACCGCGGAAAAAAAACACAATACGATTGAATAATATAAAAGTTCTCTTACATATCTTCTGAAGCTTTTCCACAAGTGCAATCATTGATATGTTAATACACACTCCAGTATCACTATTTAATTCCCGTGGCAAATATCTCTTGTGCTTTCTAACTCTTTCTTGGATTGTGATATATTCATTTGTTGATGTTAATGCTTCCACTCTGGACCGCAGTGTGCTGTGTAGGTAATCGCCCACTCCGGGGCTGCGGCGCCGCTGTTTGTGATGTGGATCTTCCTGAGGATCGTATTTGAATAATGAGGGAGGCTGGAGCGTTCTCTTGTGCAGAGTGTCTCGGCGCTGCAGCGGTAAATGACCTCTGAATAGTTGTTTTGGATTAGCCATCAAAGTCTTCCCTCGAAGTGGCCAATAGATAGGTACTTCCAGAAATGAGTCACTTGAAAATGATCATTGCCGCCGTTGCCGTATAAGATAATGGATAACCATTACACTCCATTTTCCCCAGCTCCTCACCCACACAACGCCTGCTCTTGAAATATGATGCATCCACTGTGCTTAGTGAGCACTTAATGTCCAAAAGCACCGTGTTTGTTGAGATTTACAACTGCGCCGGCAGCGGGGGGGGTGGAAGAAAGAGTGTGTCGTCGGCGTATAATGTTGTTCACTCAATAATTATCTCATTTTATTTACGAAGACAGACAGCTTTAAGCGAGGTTAGAGGCTTCCTCTCTATTATCTCCACCTGACACCCCTCTCCTGCGGCCCCCTTCCCTCCCGCCTGGCGCTAAATGACGTACTCCATGTCGAGGACTTTCCGAAGTTTCCATCAAAAAGGGGAACATTGCTCGAGAGAATGGGCGGGGATAAAAAAAAAACGCAACAAAGTTACACCGAAGCTTTCAGATCGATGTCATTTCTAAAAGGATTAGGCCCCCGCTCAGAAATCTATTTTAATTACTGAGCACACAGGTAAACAAAGTGCGGCTGGTTCACATGTATGGATCTGGGCTTCAGAGCGGTATTGATAGTATGTGGCCCATGTTAACCTCAGGGCCACTCTGAGACCCTCAGGTAGGGGTACAGCAGGGGGGGGGGGGGGTGTCACCGGACACACAAGGACAGTAGAGCTTTAATTGACACCAGTGTAGGGGGATGATAGTCTTAAACTTATTTGTCTAACAAAGTAAGCAGAGTTGGACTACTGGCAACTTCCGCTCGGCATATTTTAAGGATACAGCTTTACAATTGAATTAAACAATTTATTAAACATTAAATAAGCTTGAATAAGGGTTACAAATGTTGTTTCTAGATCAGTTATATGGACTAAACACTAATATTCCAACATAATAATGATATAAGAACAATTTATAAAACATGATGATTCATTGAGTATCCCTTAATGTTCAATTGTTTATAAATCTTTATGGATAGGAACTATTAACCTAATTAAGCCATTAGCTACAGCTTAAAACACTTAATTAACTATGCATTAGTAGGGCTTCATAGGTTGTGACTACTAATGGCTTTATACATTAATAAATTGTTAATGCTTTTTAGATTTAAAAATAGAATTAAGAGATTATTTGATGTGTTCAACAATTATATATAAACCCTTAGTAAATGATGCCTGGGTTGTACAATACAAATGATTACAAGTGACTTTGTTTGATCAATTAATTCAACATGTCTTGTGTGTTGGCAACATACAAGACATTGTTTGGTTCAAACAAGAAAGAAAGAAACATCATGTACAGTCATTTTATGAAGTCTACGATCACACTTCACTTCCCACAGGACAGATGTGTGTTTCTCCACACTGATGATATATGTGTGGATTTGTCCCGGCACAGTGATGCTGAGCGTCTTTACAGATGTTTTCCTCCCCAGATAAGAATAATCTGTTTGCCTCAGCGGGCTGAAGCGTGTTTGAGTGTCCTGCATGTGTGTGTGTGTCTTCATTCCTGCCTGTGTGACCGTGCCTGTGTGTGTGTGTGTGTGCTGTCTTTGAGGAAGGAACCCCGCGTGGAGCCGGGTGATTAGGCACGCTGCGCTAGTCACAGGAAATGGAGTAGCTGACGGACAGGCCGAGTGCATTATAGATGAATGCCATGCGTTAGCGGCTCCGAGCCCCCGCCGAATATCTCTCAATTTCCTCTCTGAATGACAAAAGAAGCCACGCACAATTTCCTTGATCCGGAGCATTTGTTTAACTGCGCCCTACCCATTTAACCCACCCATTCAATCGTCTGTCTAGTAAAAGGAAATTTAGACAGTGTCAATTTATACAGCTCGCAGCAAGATCTGATACTGGCAGGCAGGGGTGACGATGATACGCCTCTGGAATACAGTCGGGAGAGTTATACTTCTTCTGCGAGCTAAATTTAGAGTCATCATTAAATATACCCTAATATTTTTACATACCAGAAATATGTGCTCCACAAAGACGTTTGATGGTCGGAGCAGCGATAACTTCTCGTCAAAGATCGCAGATTAAAATGAATATTTGATTTTCTTAAAAAGACGCTGTCATTTGTCAAATATCCTTATATGGCGGCTCAGAGCTGTCATCTTTACAGCGATCTCTCTTCCCCCCTTACTGTCTTTGAGTTAGTGACAGCTCATCTCTCCCGGTCACTGCTCCACGTCTAGACTTTGAACTCGCTCTGTTTACTCCCTTATCTGTTGTTGTTGTTGTTGTTGCTTTGCGACGATGTAATGGTAAGCTCTGGCTGCGCTTGAATCGCCTGCTTCAAAGACGCAGATTCTGGTTGTTTTCAGATGAAAATTCTGGCTTGGAGAACAGTTTTGTTGTCTGAGGAAAGGTATTTAGTTGTACACATTTGTCTTTTTCTTTATTTATTACTCTTTTAGTCTCAAAATGTTGTCGGGTGACTGTTGCTCTGAAGAGGACGCGTCGCAGCGTGAGTTTTGATTATGTGCGTGTGACACCAGCTCATGACTAATTTCCTAATGAATTGCCTTTTGGAGGACCTAATCACATTATTTGACTCTGTACTGTAGGTTGTGTGCCAATACAGCGTAGCCCGTGGCTTAGTCACAGTGTGCTGGACTCATTAACAAGGCGATCCGGAGGTTGTCAAACACACACAAGGCCTGCGCACGTGAGAATACACACACTCGTGAAACATACAGACACACACAGCGCGTGATCAGCGCTTGAGATTTAGAGGTTAAAAGATGCCCTCTGGTGTATTTGATAAGGATTTGCGTAACTGGTTAGATTTCCCCGGTGGTGTGTAAAAACAGGTCTCTTTTGATGGAGCTATCGCTTGTCTTCTACACTCAGTCGGAGGCAGGTTTATATAAAATATGACATGATAGTTTGTTTTTGAAGGTATTCAGTGTCTGTTTGTGTTAGAAAGACAAAGAAGGGCATGCTTTTGTGTGTGTGTGTGTGTGTGTGTGTGTGTGTGTGTGTGTGTGTGTGTGTGTGTGTGTGTGTGTGTGTGTGTGTGTGTGTGTGTGTGTGTGCGGGCTTGGGAACTTGTACATCTCTTTTTCCACACATGGCTTAATTATGACGTTACCAAAATGGGCAGTTTGCTCTGACACCCCGCTTGCTGAATCACACAGCGGACAGACTTAAAAGAGCTCATTAGCTCTCTCTAAAGAGCTGTTTACTGCACATACACACATGCTCCGTAATAGGCAGCTCTGTTGATGCAGATGGACGCCGAGTGTAATGAGAATGATTAGGCTTCTCTATGTGGAGGCTGGATGAGGGAAAGAAACCGCGCTGGCAGACTTGACGCTTCAGAAGGTGGAGAATATTTCTGTTTGAGTCCTGGTCTCTCTCCCTGCTTTCTCCGCTACACACACTTGCTCTTTTTCTTACTCATACCGCATGTGTCCATCCAAATGCTTCGCACATTTCCCCCAGGCCCTTTAAACCCTTGAAAGATTGAGGGGGAAATCAAATAAGGGGTGCGCTGAACGCTCCATTGAGGTGCAGCAAATACAAAGAATGAATAGAAAATAATTCAGCTACCCGAGAAAAGGTATTTTACCTGTCTGTACATGTAATCACACTGATGAAGGCTAACACACATTTTAAAGCTGGAGCAAATTGGGCTCCACTGAATCCTTTTCATATTTGAAATAGGAAGAGGGCCTTGAAAGTTTTTGGAAATGAATGTGTTGTTAAATGTATTAAAATATACATAAAATAATGGAAAGGTGTCGTTTTATTGTTTTCTTTCAAGTGTTTCCCTCTGACAATGAATCCAAGGACTTTTAAATGACTTTCAAGGTCTTTCAAAATGAGTATCTGTAAGTCGGCCTACCTTAAGCATTTTCCGAGTGGACCCCGCCCATCCTGCAGCGCACATTAAGTGACTTTGCTCATTGCCCTTGGTTTACATCACGTTGAATTAGAGGATACACACTGAAAGATTCCAAAGTCAATCCTCCTCCATCCCTTTCATATGTTTTGGAGAAGGAGCAGCGAGTTCAAAGCGCTCAGTTCAAAGTATCCGTCCTCATTTGAATAACGTAGAGTAATCGCTATTACCTTATTTAAATAGTGCAAGTTATCATTTGGCCTTCATTTGCATTGCTGGGGTAATCACTGCGTCCCTGCATTAACCTCATTATGGAAGAGATGAAAGCCCTGATGGAGGCTGACACACTCTTTTATATATGTTATCTTTATTAATGATGGAATTAGAAAGACCCGTGTTTCTTTAAATGGAGGACATAACGCGGTTTGATGGAGTGTCAAACTATGGGGAGAAGAGTGTGTGGGATTCACAAGGCTTGCTTTATTTGTGTTTGCCATGCCCCCAACCCCCCCTTTTCTTCCACAGCATGCTCTCTCTTTGCCTAGTCCCCCCCCCCCCCCCCCCACGTTGAATTTTGTAATCTCCATCCGTGTCTCTTAACGCCTCCCTACACTGAAAAGTTAAACCAGAATCTGACACTTAAAACAGAACAATTCATCATGACAACGCAAACACACATCCATCTTAACACTTAATATTTTCAGTTGTTTACGAATGCAGTGCCGCTTTTCATTTCTCCCAAGAGATGCGCTAAATCAACTCATTATTGTCTTTAAACCCCAAATGTTGAATTTCCCGAATGCTAAATTTAGCATACTACAGAAACAATGCTCTGAACCAGCCTGGTTAATAAAAAAAAAAGCTTTATTTGACTATTTTTGACTGATATTGCTCTTGTGTTAGCGGCAGTAAAATGGCACCTCTGTCACAAAGAGAGCATTAGGAACACCAGACCTGGTAGTAACTGCTATATCAAACATTAGAGAGAGCCAGAAAAGGCCAAGGTGAAGTGCTTGGCGACATTCCTATAATACCTTGATCACTAGTGGTGGTCAATAGAATTAGATTGCTGAATGCTCCATTAAACGATATAAGAATGGTGGGTATTTCTACAGCAGAATCAAGACACTTTGTTGGAGTTTCATAGCAGGCCTACAAGACTATATACTTCTGTAGAAAGTGGCTCAATCTGGTTTCCAGCCACCATTCTTCCACTGTCTCCTCTCTATCCTCTGCTACATATTAGTGTGATAATATAGAAATAATAGAGATTTCATGTGCACTGCCAAGCAAGCATTTTGCTAGTGCCTCCCGAACAAATAATCAAGCATATCCTGAGAATATAATCCTTTAAAAGCACATTAAAATATAATTATTTACACAGGATTGTGGAACCTTTATTGTGCCTGAAGCCTCATTTCCTCTCATTTTGTCCAGTATCCCTGCCTTGTAATGTTCTCCTTGAAATACTGCCCTTTTATAGCGCTGCTTCCACTTTATGTTTTTTCAATATTAGAGGAGCCTCCCAGCTAATACAAAACTTTCCTCCGCTTAGCGCTTTGTCTGAGGCGTTCCCTGCTCGCTACACTGGGAGGTGACAGGCATGCCAGCCCCTTCTAGACTCCCCTCGGCTAAAATGTTGTAAATTAACACAATTAGCAGATCGCCATTCTGCTAATTAGCCACTGGCGTCTGCCGAGAGATGGCTAGAAAGGAGAATCAGAGAGGAAATAGGGGTCTGGGGATTTCCCCCTCCCTCTCTGTGTTGTTACCAAACAAACACAGGGCCTTGGAAAAAGAGAGCAAGGCAGTGTGAACGTGTTTGTGTGTGTTGCAGTCGGATAAATGGATGGGAGGAAGGGAAGATTTGCTTCCCTATGAATGGATTTTATTGTGCATGCCTGCTTTAGTCACACAAGCACACACACACAAACCAATTCTGAAGGAGGCATTGCTCACAAGACCCCCGACTGTGGAGCTCTACATGCAACCGCAGCCAGTCAATAAGTCAGGGGAAGCAGCCTAAATGACACCGATATTATCCTTTATTTGTGTGCACTAAGTCAAATCAAACAGGGTTCAATCTGCCGCGCGGCTGCTGTGATTACGCCCCGTCCAGCCTTTGATAGCGCCACGGCTTTGATAGTGAGACAACGATGGAGTCGCTGTGTGACTGTCAGTGTTTGCAGATGGCATTGGCTGGGATTAAAGGAAACAGTGGCTCTCAAGCCTCCCGAGGCAATAAAGGGGAGAGCCAGGTGAGTGTGTCTGAGATGAGATGGAGCAAGGGAAGGAGGGAGGGGAGGAGGCGCAGCAGAGGGAGTAAATAAGAGGAGGGGTGGCCGAGAAGAAAGGGGAATGAAAGGGAGAGATATATATCGAAATGGATGGAGTCAGAATAAAAGGAGGTAAAGAGAAGGAGGGGAGGTGGAAAATGGACGACAAAAGCAGCAAAGACAAGGCAGCAGGGAGGCATGGAGAGAGGCAGACAGAGAGGTAAAGAGAACGGCAGAGAGGGAGGAGGTCAAGGTGGAGCTGTGCAGACAGGAACTAAGCTTGAGACACAATGTGTTGTAATTCATTGCTCGCTACAGCTCCTGTGTGCGTGCCTGTGTTTGTCCGTCTGGGTCAGTGGATGTGAGCATGCGTGTGTGTGTGTGCGCATGTGCACGTCAGCACGCCTGAGTGCAGGCAGAGATAGTTTTTTTTTTAAATGCCTGTGTGTCTGAGCATGGATCTCTGTGTGTGTGTGTGTGTGTGTGTGTGTGTGTGTGTGTGTGTGTGTGTGTGTGTGTGTTCGATGAAAGCACCACAAACAGAGGGGGGTGGATGTGTATGGGTGTGTGTGTGTGTGTGTGTTGCTTTGTGGTACTCGCCAAGGCGCATTTTCAAACCCATCTCCAGCCACCTCAGATGAGCCGGGGATTATAGAGTGACCCTCAATGCCTCTGTCTTATTGGTCTGGCCGGGGTGCATTAGGCTGCCATCCCACAAGCCTCTGTACACCACAACACACTCTGTGCTTCCTATGGCCTGTAGAAATGAGTAATTAATGTGCTGATGGACATAAAATTATCTCATGATATGTATCAGTAAGAAAGAAAGAAAGAAAACACCAGATGAGTATCACCTGTTTAATTGACCATCCTAGGCAATTTGAAGGTGTTGTCATTTTAATTATTGTGTGTCAATGTGTTCACATGTTGATGTCTATGTCTCTGTTTCTCTCAGGCTTAAAGATGCAGTGGACCCCCGAGCACAGCCAGTGGGCCGAACAGCATTTCGACATCTCCTCCACCACGCGCTCGCCGGCCCACAAGGCTGAGGCCTACAGGGCGGTGCCCGGCCACCTGCAGCGCTCCGCCTCCTACCAGTACGCCTGGGCCAACGATGACATCTCCGCCCTCACCGCCTCCAACCTGCTCAAGAAGTATGCCGAGAAGTATTCCGGTATCCTGGAGATGCCGGGCTCCTATTCCGAGATCCCGGGGGTGATGAACGGACGGAAAGGTGAATCCGAGCCCTGGCAGGATGGTGTCTACCCCATGAGCTGCATCCCAGAGGGGGTCTCCATCAGAAAGGGGGGGGTGGCGGCGGCCTCAGAGGTGGTGTCCGGCATGTGCAGCTCCCCGGGCCTGGCCTCCAGCACCCTGAGCGAGCCCAGCTACTCCAGCAGCAGCTGTGGGAGCCACTCTGCCACGGCGCTCCACTCCTCCTCCATGGCCTCTCAGGAATACGGCCCCCCGTACAGCAGTTCCTACCTGCACAGTAGTTACAGCTCCCAGTCGGCCCCCACCCCAACACTCCCCTCCCCGCTGCACAGCTCTGGGCTCCTGCAGCCACCCCCTCCGCCCTCCCACCCCACTTTAGTCCCAGCGTACAACGGAGGGTCCCCCAACTTGTCTAGTTATAATTACCCCCCAGCAGGCTACCCGGCCCAGAGCTCCGTTGGGCCGGGATACAGCCCTGGAGGAGCCCCCCCCTCCATCATCGTACCTCCCCCCAGGCATCGCTGCCCCTACACCCCTTCCCCCCTCTTCCACTTTACCTGGATACCCATACCAGAGCCACAACCTGACCCCAATTGCCCCCACCCCTCTTAACAGTAGCTCCTCCAACTCACTGAAGAGAAAAGCCTTCTACATGGCAGGCCAAGGAGAGATGGACTCTTACGGTAACTTTGGCTATGGCCAGGCTCGGAGCTCCGCTGAGAGCCCCATGTACCGGATAGCTGACAGCAGCAGCGCCAACGGAGGCTCCAACAGTGGATTCGACAGAGGTCCTGAAAAGCCTTTTAATCCCCAGAAGCAGTCCACAATGTCCTCTGAGCAGAGGAAGTACAGCAGCCAGGCAGCAGGTGGGCCACTGACTCCACCGGCCTACGTCACCTCCACCCTAGGGGGTTCCCGCTCAACGGATTCCCTCGGCAGCTTCACCTCCCCCTCCCTCAGCGAGCAAGGTGCCGAGGATCACCGTCTCCACCTCTCCCACTCAGCACCAGGGACTACCTCCTCCTCATCATCTTCATCCTCCCGGCCTGCTGAAGAGCAGCTAAAAACCAGTGACCCTCACCTCCTGGACATGGTGACCTCTGAGATCGTTCAACAGGGGCCCCCGGTGGATTGGAGCGACATTGCAGGACTAGAACTAGCCAAGGCAACCCTGAAGGAAGAGGTCCTCTGGCCCATTCTGCGCCCGGACATGTTCAGCAGTTTAGGCCCCGCCCCCCGTTGCGTGTTGCTGTTTGGCCCCAGGGGCAGTGGCAGGACGTTGCTGGGTCGCTGCCTGGCCAGCCAGCTCGGGGCCCCGTTCCTCCAGCTCAACGGCTCCACGCTGGCCACCAAGTGGCTGGCAGAGGGAGAGAAAATCATCCGAGCGTCCTTCCTGGTGGCGCGCTGCCGGCAGCCCTCCGTTCTGTTCATCAGTGAAGTGGACATGCTGCTGTCAGCACACCTCAGCGAGGAGAGTCCCATCAACCGGCTGAAGGGGGAGCTCCTCACCCAGCTGGACTCCCTGCTCATGGGCTCAGGCGACGACGGAGGCAACCAGGTGTTGGTGGTCTGCTCCACAAGCCGACCCCAGGACATGGATGAAGGGTTGCGCAGGTACTTTGGCCGCAGGGTCCTCGTGCCCCTGCCAGACGCGGCAGCCCGCCACCACATCGTGGGCCAGCTCCTGGCTCAATCTCAGCACAAATACTGCCTGAGCGTGGAGGAGCTGGCGCTGCTGGTCCAGCGCACCGAGGGCTTCTCCGGACTGGACATGGCCCGGCTATGCCAGGAGGCCCTCGTGGGACTGTTACACGTCTCCGCACAAGGCATGGACATGTCGGGTATGATGCCCCGGGGACAGGTCCGGCCCCTCACCTACCAGGACTTTGAGAGTGTCTTTTGTAAATTCCAAGCCAGTATATCACAGAAAGAGATTGACACGTACACTGAGTGGAACAAAATGTTCGGCTGCAGCCAGTGAAAAGAAAGATTCCGCCCTTGAGAAAAAGAGGCAAACACAATTCCTCCCCTCAGGGCAGAAGCATTGTGCTGGAGGGAAAGGCACACAGAAGGCCAACACAAGCTCACTGAGTTCTCACAAGCAGGGTTTAGACGACCCAGAGACCTGGTTTGATGAGACAACTGGCAGTCTTACAGTTAATGAGCAAGAGTTTTAATTTGATTGCTTGACACTCCAGAAAGCCAGGCATTGTTTACACATTGCAAGCAAGTTGGCTTGAGAAGAGACGCCCCAGTGTCTGTGTAAATATATCGTTACGTTCCTGTTCTTGACATTTAGTTGGCTATCCAAGTGCCTGAAGTGGTGCTTTCTGATTTTCTTTCTTTGTTTATTTGCCTCACAATCTACATTCATGGCATGAGCTGACGATTATTAAGAGCTTTAAAACTCCAGAGGTGAGTCTGAAAAACAGATTGACAGTTGCCATTGGTGGTGGTCAATCATTCTTTATTGTCTTGCTAAGAGCAGTAATCCATCAGGGCGGCAGTAGTCTGGGCCCTGACGCGCACTTATCTCTCCTGTGTCTGCTAAACAAACAAGCGTAACAAACAAAACTCAGGAAAGCGTTTGTGAATTGTACAGTACCTCAAGATTTCTTGACGAAAAGCACTAAGACCTGAGAGGAGAACCCGAGGGGGTTTATGTTTAGCGAAGCAGTGTTAGGTTTACCTCGACTGGCTATTATAAATAGCAAAGAGGTGACGATGAATGTACTGAATATTTTCTGGAACGATGGAACATAATCAATAGTGAGTAAAGACATGTCCTTTTTCTTTTCTCACAGCAGGTGCTTTAGTAACCTGTTTCTACTTGACCAATCCTGAAGCTTATTTTCATCGCTTAAAAAAAACAAAAATCTGTCTAGTTTTGGGGTTTTAGGAGAAATCAGGTGTCGGGTCAATGTCGTTGTATATTTATTCAAAACAACCATAATCAACATTGTTTATATTATGCGATGCTAGGCGTTAGCAGGCTTTGCTGGAGGCTCCATCAGTTTAGCTAACTTCTGTCTTGTATGTGAGGGGAGACGTATTATTTGACATGGAGGAACCTGATGCTAAAACACCTCCAAAAAATATAAAGATCGACATTTTAGGGAATACACATATTTGCTTTCTTCTGAAATGTTTGTCATCTTAACTACATTACTCCAGGAAGTCAGGAAGGGGAAAAGTAGAGGGTACATTGCTGAAGGTGAAATCTAATTTCATAATAGCACCTCTGATTGATTGACATCTCTGTAATGTTATTGTCCAACAAAACACATGGACACTATTTGAATCATTCAGAACATTTAAATCAAATATCCAAACTGACCATCGAAGACTAATTGAAACATCATTTCTTGGCACCTAAATGCATTTGGATACACACTTCAGTTGAGTGGAAAGCTTTGTAACATGAGTGAGGAATTGTGGTCTTAAAGTCCTTCATCCCTGAAGGTTATCTGTCGCCCATTGTGTTGGAATGTATTTTTTTCCCTTTCTTGTGTAAGAAGCTGTCCTTTAGCTCCACTGCTGCCACACAGGAGTCCTTAAGCTAGTGTAATGTACGTGCACTAAAGCATTCTGTGTAATATTGTTTGGTTGAAATGTATTTGCTTTGTCTGTCCGGTATTTATCCTGAAGGAGATTTCATTCATCATCAGTTTTTTATTGTAAACCCGTGTCTATTTTTTAAAAAATATAAGTAGGCCTACTTACTGTATGTCTAGGCCTGCTCTGTGTTGCTATCTCTGCGTCAGTGCAGCACCTGATGTGGGGGGGGGGAGAGTTCTGCTGAGCATCAGCAAAATTGACGGGAAGGAAAGACAGCCAGGCAGCGTGGCGGCAGCACAAGGGGAAAGCAGAGTGGTCCGTCAGAAAAGCACCCTCAAAACAATCTGTACCAGAATTCCTTCTGTCAGCAAATCCTCTGGAGAGAGAGTCCCTTTAGACAGAAAAACCTACTAATGCACTTCAGAGCACACAACAACAGCACACACTCCCCCCCATACAAACGACTTGAAACACCGGTCAACTCTGCGCTTGTTATACGTGTTTTGTGGCCCTTTCTTTTGTCTCGTTGTGTTTTAAATCTAGCTTTTACCTCTTTTTTTCAAACCCTTTCCTTAAGAGTTCTTCTTTAAAGCTACCTCATGGCTACAAAACATATAACGTCTTTCCAAATGTCAGAAAAAGCATTGAAAAAAAAAGAAAAGTGGAGAGAATAACAACAAAGTTTTGCGCAGTCTACCTCAGACGACTGTACTTAAAACATTTAGCTGATGGTGCACCCGCAGGCTGCAGTGTGTGAGATGGAGCTAGGTAACACACACACACACACATACACTCAAGCGATTTGTGAGGAGGGAAGAGTCGCCCTAAAGGTGACCCGGAAATGTATAATCCGATACATTTGCTTTAATCTTTTGTGAACTACTGTGGTTGTGTGCGTGTGAATGTGTATATACGTGGGCACACTCTTCTTTTTTTTATTTAGTGTGTTGAATTTTATAAATTGTTAGTATATATAACACACTTGCACAACTTTAAACCAGAGTGTAACGTGTTTCTGTTGTACATACCTATACATACAATACAAATGCACCACTTGTTTATATGTGTGAATATGTTGCCATACTTGCAGTCAATGTATTTTCATGTAATCTTAGGTACAAGCAGCAACAAACGATTCATTAAAGACATTTTCTTGGGAGATTATATCTTGTCTTTTTTTATATTTTATGTCACATTAACGTCTGAAGATTAATTACAGAATTTATTTATCAGTAGTAAAGTGTATGTATTGCCCTGCCAAAAAATAGCCCAGCTGAAAAATGGTCTTAATGAGCCTTGAGTTAGTCACCCTTGTGTGCAATTATAAAATCATCCGTGTTGCGCAGGAAGCCGGCGCTGTCGCTTCGCTCATTAAAATGTAACAATTCATTTCTCTTGCTGTGGTAAGAGTGGCAAGACCGAAACATTAAAGCATTAATTATCGTTTTTCCATCACAAAGAATTTGGATTATGTGAGTACTCTTAATGAAAATGATGTGCATTAGCCCACTGCGTTTCCACGGTATCATTATATAGCTGGCAGTGAGGTGTGGGAAGCTGCTGTATAGTCTCTATAATTATCCGTGGAAACTGAAACGCCTCACAAGAGGTTACAGAGCATCGAGGGCTGCTGTTTTCTTTATTTTCCCACTTTGAAATATGCTACATCCATGATCAGAAATCATCTGCGACACATGCTCTTTTTGTCCATCACATTTAAAGATGATATTTTCAATCCGAGTTGGTAGTAAAAATATGTTTTTTTTTGCTTTATATCAAGCTGCTCTGTAAATAACCCGTATTCAGTAAGCTGCAGTTGGTCTCGGAAATACTCAGCAGGGGAAATGATACAGGAAATATCACTGAAGTTATTATACAAATCAGGGAGCAGATTTTCATGGAAAGTTTTTTTTTTTCAAGTGTAATTTAAAGGTTTATTCTAGTGTGTGTGAGTCAGTGTCTGTGTGCACCCCGGGGTTATCTACCCCAACACCACTGTGTCCCCTTCACTTTAAAGGGCCCTCATTGCACAAGCTTTGCCTCACACCTCTTTGCGCGACAATTAAAATATGCTAAGTGATCATTTTCCTTAAGTAGTCTTAAATGTGCAATCCATTCAAATATGAGAGGAAATTGCCCACAGCTCGCAGGAAAAAAAACCAGAGGTGGTTGAACATGGGGGTAAAGCCGGAATAAATTATGCAAATAACACAAAGGACTTTACCACTTAAAAGCCTAATTTTCCTATAATCAGCACACTGTCGCCTAATATTTTTTTTCCACCTCTTATTAAAAGTGACTGTTCTCGTGCCGATCATCAGATGGCTCTATCTGTCACTGGTCTGTGAGCCTGCCAGAGTAAATGCTAAAGCATTTTGCCGGAGCTTTTAGATGATGGTTACATTCCCACACAAGTAATTATGCGGCGGAGAGTCCAGAAATAAGGTTTAATTATACAGTAATCGTGTGTGATGGACACTAGGAAGTGGTGAGCAGCGCCAGACTGCAATCCATCAATGACAAACCTCTGGCCAGTTTTAATTCCTCCTCATTTGCATCCTAACCTCCACACCAAGTTGCGCAAACGCTGTTAAATGTTAATAGGACCTGTCTCGCCGCTCAAAATGAATGCTTAAGCCATTTTTTGTTCACTCCCTCCTCTCCTTTCATCCTCTCTTTATCTATAACCCGCTCTTTTATTCCAACGTCTTCATGCCATTCTCTCCTTTCCTGTCATCCCCCCCTCCCCCTCCTCCCTCGCTTCCTCCCTCCTCGCAGGCCTCGCCGTGGAGAAGGCACCGAGCGGTCACTGATGCACTAATTGGGAGCAACACTTACAGTTTTATCTCCCCCCACCACTAATAGCGGTCCGCGCCGAAGCAACTCACCTTAGGAGGAGGAGGAATAGATGGATGGAGGTAGGAGGAGGTGTTGGGGGGAGGCCTTGAATGAGAAATTCCTCCATGCAGACTGCAGCGCAGACTCAGTGTGAGATTGGGCCCTGAAGCCATCATGGTTAATCCATATCCCGCAGGACCCCCGACTCAATTCCCTGCTTCATTAATTGAAAACGATGGCCTTTTTTTTGGTGTGAGTGAATAAAACAAGGAGCCATTTATGAAAAAAAGCATTTTGTCTGGTTTTGTTCCTGAAGTGGCTGCAATCTCATTATGCCTCTGTGCTGCATTTCAAAATGTGCTATCATCTTTGTCTTGATTGTCTCCCAGCGTCGGGAGAGATAAATACACGCGCCGCTTTGCTGTGCTGATGCCAGGGCTGTTTTTCACCGAATCATTTGAAGTCTTATCAGCCTTTGTGGAAATAAAGCCTTTGCCTAATAAACTGTTCCACAGGCTTTGCGAGAGTAGCACATAAACACCTTTTTTCTCCCGACAACGCCATCATTAGCGCATCTTGTTCAATGCTTTACACATAATTGGAATCAACATCTATTGTTCGTGTTCTTGACCTTCCACTTGTTTTCCAGCAGACACTCAGAAACATTGTATTACTGCTGAGAGGGAATCTTAACTAGGAGAACACATGCTAAGTGCCTTTGCTTTGTTTTATCAGGGGCACATAGCTTCACTTTGAATATAACTTGAAAACCCATACCTTTCTGATTTAATGATAACAATCCCATTGTGTATTCTAACATATGCAATTAATCACATGACAATCATATGGGAAATATGATGAAGCACTTCTGATCTTTAACGCCTTTACTGCAACATAAGTATACTCAAAATCTTGCATTTAACCGTTGTTGTGGTAGTAGGCCTATATGGGTGCAATATGTACAGTTTTTTCTCAGTAATGATGAAAAACAACTCGTATGTTAAAGGTGAAGAACCCACAGAGAACTGAAGGGGAACTGGAAGCGCGTCGACCTTCGGCAGGGTTGTTTTCTTAAGTGAAAAATAATGCGTGTGCTGCCTGTGACTCAAATTCGCAACAAAATGGAATGGTGGACATACAAAGAACCATAAAACCAAACTTAACTCCTCAAATCAACATTTCACTATGCCCCTTTTCACACCAAGGCTTTTCCCGTTCTAGCTCCGTGCTAGAGCTTTTCTGGTTCGGAACCGGTTCTTCGGTTCAGCTCTGTTCACACCGCTCAGAGCCCGACTGGTGCTGCGTCATTGCGTCATGACGTAACCGTTTGCGTGCCTGCTTCATAAAGCCAAACCGCGCGGAAACCCCTCACATCGACAACAACAACAACAATGACCGATTGTATTGAAGCGCTACTCGTTTTGGTTTTGCTCTGTCTAAACGAAATGGAAGAAATGGGACGACTTTACTACCAACTTTACATTCGTTACATGCTACATTCAAAAGTTATTTACAATCATCATCATCAACTTCAACGACGATTCCGTAGAACAGGAAAAACCGGTGCTTTTCAAGCTCCAGCTCCGAACCGGCCCGGGAACCGCGTTGGTGTGAAAGGGGAGCGTTTTGCATCTTTCAGCTCATTGTTTGGATTTTCAGGCCTGCAACCGGAAGAATGGCTCTTGTTATTGGTATAGTAGGCCTATATATTATTGAACTTTACCACCGTTTTTATGTCAAATCTGAATCTGTAGAATAACAAAATAGCATGAGTAGAACTTCTAAAACACTTTCCACCACTACATAAAGTGATGGATCAATTGAATAAAAAATATATGACTGAAAATTCACAAAGCTCTGTACTGAAGATGAAGTATAAACTAAATTGGCCTCACCTATTGCTGATGCATTCAGATTCTGTGTGCTTTACAAGAACACCTCCCATGCAAATGGTGGTCTTGATTATGCTAATATATTATTATGTTAATGGTGACCATCTTTAATAATGCATGATGTTGGCATATTGATAATGCAGTGCATTTATTGTCATGCAAATGATATGTTGGACGGCTTATTAATTGACACTTATCAGAGAATGAGCTTTGATTTGGTGGAAAATAATAATTAATAATGTGATTCATTCACTCTTATCTAAAGGGTGTCACTCACTATTCCAGATCAGAGATGTTCTTTAGTTTTAACAGCTGGCTGTTATCAATCCGGTTCTCTCTTAAGAGGCTCCTGTGCAGCCATCATCAGGATTCAAAGGCGCCAAAAACCTGATCCATTTGATCGCGCAGCCCCCATGCTAACGGGGAGTCAGACGTGAGTCATCCTCACTCCGATGCCCACCTCCCTCGGCAGAAAAGAAACTTAAAACAAGCCTTTCGAGAGTCACGGGAGGGTACCTTCAGAAACACTCTTTTTTGTGTGTGTTGTCAGATCAGCGGCGCTTGTGGAGTGTTCACAGGCACTCGGGGATGGGCTGTCGTGTTAGCGCTGAGTGGCAGACCCACCGACTGACAGCCAGCCAGGTTGTCTCTGGAGGATTCCTACTGAGGAGGTGTCGCTGAGTGAACTATCAGGCACTGTGATGTGCATTAGGCTGTGCACGAGACCTCTACAAACACACGTTTTTTCAGAGTTTTTATTATAAGAGATTCATTAGCTGTCTACTTTTTTTCAGATCATCACTCATGAAAGCCTTACATCTTCTTTGACAGTGATGGACAGGTTGAAATAACTCCCTGATTGATTTTATAACAGCACATCCTGTACCAACACCATCATGTGTTACTGTAAGGAAAATCCCCGTCTGATTTTCCACCACAGTGTTGGAGGTGCACTTTGCTACGTGATTTTCTCCCGGCTATAATGCCACATCGTGTATAACTACCGATGGAGACATCCAATTAGTAGCCAGTCAGGCTGTGTTAGCTTAGTTAAGAACACACACCTACACACCTACACACACCTACACACACACACCTACACACACACATCACACATGTGGCACATGTACAAACACACACACCCACACACAGGCATGGATGCAGAGGGAAAATGCACACAACCACTTGCTGTTTCCACATGAGTACACTCAGTAGAAAGGGGGATGGGAGACCTGAGAGCGGGGATCGTGGCGGCAGCGGCGGCGATGGTGGTGGGGGTGCGGTGGTGGTGGCAATCTCACCCAATCATGTGTGCTGGGAATGACTTCATTAGGAGGCCCTGTAGAAGTCTGGTGTCTGGGAATTGCGTTTGCGCCGGGGATTGGAGGCAGGAATGGAGCGCAGGGGGGAAACAGGAATGAGTCCTGAATCCCTCTTTTATCTGCCGCGTGATGGAGAGATCCAAATCAACAGCTGTCAGTCAGGTGGACCCCAGGGCGAAGGCCTCTGGCGAAGGGGGAGAATGAGGCTGAGGGTGGGACGGAAGGGGGAGATTTGGAGGAGGTCTGACGGGGGGTGGGGTTGGCGAGGACAGGGCCTGACTGACGGGGTGAGTATCAACAGAGCAGCTTCCTCCACAGGTTCATCACAGCAGCTCCTGGGCTAACAGGTGGGTGATTTGCATTATCTGAAATCAGGAGCATTTGCAAATATACGGTGTTGGCCCATGCTTGGTAAAAGATAGAAGTAAAAATCTATTTGCAAAATTAAGAACATCATTCATTTAATATTTTAGTTTGGCTTAAAACTTTGGGTTAAATAATAGATCATGCTTTGGGCTGAAATAGGTAAGTTAAGCTACGTGAGCTAAAGTATGCTACACAAGTGAAAGAGGCCATATTATGCTCCTTGTGGTTTCCCCTTCCTGTAGTGTGTTAAATAGGATTTTGTGTATGGCAACGGTCTGCAAAGGCTAAAATCCAAAGTGAGTTTCTCTCCCACACACTCCCCCCCTGCCTGACACGCCTCCATTGGACCCCTTTGTTTACTTCAGTAACATAGTGACATCACTCCGAAACACTCGGGCTTCTATTGGCTAGCGCTCCAACACATGTACGTGAGGGGTGTCATGAAGGTAACCCTGACCATTAGCTATAAGAAGTAGAACGTCACTTCTTTAACATGCCTTTTGATTCACTTTAGCCAACTTTTTCCCCCCTTAATTGTCTCTTTATAACGTTACAAACAATTGTAAGTCTTACATTTTTCATAAAAACAGGCAGGAACAAGCTAATGCTAATTATGTATTCCTTTATGTATTTATTCAACATTACAGATAGTGCGGATATATTTAAGAGACGTGTTAGTGTAGTCCCCAGAAAGCCTTCTTTCAAAGTTTTATTTAGAGGATATCCAACAGCCTATATTCCTCATTACTGTATAAAAGCAGGCTATTATGTAAATGGTATATTTCTCGTACTCGAATCCCTGTAATAAACCCAACACCCCCTGCTATCGGCGACTTGTGCTACGAGATGAGGGGGAGTAGAGTAGATGCAGAGAGAGGTGAGTGTGTTTGAGCAGCGCGAAGGTCACTCCAGATTGAGAAGTTTGTCAAAATGTGATGACATCAGCAGTCTGTAAACTGTTATTGGCCCTCGCTGAGCGTCGTCCAAAGCGTCTGAAATTACACAAAAAGAGAGAAAACACACACACACACACTGACCGCCACCGCTCTGCCAGAAATGATTGCCTCCGATGTTTCTTTTTTTTATTCTCCCATCTCCCCTTGTTCACCCATGCCTTCCCTCCTCCTCCTCACCACCACCACCACCAACAAGAACAACATAACCCCCCTCCCCCACTGTCTTTCTGTCTCGTACTGTCGAAGGCAGGCTGCCAGATATGTGTAAGCTACCAGGAAAGAAGGATCAGGATTTAATGACATTAAACATGCTTTTTATGCTCAATAAGAGGCCTATATTATGATTGATCCGAGACAGTCAACACTTAATCCAGACACAAATGGAATCGTCTGTCACTGAGTCTATTGAGTCATCAATATCCGCTGTAGTTATTTCTCTTTTTCCCCCCTCCTGGATCGTTTACAGTGAGTAATCATCTGTCTGGTCGCTCACGTCTCGGGGGTTTGATCAGATAGAGCTTTTGAACACTGGCGGAAACCTGCCTGACAATCCAACAAGCCACTCACTGAAGATTGAGAGGGCCCCATTATGTCGGCTGCCCGTGGCCATATCAGAAGGCTTTTCTTCTCCATCCTCTCGCCTCTACATAACACACAGCGGTAAATAAATCACAGCGCAGACTCTGTTTATCGATCGGCCCCGCTGCGAGCTCTTTTTTTTCCCTCTTCCCCCATGTCTGCTTGTTCTTCTCCGCGGGATGAATTGTTGCTTTGTGTATTGAGTTGGGGCGAGATTGTCAAAACACAAGAGGTGCTGTGTCAAAACAAAAAGGAGACGGGGAGAATGGGAATACGCTCCGACTGCATGACCCGCGGTGTGATGCCGCATACTTAGCCTCGATTAGGCTCTGTATTAATCGAAATAATTTCAATTAGTGGCAGCATTTGCGCTTGCCTTCCTGGAGGGGAGGCCTGCGCCCTGCTGGGACTACTCTATCGGTGCCATTGTTTCAGGCAAGATCAATTAGTTACAGAGGAGTAAATGAAGCCATACCGAATACTTATTTAACCAAGACGTGCATACAGCTCAATTAAGTAAAGCCCCGGAAATTCAGTGGATTCAGTGGTGGCTACAACATTGATTGGGTGGAATAAGTTAATTGTTCTTTTAAATTTAGATTTAATTAGACTGATAACACTTCTGTTTAAATCACGTTTTTGCCAATAATGGCAAATTAAAAAGTGAGATAGTGGATCTAATTCAGTTCATACAATAGGTTTCTATCCATATAATCCTCTGTTACGAATGGCTTCATCACAATCAGCAACAACAGTTTCCACCTGCACCAGTCACATGACTCCTCCTCCACCTGCTCACCTGTTTCCACTTTAGCTCGTCAGCCCTGCAGTTTATGACCAGGCCGGTTCCTCTCGGTCCCTTTCAGACCATCAGAGCTGGCATGTGCCTCAGCTCTCAGGAAACCACAATCTGATTCTTACCCTGTGCATTTATCTTTCTTTAAAAGGCCCATGTCATGCTTTTCCGGTTATTACCCGTCCCCTTGAGTGTTATGAAGGTTTGTATGCATGGAAATGGTCTGCAGAGTCAAAAACCCTCAAAGTACACTCTGTAGCGAGTAAAACTCTAACACAGTCTATGCTGCCCCAAAACGCCTCGTTGGAGATTTCTCATTTTGCATTGTTTACTTCCTGGGTACTGTGACGTGGGGATACCCAGAGGCCACACCCTCTGTCAGCATTTCACGAAACAAAGCTTCACAAACCTTTCAGCGATTCATGCCGGATATGTACAGCGTAGGGCACTGAAGAACGATGCTGTTCCTACTTTGTTTGGACCAGCGGGAGATTCGGGTACGCAACCTGTAAGTATTCATTGTTGTTTGTGTATTTATGATGTTTAAAACAAACAAGGTATCTACCACGACTGTTTAAATGGGTAAACGTTTTTCGGGCTGCTAAGTTGGGATCGCGGAGAAATGCTCTCCACAGACCCATTCTCACAGCGTTATAAACCTTACTCAATATCAAGCCACACTTATTGTTTTTACTTCGGCTGTGAGTGTTTGTGTGTGTTCAGGATGAGTTTCGCTTGTTCTCGCTGTATCAGCAGCAACGAGCCTCGCAAACGTCCCGACCAATCAGAGCACACTGGGCTCACAGGGAAGGGGGGGGCAGGAGCTCCAACAAGCCGTTTAGGACAGAGAGTGAATACCAGTGAATACACATACTTTACAGAGATGCTGTATGAGAAACCAATGTGAGTTTGGAAAACTGCACAATTTAAAATCTATTTCAGTAGACCTCAACAATAGAATTATGATCAGTAGAAATGGCCATGACATGGGCCCTTTAAGTCTGTATTTAGTTGGGCATTCAATAGTATTTCTGCACTGGGATCTTACCGCTGTTGCCTTGGAGAGGTTACAAGCCTCAATGCCAAAATGTGACACGTCCTCATACCTCACTGACTCCCAAATTGACATATGCATGACCATTCATTCTAATGCTGTAAAATCATTTTAAACATGTGCTTAACATTGGAACTACTTGGTTTCGTTGAAGGAACAAACCTACTTATTAAGGAATTATCGTAGCTTCAGTTTAATTGAATGGATGCAAATACGTGAGTTACTGTAGTGCTTTAGCACATGCCACGGTATGTGACGTGCTACTTTAAAATATATGAACGTTTGGACTTTTGCTTTCAAATTGGACATAAACAGGCCCCTTGGGTATTAGTCTTGCGCTTGTTCAAAGTGGATTGAATAAGGCAATGTAAACAATTTTGATCAAGTGAAGTCAACACTGATTCATATTTGATAAAATGCCTATCTGTGGATATTCTTCAATCCCTGCATCAGTGAAAGGGTTAAGCAAGGTGGGTTCCCGAGGCAGAAAACGTCCTATGACTAGCAATCAGCTCTAATAAGATCCATCTCCTCTTTAAAGACTGAGTGAAAAGCCCTAAATCCATTCGGAACACAGTCAAAGGGGAGATAGGAGAAGGAGAAGGAGCCATGTGCCGTCATGTCCCTCCCCCCCCGCCCTCTCTGCTTCTATCTCTTTACTCCCCCCTCCACTTCATTATCATTACCAGGTTATCCCAGCAGCCGAGTGAATCTGGAGCACAAATGAATTAAGGGAGAATTAAGGAGACGGTACAAAGTGAAGCCTTTCCAAATCTCGGCACAGATGAAAGTGGGGACCGTTCATACATGTCCCCCCCCCCCCCCCCACCTATACGCAGAGTCGTGGATGTGGAGTTTGTCCTCACCTTGCTTCTGGGCCTCGTGCCAAGCACAACTTCCTGCAGTCCTCGGACAATGCTACACAATGGCGCTTAACGTAACCCCCCCACCCTCCCAGTTTATAATATCAGCTGGGGAAAAGTTTTTCAAAGGACTCTGCATTATATTCTACAGTAAGTATGTTTTAAAATGCAAATGATATGAGCGGGAAAGGGGGGGGATATTTTTCTGTATATTGCGGAGGACACAGCAGAGAAGTGTGACATTGAAATTGTTCAGTAGAATGTGAAAATGTGACTTTCTCGCCGACGACCTCAGCTTCATTTCCCAGCTGATGCAAGTTTCCACCATGAGGGAAGGTTTTCTAAACATATGCTCGAGTTGGCAGAGATACATGAAACCAATTGTGTTTAAAATGTTTAAATTGGGCTGTAAAGTATCATGTCCTTAGTATTAGCTTGGAATCTAGGGGTTTTAATGACATGATAAAGAGTTTACACTCTACAATGACACAGCATTGGGTCAATGATGTTGGATTTGGTTTGACCTCTTTCAGACAAAGAAGACAACATACTGTATATCTCCTTAACTGTTGTATAAAGCCGACCTCTGACGTCTTTATTCTTCAAATATATCTATGATTATTTACTATAAAAAGCCAGGTTACAGGACCAAATAACAAAAGCACATAACTTTAACAGTGTCTAAAATAAATTCTTTAACTACAGATCACATACTGTATATACAAGTATTAGATATTAGAGTTGAGTCAGTTACCTACATTATTTGCCCAAAAAACACAATTATTTCCAACCATCAATAATATTTAACGACAATAATATATATATATTTTCTGCCCTTAATGTCAGCTTGATAACGTATTTGCTTATTGGTCCACATATGAAGAAGATCTCTTTTAAGAAAATTGTATTTTTCATCGACTACATGTCGTTTTTTGCACGACAAATAGCATCAGGTCTGGATCCTGTAGGTTTGGTGGAGGCCTGTCTTGGCAGCTTCCACTCTGACTTTTCCTTAATTAAAATGAACAATCAGAGGCCAGATAGCAATAAAATAACTATGTAGTTTGTTGACTTTCCCTTCATCTCTAAATGAAACACAGTCAGGTAAAAAGATGAGATAGAAACAGCATTCCTCCGCATCCAAAACCCAACCTAGGATGAAAATTACTGGCCTCTCATCTTTTTAAGTGGGAAAACTTGCACAATTGGTGGCTGACTAAATACTTTTTTGCCCCACTGTACAAATACAATCTTTGTAGCGACTAAACTCCCAATGAATGAAGTCGCTAAGAGGCTAAGGTGCTGTTTACATGAGAACGCAAACGGTTGTATTCGCTACTTTTCTCTTTCGTATAGACCGTTTATTCACACGAGGCCGTAACGGAAACGCGGAAACAGACCCCGCAAACGATAACGGGTCCCAAGGTGGATAGATCTGCAAACGGAACGCTCTGGGGGGCCAAACGGCTCCTTGTGTACGCCCTATATGACCATTTCCTGATAACGATTAAGCCATAGCCCCACCTCTCCCCACCTCTGCTGCTCACTGTAGCATGGTCAGTAGCTACTGTCTGACCATGCTACAGATGTTAGTGCAAAATCTACAGCTCCTCTACCACAACCATCAGCAACAAGTGGACATGGAGAATTACCTGGACTACATGTTGCTAAATCCACCGTGGGGCATAAACAGAAGGGCAACCATGTCAACCATGCTCGGGGTTCTTCTTCGCTGCTTTTGGTGTATTTTGTGGCAGAAGTACAGCGCCACTTACAGGCCTGGCACATATACTACAGCGTCTCCAGCGCTTTCGAGCGGTCTCGTGTGAACGGAAGACTTTTTTGATATTGTATTCGGTTCGTTTGCGTTTCATTTGCATGTAAATGGGGTCTAAATTAGGCTCATTATCATTAAATCGGATCTATACGGTAAACATGAAATGGCACCATCTTTAACGTCCACATCCCAGCATACGACAGTTTAACTAAATACAATTAAATATGGGCTGTGTGTGTAAACAAGTATAGATGATAATAGAAACTCTTCACAGTTCCCGTTAGCTTTTGGGTGCGTTTAAGCGTCTTTTCGCTTTCGTTTCACTCTCACTGGTCTCATTTGCTAGTTTTGCAGCCCCCAGCCCAGCCCCCATCTGTTTTCAAAACCGTCTGATAAACCCACTCCAAGTGAATATAGTGGAATATTAATCGACTAAAAAGCCAGATATTCTTCTTTCGACTATGGAGAACAAAACTGAGCTAAAAGTATAGTTAATGTTAGTTTTCATGTATTTGTATGCAGAAATGTTACATAATATCCTTTAAAAGAGGTCGATAATACTTCTTAGCACCTGCATTGCTCATGATAATTAACTCTTATATAACTTGTATAAGGTGGACTAATTCCAGGCTCTCTGCATCCCACATGTTTTTGCTCACTCCTTTAATAGTTTTTGTAACACATGCAACGCCCAGTTGTCAAGAGACGCCGCCTGAGCAGCCACCTCTCCCCATCTCCCCCTCACAGCAGGAATCAAAGGCAGGGAGAACAGAGGCAGGGGTGAGGGAGGAAAGGGGCTCTGCTGCGGCTTTAAAAGCTCCACTATTTGGATTTGAAAGAGCTGAGGAGGAGTTTTTCTCCTTTTCTCTCGCCTTGACATGCTGTCGTTTTACACACAGCACTGGTTACATTAAAAACCTCTACCTCACCTTTATTTAGATTTAATATAATCTGTTGGGTTATTTCTGCAGCTCATCTCTTAATCATACCATTGTCTCGCGAAGGTGTGGAAAAGCTGTTTCATTGATTCTGCGGGAATGCCGATTGATCGGGCTGAATTTGCATGGGAATCCATTCCGTTTGAGGCGCGAGATCATAATCGATCAGATGGGATAAAGCCCGCATCTGGCCCCTCAAAGGTTAAGGTGAAAATTAATTTGCCTGTTCGTTAGTTACATTTCAATCCTGTAATTAAGTCTTGCAAATGATTAAAATGTAAAACAATGGAGCAATGAATATGACTTTGATTGCTTGTTTGTTTTATTCGATAACATGATCTGTTGGCCTGATGACCGCACTCGCAGAATCCTAATGAAGGGGAGCCAAATACAAGCTTTAATGTTGTTGTTTTTCTAAAAGACAACATTGTTTCATTCCTTATTAGCAGCAATTGTGAATGTAAGGGGTGCTTTTCAGTTGAATAATGGCGCGTTTCCACTGCAGCGGGTAGCTCGCTTTAAGCGTGCCGAGCCGTGCGGGGCCCGTTTTTGGTTGCGTTTCCACTTGGCCTAGTTTTGGACCGGGGCTACTTTTTCACCTTTTTTCTGGCCCGACTAAATCGTGGTTCTAGGGCCAGGAACAACCAGGCTGAGTCGGGCTGAGTATGCTAAACTAGAGAGAGAATCGCTGTCAAGGGGGCTACAACTACAACAAGATGAACATATTTGACCATGATTTAATACACGTTTCAAAATGATGCCGAAGTAACAACATACTGATACCGGTTAGTAAAAACCATGAATTAATGCTTTGACAAGTCTGCAGACAGACGGCAGGCGAAAAACCCTTTTTAAAATGCGTGTTTTCTAAATGGAGCTTGGCTAAGCTAACGTTATATATGCTCCGACCGTCCACACTCACAACAACGGCCTACAGACATAAATAAAGCAGCGACTGTATTCGCCATGACACAGGCAGTCTGTGGTTTGTACTTGTTTAACTTTTGTCTAGTTTCTGAACAGATATGAGGAGCTGTGAGCTCTGAGTGCTAACAGCTAACGGCTGTGTTGTTTTTCTGGGGCTCTCATTGAAGATGACGTCATGGCTCCGCCTACACTGTGTTACTATAGTAACTGCCCCAGTTCCTAAACTGTAATGGAAGCGCAGCATTAAAGTGAGCCGGGCCTAATAAGGCCTAACCAAACCGAGCGAGGCCGAGCGAGGCCTGCAGTGGAAACGCGCCATTGGAGGTATAGGACGTGTTGATAAATCAAGGTTTGAAGGTGATTTTCAGGATTTGTCTCACAGACTCATTTGTATGCCTGATAGCGTGGTAACAGTCACAAAAGCTCAATCTTTTAGATCTCCTATGGCTTTTTGCATTTGTGTTGGACAAATCTCTATAACTCTATAATAGAAAAACAGTTTTAAAATTGTTGTGAATATCCTAGTCTTACGGTAAATGTGTAAGAGTTAACATCCTGTTATCAGCCGTCGCTAGTTACCATAAACTCGATAAATAACTCAAGTGTACAATTTTTTCAAGCAGACAGGAATATTTCATCAGCGCGTTCTGAAATATGCGAGCTGTTTTTGGTATCGACTGCTGGACAAACGCCACACGTACGCGAGGAACTTCTCTACATCGTGGTGCATCTGTGCATGTCCGTGCACGTGTGTGTGTGTTTCTGCACCAGCCCGAAGCCTTCTGGACAGGGCCGAGGGTGAAGGGGAGTGCTAACACACTCTCCTTGTCAGCGGCAAGGGTAATTACTCCTGGCTGAAATTACTCAACATTTGTTTATAAGCTCCCCTGAGCACACTGTAAATAGATTGTCTGCTCAAGTCCAATGCCATTGAAGCCCTGCTGTCCCCTACATGCACACGCACGCACACACACACACACACACGCACACACACATACGGAGGCTTGATTTTCACTTCAATGCCATCTTTACCACTTCGAGCAAGAATCATGAAAGTGTATGTCTTTTACTTTTATTTAGTTAATCACATCTTGAAGAACCTTGCCATAGCGACAGGCCTTCGTGCGTTGTCAAGTGACTGTATTCATGCTCTCCTGACTGTACTCCGGTGCTCGGCTCCAAACCTTTTCTCTCCTCACATAACTTTGCATGTGGTCAAGTTGAATCTATTATTCCAGTATTGATCTCTGCTTTGCCGCCCTTTTCAGGGCTACACTTTCTCTATCTCCCATCTCTCAATCCCTCCCTCTCTCTGCGCCAACAATAGCCGAGATCTTTTTAGCATGCATATGAAGAGGGGGAGGGAGGAGGGGGGGGAATCACTTCAAGTCAAGGTCCATCCATGTAGTTATTGTATGAGATGGTTCCTGTCAGAGATGACAGTTTGAAACACTTGACCCACAAAAATGAATTCTTGGCCAGGGCCAAGTGACAGCCTAAAGTAATTCATTCTTTTGAAATGTTTAGGGAGATGGAGAGAAAAGCGAGGAGAGGCAGTGACATGGAGAGCGATAGAGCAAGACAGAGGCGAAGGAGGAAATAAGAGTGGAGAAATAGAGGGAAAGAATTAATGAATGTAGCTTTAGTACCAAGTTACAAGAAATCACCTGTAGCGTTGGCTCACGCTTACTAGCTTCTTACTGAATCGTTTCTCATGTTAGCATACAAGATCCACAACGGATGGAGAGTTTTTGATTATCACTGCTATTATAAACGGAACCGAAAGCGTGACATTAGATAAAATATATTTTATTGAGTTGAATTGGGACTTTATTTGATACAGCAGCAAGACACTGCACCTAGTAGTCGATGGGAGGTGGAAGTAGATGGAAAGCAAAAGAGAGCAAAGGCTAAAGGAAAAAGCGCCAAAAAAGAAATAAAATTAAGAAATCATTCATTTCTGAATTGAATGAACAACTGCACCTTAGAAGCTGCCATTGTCCACTTCTGTCTGAATTGTCAGTCTGCCACAGTCATCCTTGCATTGCGAGACTAAAAAAGCTTGAGTTATGGAGCATGGCAGAGAAACAAGATGAGGGAAAACAAAGAGAGCAAGCATTAAAGAAAGAGGCAACAGCGAAGTAAATGAAAGGAGGACGCAATGAGATAAATAAATTAAGAGGAATCAAGGCGTCTTATTAATCCACGAGAGCTCCTAGGTGGGAAATGTGATTCTCTTTACGATAAGTGATTCGCTAATGGTGATTTTGATTGTATTCTTCTGTACACAAACCTCCCAACATATGTTGTTGTTATTGCAAGCTGCCATCCGGGCTAATTTGTCTTAATTACACAGAGTGTGTTTGCTGCCTACTGCCGGCGTCCACCGAGAGAGACAGACACGTTAGATAGAGTGGAGGGGGGGGGCGCAACATCTGTCTGCTGAGGAGTCCACACACACACACCATTTCAGAAACACATGCTTGCATACACTGAAATGTGAACATTTACGGGGAAATACACACACCTCTGTAATAAAACCTCCACCTCGCACCATCCCTTAGCCCTTACCTCCCATGTCCTGCTAATGGCGGCCACCACAGAGGTGACTGTGTGCAAATAGGGCCGTCGCGCCGATGGCCATCCATCACAAGGCCCCGGAGCAACATTACACCACTCTAATGGCCCACTCTGGCCTTCCTTATGATATTAATCCACCGCCTCACAGCACTGATTTCATTTGTAAAGTGGTGGGGGGAGACAAACTGTTCGGTTTTTTGCACACGGGGTGCTAACGAAACTAGCACACAAACATGCAAGCTGCCCTGATGCTAACCCCAGTCTACACAGACACATCAGCAGCTGCACACACTCACGGACTTGATCGAGTATTTTTTACCGCTAATTATATAAAGTAGCTACATCTCCAACTCTCACAGCACGATAGCAAAATAAAATGATAAGGTATTCCAGTTTTCTTTACAGGCTAAAAGTATCAAGAAAACAACAATTAAATTGCGTACCTTAGAGACTGCAGGATGCATCATACCTCAAACACATTTTTACTTTGAACATCTTAGAGATGTTTACCGGTAGACTCATGCTTGGAGGACACTGTAACCTGCACTTAACACTTTACATCTCGGCTGCTTCTCTTCCTCTGCGGTGGACCACTGCAGCAGAATATGAGAGCGTTTGACACGAGCTCTCCATCTCTGTCTGCACATTTATCATCAGAGCAACAGAGAAGCTGACACAGTCTGAAACACAGCACCAAGAAGTTTGGTGTTCTTACACAGCGTCTCCTTTGAGACCAAGTGCAGTCTTTTGTTTTACAATTCCTCTGATTTCAATGGTAATCTACAGCAAATCTGGAATGTAGTGAATGTCCAATTTTGAAGCCTTTTCTTCTCAAATTACAATTATTTTAACGTTTTTGGGGAGACTTATATTGTCGAAGTACGAAGAAGTTCATATAGGGATGATGAGATTGTATACGTGCGCTGTGTTGAATCAAGAATTAACTTATTTTATGTATGTCTATATATTTAATGACTTAAAGTGGACCTATTATGCTATATTGGAAACATGTATTGTAGGGCCATACCTATACAAAACATGTCTGTGAAGTTTTTTGCTTAAAATACCAAACAGTTCACCCATTGTAGCCATGCCTCATACTGCTCATACCCTTCTTTTGCAGCCCTGTTAGAGAAACGCGGATATTGGGTCCTTAGCTTGAAAAAAGAAAAAAAAAGGAGGCAGAGCTAATGCCTGATCAGAATTCTACTGGAGATAAAGTTAAATTCTGCTGTGATAAAATGCCATCCTGTTCTAAACCACATCAAAGATTATTTCTGAAACAGTATGGAGCTCAAATGCTTTTTCTCTTGCGGGTTTATCACAAGGTGAGTTCCTTTTTTAAATGTCCTCCTTTTTAAACACATAGCACATGTGCTTCAGTACAGGTTAGCTCTGAGTGTTAGCGAGGCTTGCTAATGTAAACAAAGACAAGATTACGTCCAAAACACATCAGGCATTGTTTCTGATAAAAACTTTCTGTGGGTCCGCTGCCGATTTGACGTCATATCGGCAGCACATCTGTATCCGCTCGTTGTACACCCGTTTTTTAAAAGATTTGGGTACGGAGGAAAAGAGAGAGGGTTTTATTTTCTGACGCTGCGTGAGTTCCCCGACTCACCGGGGACACATATGTATGTATACAAGACATCATAAAGTGCATTTTGCATGATAAGTCCCCTTTAAGTGGCATAACAAACATATCTATGTTTTACCCTTACAAGATCTTATGTCTTAACGTTAACCACAACTGTGGTGGTTATCGTGGAGAAAATGGCTCGCCGAGAAACACATTTCAGGATACAATTTAGTAAAAGCAAACATGTTATCATCTTTGGAGATTATTTTAGTCACTTTTTATTATATTATCAAGGATACAACAATGTTTTTCTTTAAAAAGTCTCACTTTCTGTGGGAGACAGGGTTATTGTAACCTGGCTCCATGGAGATGTTTTTTGTATTTTTTTTAGATGTATTTTAGTACAGAATATGAAATGTTAAATGCCTGCTTCCAAGGTTAGCGTGAGGTGTTTACACATGTACGAAATAGCCGGGCGGTAGAGTTTAGAGACGTGTTTAAGAATGGCTGTTGGGGGAAGTTGTAGTAGACAGAAAATCAGAGCTTGGTCTCTTAGCGCGTCACACATCAGTGCATATTGAAAGCAGTTACCAAGCTCGCAGGCAGCAGTGTGTGTGTGTGTGTGTGTGTGTGTGTGTGTGTGTGTGTGTGTGTGTGTGTGTGTGGTGTGTGTGTGTGTGTGTGTGTGGTGTGTGTGTGTGTGTGTGTGTGGTGTGTGTGTGTGTGTGTGTGTGTGTGTGTGTGTGTGTGTGTGTGTGTGTGTGTGTGTGTGTGTGTGTGTGTGTGTGTGTGTGTGTGTGTGTGTGTGTGTGTGTGTGTGTAAGGGGGGGGCTAGTGACCTGGGGAGCAGATGGTGTGCTGAAAGGAAGGTCTGCTGGCTGGACATCGAGCTCAAGACGGTCTTTGTTGCTTCTTCTTATTTTTTAAGGCGTACACAGATACTACTGTGCATGCCACACCAACACACACACATGGATCATATGAATGTCAAAAGCTAAAAAGTGTCAACCTCAAAGGACATCGAGGAGCACGTTTTCCTCAAATACCATCTTGCAAAGGGAACATTTTATGATTCGACCCTGACACATGAACCCAGATATAGTCCCCCCCTTGTGTGTCTGCACACACACACACACACACACACACACACACACACACACACACACACACACACACACACACACACACTAACCCCTCCCTAACGCTTAAAACCACGACGACCACCAAAGCAGCACAGTGTTTTTATCAAACATTAAGTACATCTCTTCACTACTCTACCAGCTCCTGGTCTTCTCCATACTGCGTTGAATTATAGAAAAGGCAGTCGGTTCTATGTAAAATGTTCATCGCTTGCTGCGGATGAACAGAGCACTTGCAGACAAGCAGAGGAGTGGAAATGAGGAGAGCAGAGGAGCGCTGATGTCTGGTGCCGAACGTGTCGAGCCAGAGGTCAGCCCAACTCCGGCGAAACCCAGAAACAATAACACACGAAGATGCACACACACATATTCACACCGTGTGCTTGTAAATTGTTCTATTCACTTACTGAAAAACACAGGAATTTGAATAACCCCCGGTCATGAAAATAAACCTTGTGAATGCTGAATGATTTTGATGCCTTTATTAAGGATTGACTATGCTTTGAGTTCATCTGAATCGTCTTGTATGATGTCCATGAAACTTCTAATATGTTGTGAATACTAATGGATTCGGTGGGCAGTGTGTGATAAGTGATGAAACGTCTTTGAATACCGTGCTGTCCTTGGCTGACTGGTGGGGGGGTTTCATTATGGATATTCGCTGTACTTTGAAAATTAGCAAAACCTGGCAGGTATCATGAAGCTGCGTCTTTAAGCACTCCTCTGTGTTCTCCGCAGCCCTTGAACTTAAAACGGAGAGGCTTGAAGACGACTGAAGTGATATTGGTGAGCAAAGAAAATTAATATAAAAGTAAAACACTTAAAATACAAAACTCTGTTGCCAGAAGTAAAATTGCTGTCAGGGATGGCCTTCGAGCCTAATGACAGGCTGGGCGCGTCATGAGAGAGACAAAGACAAACACAGGTGCAATATTTCTATAGCTTTACTCTAATGAAGACATGAAAGAAGGGAATAAATACGGGAACAAGGGAAGGAGTTGGCAAAGAAAGACATGAAATCATATGAAACAGCGTGCATTGACAGGATGAGAAAAAGAGGGATTAGTAGAAATAGTGAGGGAGATTAAAAGTTAGACTGAACTATAGAAATCACAGGAACCCTCTGCAGAGAGGCCACGAGGGCAAACCAAATATTCCTTGACTTAACATCTAATTCCGAATCTGAATATGAGCCGGCGAGGTTTTAAATGTAAATATGCCATTATGCTGTCATTACAGTGCTCACATCCGCAGGCCCACGGGTCAATCCAGCCACTGTTAATTTTGCAGGCAAAAGCTTTTTTTTTTCTCTCCTCCTCTCGCTCTTGAAATGTTAATAACTTTCTATTAGTTAATGTAGCGTGACTAAAATTCCGATTAGATATAATTCATTTTAATATCTGTGACTGGCCGGCCTGATCATTTTCCGCCACGTTCTCCCGGCCGCATTACACGATTCTAAATTGGACTCATTTACATTGGCTGGTTAAATCAAGGCCTTCTCTTGCAATTTAGCTGTCATCAAATCAATTTTGTAATTTTCTTTGCTCTTTGAGGTACGACTGTTTCCGAATTGAATAATACCAGCCATCACATTTAATTAGCCGTTATAGCATGTGTCAGAACAGGAGGGGATGCGGCAACATCTCAAATGCGACCAGACAGCATCGGCAGCCACAACCTGGACACATTAGATTCGAAATTGTGTTGGACAAGCGTTACTCTTCCCTTCATTTAGGTTTAATCAGCAGACTTATGTCTAATTATGTGTTGCTTTATTTTAGGATTTATAAAGAAAAGTCACGGCAGTGACTGTAATCTTTCCCCAAGTTGAACCTCCTCCCTGGTTCCACGAAAGAACAACACAGCGGGCGTGCTGGGGGTTTCAGTGGGACCACTGTGCGTTAGCCGGGCACTGGAGAGGAGCTCCCAGGTGGCTTTGCTCAATGTAGACTGAACCATAAGAACAGAGGGACAGAGGGCTGCACACCACAGGGACTCTGGGATAGCTCAACCTTCTCTGGGAGGACCGCTGCCTTGGGTAAGTGGCGGTGTCGCTCCAGATCAGAGGACAGCCAGGCCTCTGGAGGGGAGGCGGAGCAGGGTGGGGTGGCAGGAGTTGCAGAGGAGGCAGGGGGGAGATGAGGGTCGGCCCAGGCAGTGAGGACTGGGGATACGGGGGCAGACTACAGTGGGAATACCAGGTTGGTTTTCCTTTCCACTGGAGCCAGTGTTGGAAGTGTGGCTGATAGTAGTGCAGCTAGAGATTGATTTGCTCGGGCATTATGCATGAGCGACACAATTGTAATTGAATGTGAATGCATGGACTCTGATGTAGGATTTAGTTTTCAAATGTCATATCAAACAGTTCCTTTTGTACAACACCAGCATTTGTAAAGCGACCGGAGCAGCTGGAAACAACTTTCACTATCAGGTATGGGCTAGGGTTAGCTTTCCAGGACTTCCATCATCCTGGAATAGGGTTTCTAATAGGAACGTGGCAGTGGCTACCATTGAAGACTATCAGGCATGATTTGATTTGAGACTTTTACCAAAGTGAATAGTCAAGGAATGTAGTTCGAGGAATGCATTTAATGACAGACACTAGCGAGTTGTATATTGAAACACATAGGAATGGGTTCTTACGGCCCGTACACACAGCAGCTTTTGGCGATTTGTCCACCGCTTCCAGCGCGTCTCCGCCCATTGACTTTGAATGGGGATAACATCACTTTCCCTCGCTTGTCGCCGAACTGCATTGTGGGGGGGGGCGAGGTGAAGATTTCCAGGATTTTCAGGATTTCAAAGTTGAGCAATGTTCAACTTTTGAAGCTGAGCTGGAAGCGTCAGCCAATCAAATCCCGTGTATGCAAATCTGACAGTTCAAGCGCTAGCCAATCAAACCGCGTGCAAGCTGGGAGAGCCAGACCGCAGTTCATTCTATATTCCACAAAAATGGAGGAGAAGTTAGTTATTGCGGTAGCAAATCACCCGGTTCTTTATGACCAGTCCCTATTTACTTACCGGGATACAAACCGGAGGAACCAGGCATGGAGGGAGGTGGCAGAGACAGTGGGTGAAACTGGTAGGTTTTCGCTTGTTTGGGGATTTTATATCCAGTTTACTTCGTTGCTAGCAAGCATAGACAGTATCATTAGCCAGCATGGAATGTAGCATAAAATAGCACCATAGACATTAATCTCATAAATGTTCAAAATGTTAAAAGAAATAGTGGAGAAGAACCGGGGTTTTTTGCTTTGTATGTCGGGGGTGGGAGATTCATGTGATTGATTGTTGGTCGCGAAATCCCCAAGCTTTCAGACACGCCCAGCTCCAAGATTTTTGAAAAGCTGCTGTGTGGACTAGAGTTCACTGGGGATCCAATCTAAGAACACATCGGCTAACATTCTGGCGACAATACTCTCCGCAGTCAAATGCCAATATTTCCCGTGTTGGGTTGTAGCCACCAAATATTTGGTCTAACTTAAATCCATGCCAAGACTTCTAATTATGTCCGATGAAGTTGTTGTATTGAAACTACGACCAGATATCTCACAAGTTTTACAATCTAACACAAAGCTAATTCGTCTTCAGAAAATCGACAATGGGTTCCGAGATTGCATTTCGCCCAATGCGTGCAACCAAAGTCTGCTCAAATCAGAAAACTTGTGATACAAATTTTGTTCTCATTGCATATAGTCTTCATTTCAAATACAGATTTATGATGAATGTGACTTTTATGCTTGCAAACAAATAGATATGTAGCCTTCCAGCTGAATAAAGACGAGCCTTGATTGATGGTTGAATGCTTCTTGTGTGGCCTACGGTGTATTAAACTCAGTATTCAGTACTTGTTGTGCAGCATGTTGTCAATCACTGGCACTAAGGGCCCTTATACTGTGACAGAAGTGTGGCCTCTCTTTATTCCAGACATTGAAATACAGATCTACAACACAATCAATTTCATGGAACTGAATATTGAAAAGGACCCCTCCCATGACCTATGTTTTGAATTATTATTCCAACACATAAAAAGCCACTGTAACTTTTAAATTGATGTTTGCCTTTAATGTAGATGGTAGTATTCATATGGGCCTGTAAAGGAGTTAAGAAGTTCAATGACATAAACACACCTTTGTAATTACGATGCGGTTACTTCAAAGCTCGTCTATTCCAAGCGCTGTTCCAGTTATTGTGACCGTCTTTGTATGCTTTTTGAATGGTATGCACCTTGGCTCAATGAAGCACTTGAGGGATTTACTATCTAAATCTCCCTTCACTGAGATACAAATCAAAGCCACAAATGTCAAAGGAGATAGCAACATAGCAGCTGTAGTAATCCACTAGCTGTTTCGCAAGTGAATATCTCACGAGTTTAAACGGAAATATCACCAGATTCCAATTCCCCGATGTGTGTACAGTATGTGTGTGGGGAATATTATGTACAATGAGGAATAAATGAAGCTCAACCCCCCTTTTGATGGTCTCTTCCCGCTCATAAAATGATGTACAAGCCCCTCTTTTAATCAGGAACACAGACAGCTGATAGAACTAAACTCTCAGTCCCTTCATCTTTTTTTCTGATCTCTCTCCGTCTCCCTTCCCGTCAGCGTTGCATAGCGAGCGGCTGATGTTTTAATCATGGCCGCGGGGCTCATTGTGATGTGAAGCCACCTCCGGGGTCTCTAATTGTCTCAGGCCAGGCTGGCTGCTGATCACCCTGCGTCTGGAATGGCTAATGACTCACAGCGAGGTGGAGAGACAGAGCTCGTGTGTGTGTGTGTGTGTGTGTGTGTGTGTGTGTGTGTGTGATGGTGGTGCTGGTGTGTGTGGTGTGGTGTGTGTGTGTGTGTGTGTGTGTGTGTGTGTGTGTGTGTGTGTGTGTGTGTGTGTGTGTGTGTGTGTGTGTGTGTGTGTGTGTGTGTGTGTGTGTGTGTGTGTGTGTGTGTGTGTGTGTGGTGTGTGTGTGTGTGTGTGTGTGTGTGTGTGTGTGTGTGTGTGTGTGTGTGTGTGTGTGTGTGTGTGTGTGTGTGTGTGTGTGTGTGTGTGTGTGTGTGTGTGTGTGTGTGTGTGTTATGGAACATAGAATTAACCGCACACAGAGCTTGATTACAGGCGCTCTCAAATCAAGGCTAACCCACTGTCTCTAAAACACTGACTAAGATGACACCAGGTTAATTTGAATGATGACATGTACTGTATAATGTGTAAATGGGAGAAAATGTACATCCTCCCTTTAAGCTGTATTTAAGATTCATTGATTCAGTTAATTCATCAAAAGGAAAAGGTGCTTTTTTCTAAGAAGAGAAGAGTGTTCATCTCTAAATAAACCCTAGAAATGTTAGAAATTAGTTATTTTTTCTCCTTTTAATCCAAAATGACTGTTTTACATCTTCAGGTTTTTTAAATATTGACATAATGAAACTCCTTTTGGGGAAATTAATGCTTTTAAAAGGAAAAGTTCAAGCAGGAAGGGGGATTTGTGAGGGACTATTTGCAGCTGCGGATGAATCCACATTTGGGTAGCAGTATAGTGTATGAGTGATTCAAATAATATAGGAACATCATTGGCTTAATGGCATTAACTTGTAAACTGACATAATTTAATCAGATCAACCAGAGACAAACTCTTTGAAGAGGGAAATCTTTTCAGATATTTGTTTGACTCTTTGGTGAAAATCCCGTGAATTCTTTTAAGGGGAAAATTGAATAATTTTAGCGAAAGGTTAAATGGTTAGAACGTGCTGCGGACATCATACACCATTAGGAAACGTTGCTTTATGAATGATACATTTCCTCCTTCACGAAATCCACGTCTTAATCTCCGTCTAAGCTCCGAGCGGCACCCCGGGTCTGTTTGGCCGGGCCGGAGGATGATGTGGTCTTAGGCTAAAGGGCCCATTGCTCATGAAGCTGATTGTTCACCTGTGGATAAGGCTTTCAGGTGAAGCGCACAGAGCGCCCTAAGCCTTCGGCGGCCTACGCTCACAGAATAAAGATCTGCCTCCCTCCGTGCTTCCTTCCAAATGCATACACACAGTCCTGATCTCCTGCATTCATCCTTCTCTCTGTAATTCTTCTCCTCCATCACATCTCCTGTAGCTCTTTTTTCTCACTCACCTGGAGGCATCTTGTATTCAAACATGGATGCGGTGAGTGAAATTTGGCGGCAAAACTTCTGTTTAATCTTTTTAACCTTTTTTCTTTTACAATCATCCTTTATAGACATACTTCCTAACAAACTACATTTATAGAAACGGTCAAGTGTTGGGACCCTGAACATTAATAAGCAGCAGCGACTCAAGTGTTGCGTACACTTAATAACAAAGCATGTCTCCGACTCCCCTTCCCTCCATCCGCTGCCCTTATTAGCATACAATCTGAATGCTGAGAGCGCCGACAATGGTGAGGTCAGTGCCGCTGGATGGGGTCAATTCTGAGGACGGCTTGGCAACACGCTCTGTATGTGTCTTTGCATACTGTAGGAAATCTATTGCGGTGGGAAGTTAAGTGGCGCTGAATGCCAATAGTAGACCTTCCAGACTGCCTTCTTAAAAATACAAAGCATGGCCCTGCCAATGGCGTTCTGTTCCATTTTACCTTTTGAAGAGGCAATCCAAGAGTTTAACCCCCAGAATATTATCTCTCTCCCTTCTCCTGAGCAGAATAGCCAGCACTCATCACTCAAAAAAAAAAAAAATACAATTTTGTTCCGTCGGTCTGTTCCAGCCTGCGATAATCCAAATCCACTTTTAGAGTACTGATAAGACAACCTATTAAATGTAATTATAAAATGGGTGGTACAAATTGTTAGTGCTATCTTCAAAATGTCTTAATGTCTTGAAATAGCCCTGGTGATTTAAATCATTTTAGCATTTCCTTGCAATTAGCTTCCACATAATAATACTGAAGCTAATTTCTGCACGGCGTTTGACATTATAAATGTAATTGGCTCCCGTTCACATCCCCACTGTGACACATCTATCAAGCCTCACGGCCGACATTTCTGTGTGTGTGCTAGCAAACACACGTGCTAACTCTTGCATGCGGGCTGCTTTGCATCTACCATAAACAGTCACCTTTTGTTTTACCCAAATCTATCTCCCCGCATCGTTATAACGACCCTCCATTGATTGGGCTCCCTCTTTCAATTTAATGCTCTCGATAAAAATAAGAATCTACAATGCATTCTAATTACACTTCTTAGGTGACCTATGTAACGACTGTTTCCCAATGAAGGCTCATTAATTGGCCTGTCACAGTTCAGTTGGAGGCTATTGTGCCACTGTCCTTTTCATAGGCGTGCCGGCATGACCAGCATCACTGAATGCTCATATAAGAGCTCCAATAACAGTTAAAATGCTATTAAAGTGGATGAGGCACGGCTATGCTGCTGCTCTCTAATTTCAGACACTGACTGGAGGGGTGTGTGGAACACTCTCTGGGGAAAACCATTCCCCACTGACTCCAGCATATGTTGGGTATGCACACACAGACAGAGACACACCCACACACACGCACGCACGCACGCACAAGCAGACCGTCTAATTGCCACGGGAATGTAAACTGCAGCTGATAATGGTATGGTCATAACAATTTTTCTCTTAAACAAATATCCCCATGCGTACACACATATGCGAGTTATTATGGTATAAAAGGTATTTTGTTTTAGACTCAGTCACCAGAGTCATATATTGTACGAATAAAGGAAATATAGAGAGAGAAAACTTGAAAAAAAGTGTATTCAGACGCAGATGCTCCTGCTATGCTTTTCTCCATGGTTCAGGGACATCACAAATTAAAGACCTCGTGAGTAAATAAGTGATTTTCTCCACTAAAATGCATCTTTCAGAGATGTTATGTTCTAGAGGTTTATTATTAATGAAATGAATGGTCAAATAATGCAGGAAATTTGAATACAAGGCAAGGTAAGCCTTTCATACAAGGTAGAGCTCTCTGAAAGCGCTGGCTCTTGATGGATTATTTGGTAATTTCAGACCATTTTGTTATAGAGGCTAGCCTTGCAAGGGATGACAAAGCAACGCTTTCGGCATACGAAAATTATTCTGTTTAAGGGCAATCTGTGACAAAGTTTATTAAATGAATTTTATAAGAGAATAGAAGGTTGTTTCTTTTGGAGAGATGCCAATTTTCAAGTAGCACTCCTTGCTTACCAACTCTGAAAGACAGTCTTTTATTTCTAATATGAATGGAGTTTAAATAGGTGGATGGCGACCAATCGAGCACATGAATAACTTTCTCCAAAGAAACTGTGAAAGAAATATGTTTGAATGACAATTAGTGATAATAAACATTAAAACCCAACCTTAGTTACACTCTGCTCTTTCTCTGTGGAAAAAAACACACAGAACAAACTAATTATTTGTAATGTGTATATGCTTGGTCTCATTTGAGCATCATCTTTTAATAACACCGATTTAATGGACTGGTATTTAGAAAAAGGCTACTCCATACATACTTAATACCATTACTGACCAAATTAACCTTGAGTAGATCTTAATTACATTTAGTTCCATCTGGTTGGTCATGCATTTCACACAGCTCGGGATATTACTAATGGACAGGGGGCTGATTTTCTTTTTTTGTAACACAAAGTTTGCTTTCTACTTATTGTATGAGATTTCCACTTCTACCTGACATAAAAAAACGTCTTGTGATATTCTGCATTCATCAACTTCAAATAAATTAAAAGAAACATATCTAGTTTTCCATTTCTAGTCGGTCTAGTAATATGTTGTGGTCAACAGTGTCAAACGCAGCACTGAGATCTAATAATACTAACACTGAAGTTCTGCCACTGTCTGTGTTTAAGTGGATGTCATTAAAGACCTTTACAAGAGCAGTCTCAGTGCTGTGGTTTGGACGAAAGCCTGACTGGAACACATCGAAACAGTTATTTAAATGCAAGAAATTACTCAACTGTTGAAAAACAACTTTTTCAATGATTTTACCTTGAAATGGGAGGTTTGATATGGGCCTGTAATTGTTCATTACTGAAGCATCTAGATTATTCTTTTTTAAGAGCGGTTTAATGACTGCAGTTTTCAGGGCCTGTGGAAAAATACCTGAGTGAAGAGATTTGTTTACTATATGAAGTAGATCTGAGGCCATGCAAGGAAAAACATTTTTGAAAAATCCTGTTGGAATAATATCAAGGCAGCAAGAGGAGGATTTCAGAAGTTGAATAATGTCCTCTAGGTTTTTATCATTAATCTGATGGAATTGTGTCATGGTGTTTGAATTGATATTAGGTGAACATAGGGACAACACATTTGCTGTTCCTGATGCAGAGGCACTGACTGCTTGTCTGATTTTCTGAATTTTGTCAGTGAAAAAGGCAAAATCATTGCACGCCCTGGTGGATATAAATTCAGAGGCTACTGACACTGGGGGGGTTAGTTAGTCTGTCGACGGTAGCAAACAAGGCACGTGCGTTGTTTTTGTTTTTGGTAATGATGTCAGAGAAGAAAGACTATCGTGCGTTTTTCAATTCCAAATTATAAAGGCCAAGTCTCTCTTTATAGATTTCAAAGTGAACCTGGAGATTTGTTTTTCGCCACCTACGTTCAGCTTTTCGACACTCTCTTTTTTCTGCTCTCACGGTCATGGCCTTTCTCCATGGAGATATTTTCTTGCCAGTCACTTCCTTTACCTTAGTTGGAGCAATGGCATCTATAACATTTTTTATTTTTGAATTAAAATGATCTACTAGCTCATTTACTGAGATGTTAGCAGGGGCAAGTGTGGAAGAAACATTCAGTATTTTCAGTTCCTAGATGAATGCACCGCTGAAAATAGTCCCCAGCAAATGTAATATTTCCTCCTGTTGATATACATATATAAAAGAGTTTTTGTTATTGCTGGGAGGATGTACTTTACAGAATTTCAATAAAAGTACCATATACCTTCAAACAATTGACTCACAAGTTGGCTTATCTTTTATAGCCTAAGGATGAGAATATGTTATGTACATTTCATTATGGCGTTCTTAACTCCTTTTAAAGATTATCAGACAAAACAGGAACATGCAGTATCAATGGTTTGAGACAGATGCATCAATTTCTGCCTGACAAGATCCCCTCTTTTGATTAAAATTCACTCCATGACAGGCTCTCAACTGCCACTCACCCAGTCATCTGTCAGTGTGATTCAATACTATACAATATTATTCAAAAGCATACTTGAATCCTAATGAGAATCCCATTGACAACTTATTGCTCGACCCGCTGATGAACATTGATTGAAAAAGGGGTTTGGTTTGGAGTGGAGCCCCCTCGGTCTAAACTGGACTGGAGGGGAGGGAGGGGCGCAGGGCAGAGAGAACAGCCAACGGTATGAAGAGTGCATCAAACTGGGGCCTAATGGGATCAATGGTCTGTCCACCGCGCAACAATCACGGCTTCAATGCAGGAATAGTGCTACCTGTCTACTTCATAACCTTCTGCTGAGGCTTGTTTTGCATGCAGAAAAAACTTCCCCTCGTGCAAAAGTTAAGCACCGAAATGGCAATTATACCCTTCATGAAATTAGACCTGAATTTCCAATTGATGGCAGTTTTTGGAGTTTGCCAACCACAGCCATAGATCAGAGGAAAATTGGCTACGATCGCCAAAGAAATATCTAGCTGGTTAAAATGTGGATCTGTGTCCAAGTCCAAATCGGATACTTGTCAAATAGTTTTGACCGGCAATTGCAGCTACTGTGAAGCCAAGGAGGGACAAATCAGGTCTGAGAGTCGTGATTATTTACTTATGTATTTACCTGAAAACCCCTAACCAAAAAAGACAACTTGGATCTCTTGCTTCTTGCAAACATCCATTTTTGGAAGGAATAACTTTTTTCTCTGCCTTGGGTCTTTCCTCAAATCATGTTTCCCATGAGTTCTGAGGCAAGACACACTGGTTGGGTTCTCCTCCAAGTGAACTGTCTTGTGTGACCCTGTTCCCGATCATTCCCATATTTTGCAAAACCACCAGAACGTCATAAAAATCGATTATAAGCACTAACATTTGAGTAATGTGATCAGAACAGCAATCTTTGAGGTGTAGGCTCTATTTATTGGAATGCTTTTTGGTTCTGGTGTCTTCATACACACATGTGTGCATCTGTCTGAGATCATCTGTGTGTATTTGCGTACAGCTTGTTTATCTGCCCACCAGAACAGGGTGTGTTCTCATATTATGGCCCCTCCAAGTCCAAGGCTGGCATGCAATAACGAAGACAGCACTTTCAATAACCTTGACAGACAGATTAAAAAGAGGATTCAATAGCTACTCTTCCCCATGAGCACTCCATCGCAGAGGCCGCTATCCTTCAACGCCGCTCCTCTCTCCCTTTATCGTCAGAGCCTGTCAATCACACGGTGGCTTGGCAAAATGGCCTCTGCTACTCCTGGGGAGCTGCTACTGTGTTCTCGCTTATCCTTTGGTTGCGGGTTAGAGAGGCACGAACACAGCAGGAAGAGCCTTATCGTTGGCAGTGTGTTCATCGTCACCATATCTCCCCTCTTACCACACACGGGGGTTTGGTGACGTTTCCATGAAGAGGTCTGTAAGGACAATCACATTCTTGCACATCATGTCCTTCTCGTGTAACAGTCCTTCCTTCACGTGGGTGGCCCTGTCAATCCCAGTTCCTACTCCCACATTTCTATGGTTTTCTGAACAACCACAGCCTCCTCCCATCCACCATCCCTTTCAGGCGCATTGCTCCAGAGCTCACAGGCTTAGATCCCCCTCTTCGAGTTTTCACCGCGGCTTTACTCGCAGCCTTTGAAAGTTCACAGCCTGTCTTGGAGACACAGAGAGGGAAAATCAAACTGCTCAAGGCGGGCTTGGATCACAGGTGAAACCCTGTGAAATAAAAAAAGAGGGGGGGGGAAAAATCTTGATATGAATTCAGGAGACACGTTGCCTGAAGACGGGGCACAGAGTTGAAAGAGTTTTTTCTCAATACCAGGTATCATCTCCAAGGTGCTTATTTGTTATTTTCTACCATTATCGTTTCTTTGTGTTACATCATCGTCCAGCTTTGGGGTTACTTAAGGTGGAGGACTAAAACCGTGGGTGGCAATTATTAACACGACTTAAGCCTAATAGGAATATGATGAGGAGGGAAAGTTGTCCAGAGGTTATTTCCAGCTTATGTATCAACAATAGTGTAAGTGATATATCGGCTAATTAATGGTTCCAACTGCTTCCTAATTGCTGTGCCCCCTGACCTACTGTTACCTCCTGGTAGCTGGTCTCCGCCCCAAGGGTATCGGAGACGCCTGTGCTCCCACGGACACACTCAGACACACACACCCAGGCACAGCGAGCTACCCCTGTGATCCCTGAATGTCAGGCTAAGGGCATCCAGAGGCCAGCAGTCCTCTCAGCATAGCATACCAGGAGTTGATAAAGAGCATGGAAACACACAGTGGGCAGTTTAGCCACTATAATCTTGGGGATTACAGGTCAAAACGATTCCAGACACAAGGAAAAACAGAGTTGAGACACCCTTCGCTACAGAGAATGAATATAATGTGTGTTACACTTCAGCCCCATCAGCGGTTACTACACACCAAAGCTGTAATTCACATCAATATTTCAATTTCAACAATGGATTAAATGTGTGTAGGCCTAATGTGAATAGTGTCAAAATCCATAGACTCATAAACGGACTCTGTAGTCCCTAATAGCTTAGCCTGAGGTTTTTTAGCTGCGTTTTTATCTTTATGTTTTTGTTTTTCAAGACTGTGCGCAACTTTTCTGTTGTGGTTAGGCTCTCATGAACATTGAGTCTAGAAAAACTTCCAGTGGAACCTAACCTACCCAGCACCTGACTGCGCTTTCATTTGTCCTAACCAAAGACTTCCAAAACATAATTGACAATATATTTCCATTGTTTATGATCATACATTTACGGAAACAGGCTGTTAGCATACATGTCTCAATCCTTTCTTGTAACTCTTTCTCTGCAAGAAAGAGCATTTTAAGATATCTATTTAAGGAACACCTATTAATTGTAAATTGTGTTTCTTGCATAGAGGCCTATCATTGCCATACCAAAGCAGCAATTCACCAAGACATCTAGTTCAACGTTTAAGGTCAATTTAAAGTAGGGGGGAAAAGAGGCTCATGGTCCAGAAATACAGATGTCTGTGTCTATTTTCAACCCCATTAGATATCACTGACTGATTATATTCTGCTGTTTATTAGAGCAATCATGGGATTCAATGCATTAAACCATCCCTTCAAAACTTAATCTATCGCTTAATTAAAGTTGTCCAATATGAAAACAGGACCAGCCTACTAAGAATTAACTTCAGCCCTCCATTGTCCCTCCATCTGAGCTGCGGGCACTTGTGAACATGCTAATGAAGACGTGTTAAGATACAGATTCAGGTCCATTTGCATGCAATTACAGCACATTGCTTAAACGCCAAAGCTGTCAGCATCCATGCGTCCACATATCCTGCATCTGCGGTTCTCCGGAGAATTACGAACGACACCCCCCCCCGCACCCCCCCCCCCCCCCTCGTTCCACCAAACTCATTGCTCTGCCTCTGCAGTTTTGTGGCAAATGGCTATAGTCCATTCAAACGTGTGAAATTGTAATCATAGCTGTCTCTGGATGGGTGTAATTAATGTGCTCTATCACAGAGATTTTGATGGCCAGTGTGGAGTATGTGGGGAGCCAAGCCAGCGAAGGACGTCGGCTAAATGATGTGCTATTATATGGAGTGTTTGGTCATTTGTAATAGCATGCGGTGAGGAATGCATGATGAGCAAAGAGGAACGTCCTCCTGGTGCTATCATCATTGTGTTCATTAATTGCATTGTTGATGGTAGTTGGTAACATAGCAGGTTGGAGTGTTTATGTGACAGATATAGCTCGCAAATGAGCTTTTGCTAGAAATTGGGAGCCGTATTTGTTAAGAGGTTTGAAATACCTGGTGTTGATGTTTTTTAACAAAGTTTGAATGTTCCTTAACGTCTCCCTGGGTGTCTGTAGATTGACAGATTTGATAGCACAGTCGTTAGCTGAACCGATATTAGAGGAAGATGTGTTTAACTGATGGTGTCAGTAAACAAGAGGCCAACTCAGATAAGAAACGGCGAGTGAAAGAGCCAGAGGAAGAGTGATGCGTACAGAAGCGTATCCCATCAGTCTCAGTGTCTCCGCTCAGACAAATTAGGATTTAGGATGTGGGATGTGCATCCTCAGACAGAATAAATACATCTTCTCTCTGTGATGGATTTATCACCCATGGGTCTGCACATGACAAACAAGCATTAGTGTCATCATGAGAGCTAAAGGAGGGAGAAGACGAAAGGAGGATTGATGGAGGACGTTCTGCAGCAATGTGTATGTTTCTGTTTCTGTGTGTGGGATGTTGGGAATCCCTGACATGCGATATGCTTCATGTCACGGTAAACTACATGTGCCGGTAAATCATGGGGTTACAAAGTGGTTCCTGACTGGTGAGGGTTGAAGTTAGTTATTTGGTTAGTTGTGCTACCTAGATTTTGTTCAGGAAAAGATGACAGTTTGAGGTGAAAATCCTGTGTGTACTGTTATATATTGTTTTAAAGATATTTAACAGTTTTTATTCAAAGCGTCCTTCATTGGACTGGCTTTATCCATCCAAACTCGCATCTCATACTAAGAAATCCTCGCTAGCCTGTAAACATTCAAGCCTTTCCACAAAATCCAGTTTGAATGCCCTACTTACTCACTCTTTCACTTAGTATGAATAGTATGTTAGTACATGGTTTTGCACAGACCCATGATCTCGCTGCATTCAGCTGTGAACGCCACACAGGTGCAGGGGGCAGTAATGTTAGTTATAAAGATTGCAGCAGCGGGGCAGAGGTCCTCTCGTCCTGCAAAAGTGGGAGTCAAGCCCTCAACTGGCAACATGTCTCAGGGCTGTGCTGCATCACACACATCCTCTCTGATGTTTTCTCTCACTGTGTAATAGTTGAATGCTGGTGCACAATGATGATAGAGGCCATTAGTCTTTGATTCTGAAAGACTGATACCCAAACCTGACATTTACTGTTGATGTGATGCACAATAAAATCCATCAGAGCTGCGCTGTAAATATCTCAAGGTCTTCATTTCATTGGGAAGAAAACTACAAATAAAAAGTAGCAGCGCTGAAGATACAGGTGCTGAAAGATAGCGTTTCTGCTGCCCACTAAAGCAGTTGATCCTTTATTTCCTGAAATATGAGAACTGCTGATCAGTGAGTACACTATATAGCAGACTGAGGTTTATTGCCAATAGTTGTGCACATACAAGGAGTTGCTTTGATGTTAAATGTTGCATAAAAAGGGAAATTCAGTTCAGAAAAATTATAAATAAATACACATTTAAATATTTTAATTTTTTTTTAAATATGACCAATTATTCTGAATAAATAAAAAATGGTCAGTATTAGAATTTAAAGTGGAAAGCTGTGCAGTTAAAAAAAAGTGTTTTTATGATTGCATAAATGCCCCCCCAAACCCCCACTAAACATTTATAATGTGAATGAATCATCATTATCTGTGGCATGGGTAGATTATTAACATTGTGCATGTATGCGTAAGAGGGTTTGTTGTTAATGCTATATATCTAAAGCTAGCTAGTTGCCCCTTGATTTCCAACCTATTATTCCAACCCCTATAATACGCTTCCAGCTGTGTATAAATATATAGGATTGCATACTGAGTTGCTTCAATCTTTACCTTCCCAGCAGACTGAGGAGGAGTGCTTCACCTCTGACCCCACCTGCGTGATTTGTTACACCTTTAACTACACCCAGCATGATGTCACAGGGTCACAGGTCACCTGCAGACGTGTGGAGTGAAAAATCGTACTTTTTACAGCACTGCATGATAAATAATCAGAATCATCACAATCAAAGTCAGAACTCTCGTTATAATTGTTTTTATAGACGGGGGAAATTTGATTGCTTTGTTCCATTTTGGAATAAAAAGGAAATGCAATTAAAAAAAAAAGTATATTAACTTAGAGAAGTGAAAAAAAGTGCAGAAATATGACTACAAAAGATATGTAAAAACATGGCAATTAAAAATGATATTAATGCTAAAAAGTTGTTTTTTTCTGAATACACAGGTGAACTTGAAATAAATAATGATGCTACCTACACATGGAGGTATCATTATCTATACAAAATAAATCAATAACTAGCAGAAACAATTATTTTCTTTTAATTTATTTAATACATTAAGGCTACTAGTTTGAATACATATTTCCAATTTAGCTTTTATCAGAGTTGTATTGGTACTTTTAAGAATGACACAATTAGGATACGATAAGGTTTTTAACACGTGGCAGGCAGCACCAAAGCAATCATTTCTGACCACCTGAAGAGAGGACACTCTTTCCTTAACCCTTTATCTCCTTCAGTAACAAGTGCCACGTACGGCAGAGGCAATTAGGATACCTGATCTGGATTCTGCTAATAAAGAAGCTCTGCAGAGGGTATTTAGACGTCAGTGGGATTAGGGAGATCTTTGTCATGTAGATCTCCGGAATACCCCATGGCGTGTGAGATAAAATGAAGACGAATCCTTAGTAGAGGAAGAAGAAGAAGAAGGAGAAGAGGGAAGGGAGTGGAGGACACCGAGCTCTCAGCTAATGACAGGGCTACTCTGCATCACTGCTCTGACTAATGAGCACTCCAACCAGGGTGAGCCTAAAGACCAGTGCATGCACATGTGTGGAGGAAACTTGCAGAAGCAAAAGGAGGGAGGAGGAGAGCCTGGGATCCGCGGTGCGTGACAACGGAGGAAGCTCTTAATAATTCACATGATATTGATTTAGTTACCTGACTTCCCACTTCACTCCCACGCCCTGGGAGAGAAAACCCACCTGTAGGCTCCTAAACCCCCCCCCCCACCCCCCATCCTCTTTTTCTCCCAACACTCAGATAATCAGCTTGATGACCTCTCCAAACTGCACCTGTCATTAGGGTGATGATAAGTATGTGTAGCATGGTTGTAATCATTTAACATCACATCTCAAGAGATCAGAATATTAACTCATCTGCTTTCCTGTTTTTTCATTCAAACACAGTTGCATTATTTGCCCTTTTCCTCCTCATGGAAACATCTCCCTCTCACCAGTTTTAGGAGGTGTCTTTGGACTCAACAGCTCCTTATTTCATCCTCTCATTTACCACACATGAAGACATCAGGTATGATCTCTTTCTCACGTCTGTTTCTCACATGTAGCTCATAAGAAACAGTGGTGGTGTGGAGTTTGTTTCCTGATATGCATCGCCACCCTCAGGGCATGCTGGGTAAAACCTTGTAGTAGAAATCATTCCACATATATTCATTTTGCGTCACAGGGGACTGTTTGCTGTTCCGATTAGGATTTAGAGATGCAAAGATACCTTTATAGGTGTTGAGAATCCTGCAGAATTAAGACTTTTCATTGTCTTTAGAGGAGAGATAAACTAGCTACAGAACTGTACTTTAAATACCACATTTCATGGTGAATTAAAGGACGATTTTGTGCCTTTTAAACAGAGAAGATGCCATGTCCAGTAGCAGGACATTGTATTATAAAATGTCAAATCAGTTGTGAGAATAATGAATAGATTCCTAGGGAAAATAACATATTATTCCTCCACTTATACTGATAACAGTATGCTGTTAAAATGAATGTATTTTTTGAAATTAATTATAGTAAACATTTAATTAATAGCAGGTTATGGTGAAACAAAAAGTGTTTAATAGGAACTGATTCTGAACTGATTTATTTCCCTTTCTTTTCAAAAGGGTTGCATGAAGGCTTTTTAATTTATCACACACTCTTGAATTACTTTTTATTTTATGTTTTTCTTTATGTATGTGCTATTTCAACTGGTATATTTGAATTTGTATATATTTAAATCTAATACAAATACAACTATAAAGAATTAGAGCAGAACAATGGTTCATTATACTGCGACATTGAAGTGGAAGTAAAGTTTAGTGACTATTTGGACCTAACATCTCGCTGCACCCAAAGACCACACAGTGATTTCAATCTGATCTTCCCTAATATGTTATATGGAATGAGCTCATCCTCAACACAGCATGATCACTAAACACACAGACGCTGCTCTTGCGAGAATACAGGAATATATCTGCATTGCTATAAATCATATTTACCATGTGCTTCACTGTGATCTATTGCTAACAGCTTATTTTCTTAAATGTTAACATATCTTAAGGGACTCTTTATTTGTATATATATATATATGTATTGCTTAAGTGATGAGAGGGCGGCTTGTAATTGGATAAATAGAACTGGTGTTGCAGTGAGAGTGTTGGTGTTACAATAAGGACTCATTGGTGTTCTTTAACATGCATGCCTATGGAGTGCCATCTGCTGGTACTGCATGCAAAAGACACTCTTATGTTTTGTAATATCACAATATGCACTTCGATTTATCTCCTTAGCTTATGTCTTCTATTGCCCAAACAAGGCAGCAGTAGACAAATGACTCTTGAGGTAGAAAAGGCTCCCTGACAGCAAAGTCAAAAAGTGAGTATAATCATGTAAAACCAATATAAACTATTTTTTAAATGTTTTTCTGCTCCACCTGTCCACAGCAGAACATTGCCTACTTGCTGTCTGTGTCTCCATACTGCCATCTACTGTAAGTAATACACTGCCTATGGCTAAGCACCTTTAACACATACAGATTGTCCCTTTAGCTCGAAGTATGAAATGGTCCCCCTGATGTTCTGAGCTATCTCTCATTAAGCAGAGTCTCATTAGGAGAACCTTCATCGAGACCCAACAACACAGAGTGACCAGGCGGAGAGCAGATCGTGTTCCCTTTCTTCCACGTCACCAACCCAGACCCTGCACCCTTCGCCTAAAGGTGACTCCTGCCACCTCGCATCAGTGGAACAGATCGTCCATGTGAGTGTTTGATTGACAGGGGTGCCTTCAAATCAAAACCCACCCTGAAAACAGAGAGCTGTGCTGTAAGAATTCTACTACCCATAAGGACCCAACGTGACACGGGTGTCACATGCACTTTAAATGTTCTGGAAAGTTCCTTATTCAGCTTTAGCCTTGTTTTTATCTCATGAAGTCCCTATAGGTGACACACACTGAATAGTCTGGTGGGTCCTGGTCCAGGTCATGTGATTTTGTGTTCCCATAACAACATGTCCAAGATGTCCATGTGCCAGACATGTGACAGAACTATCCAAAAGCTTTTTTGTTTGTTGCTAAAGGTAAAATTAAAGCTATTTAAGAATGAAAAAGCATACATAACATGTCCTTTATTACATTTAACCTGTTGTGGAAACATTTCTTGATCAAATTGAAATGAAACAAATGAGACAAACATCGCTGTGACACTGATGTCACATCGGGACTTTAACCCTAAACTAAAAGGAGGGACATATATGCACAATTAGAAATATTATTATGATCTGCTCAGTTAATTTAGCTGATTCAATTATATTTAGTTAATATATTCTTATTCTTCAATTCAAAGAATATTCAAACTAATTCAAATAAAAAAATCATCCTCATTAATCAAGTTATAAATAAGAGTTATTTTACCATTAAAGCCCAATGTGACATATATGTCACATTTCAGATATTTGACACTAGGGGGGTTTCTTGTCAGAAATGTGTTCAAGGTGGTCTATTTAGTCTAAATTATGTTCCCCTTAATCCTCCCAAAAGCAGAAATGGGTCCGGGTTCTTATGGGTTAAACCTGCAACCCATGGCCACTTAGACATTACCCAGGCGTATAAGTGTCAGAAAACCTATAGCACATATAAGGTTTAACAGTACACAATGTGACTTTTAAGGACATCACTGTTTTTCCCATACACTCTAATGACTAATAGTAAAGTCACACAAAATATACAATACAGGTCGCATATGATTAGGCCTACATACTGTATTAGCATGTTATCAGTTGGTGGGGGGCTGGAAGAAAAATCCTTTTGAGTGAAAGAACTCACTTAAATGGTTTTGGGTTTTCCCGGGTGACTGTGTTCTTATATTTGCATTACTTTTTAAACTGTTTTGGGTCTTTGCAGCATGTGTTTTCCCCTGTTGGCCAGTGTAGTTTCCACATTGTAATCACTGAAAAACACTAACATTGCCGGCCATATCCTTTAACTTGAATTTGAAGTTGATATGGGAAGACAGCCGCCTCCTAAATGGTCGTCTGAGTGACCGCTTGAGAATAAAAAGCTAATGCTTTCCATTAATAGCTCAACAATAGCAGTCTATAAAGCTAAGAGGAGTTTGATGTGCTGTAACAGGCGTTGATACCTGTAAAGCTCCCCAGTGTGACAAATGTGTTTTTCTGAGCTCAGCTCCTTTTCGAGAGGCTGCACAGCGTCTCTTAAGAGGCTCTTGGGAGTGGAGCTTGAGGGGTTGCAGATAGAGTGAACTAACAGGGCACTTAGCCGCTATCTGTGGCTAAACAGGGGCCACTGCGGGATGTTATTCTCTGCAGAATGCTGCGCTAGGATGTCTGGAAGAGGCTCAGACCACTGCTCATCCTAAATGCTTCAGATCTCTGCAGACATGACAAGGCCTCTCATCTCCACCAAGGCCTGGTCACATTTAATTCAGGCTGAGTAATGGAGAAAAGGAAGCAGATGGATGGAGATAGACCGAGATAGACCAGCCGATGTGCAGGTGGATTACTCTCAACTTCACTCCTCCAGTTTCTGCTCCTGCTCTCTGTAGTTGTTATATAGTTAATATATATATAAGTGATACTCGGCAGGCCCGACCGACACCAGGTTTAATTTGAAGTGGTGCCGTAAATGATTGATCGAGACAAAAGTCATACCATGAAATCAAGCCGTGACCTTACAGCCGGGGTAACCCACTCTGTGACTGTGTGTGTGTGCAGCTGACCTTAAGACAACGGGAAAGTCCTGGCTCCTCTTTCAGGTGGTGTTCGACAATCGACATTCAGGACAAGACTTGTAAATGTTCGCAATTAATGCAATTAGGGCAGATGGAGCCTGATTTTCTTAAACCATGAAGATACATCCAAGACATGGCGACTACAACATTCGAAAAAATTCAGGCAAACTGTGCTTCATTTAAGAGATTTGGATTAGATAAAAACATGTTTGATGGGGATGTTTCTCTTTGGAAATTGTATGGACGTCTCACTGTTACACCACACATGATAGGTGTGTTTACGTAACATTGCCAACAGGGGGAGATATCAACTCATCCATAAGATCAGATCTCAGGAACAATATCAGTAATGCATATCTTGTAACACTGAACAAAAGCTGTTGAATTCCTTATACTCACTGACATGTAACACTTCCTTCCATTCACCTGTAACAATAACCAGGACTTTAAGACAAGGTATTTGACTTTTTCCTTTTGAACACGCTTTCATAAAATAGTTAGGGTTGGCATACCTCTTTTTGAGTGTCGCAACTAAAAACCAAAAGCATCGTTATTTAGGTGATTCTCCGGGTGATTCCCAACACGTCTAATTGGGCCAGCCGCTCTCAGAGGTGCCCTGTAAGAGAATCCTGTAGTGTAAGTGTATGGGATGCTTCTATAGTTTCCCCTGCCCTGGATACACAGGCTCCTGTGACACTGAGGCCGTGTGAGGAGCACTGATGGCGTCACACCATCGGCTGCAGACAGCTCTAATTAATTGTGTTTAATTACATCATTACAGCCGGGGTAAACTAAGATGTGTTGTGAATGGCTTTGGTTACAGATTACCGGTTATTTTCACCGTTGTTTAACTAGTGAAATCTAGTTCAAAGACTAAAAAGGGAAAGAAAAGAGAAGTATAATATGAAGAAAAGTAGTTCGGCAGCAGTTACCAAACAGTGGTGTCCTACCAGCACTTCTAGACTCACTAATTAACATCTTAATATCTCAATCTTTTCAGTTAACTCGCTCAAAATGTCCAACAATTTGGTAATCAGTGTTGATTTTCAGTGACGACTTCTTGAGGTTTGTGGGCCGATTAACTCTGAAGGATGTGGATTCATGCTGAGTTGATATTTGCTTTCTCAAAATTGAACACTGACAAATAATTCTAGTGTTAGATCCCTGAGAAACAGAAACAAAGACAGTCGGGCTTTTAAGCTTAGCCACTGATAACAATTTGAAGAGACATGCAGTAGCAATACTATAAATATCCCAGTAGATTAAAGCTGCATTCTTTATTTAGCCCTTTATACTGTCAATTAGCTTGTGGTAGCTTTACTTCCCTATTATATGAGTCTCAGTCAGCCATCTGTCACTCGATGCAGCGTATCAATAAGCTAAATGTGGAAGCTTTTTGCCGTCATCTCTCAATGTCATTCGTCACAAATCAATGTAACACATTGATCAGTGGTAGCTTCACCTTGTATGACATCTTTTAAATGAATCTTCTTGTCAAGATATTAGGAAGGGTCGTGTGTGTGTGTGTGTGTGTGTGTGTGTGTGTGTGTGTGTGTGTGTGTGTGTGTGTGTGTGTGTGTGTGTGTGTGTGGTGTGTGTGTGTGTGTGTGTGTGTGTGTGTGTGTGGTGTGTGTGTGTGTGTGTGTGTGTGTGTGTGTGTGTGTGTGTGTGTGTGTGTGTGTGTGTGTGTGTGTGTGTGTGTGTGTGTGTGTGTGTGTGTGTGTGTGGTGTGTGTGTGTGTGTGTGTGTGTGTGTGTGTGTGTGTGTGTGTGTGTGTGTGTGTGTGTGTGTGTGTGTGTGTGTGTGTGTGTGTGTGTGTGTGTGTGTATTGGCAGCTAACAATTTGGGTTATTCAAACCTTTTTCAGAGCCAGGGATGTAACTAGATTTAGCACCCCAGGTGAGTTATTTGTCAGCAGCAACAAGAAACACATTTAGCCGTTTTAATAGGACTGAGGGGAGTAAAGTGTCCACTCCCACGCCTTTGGGTGGTACATTGGTGAGACTGATGCCAGCGCACGTACACCTGCAGTACAGTCGTGTCTAATCCAACGTGATGTGGTGATCACAGTGGTTTTAAAATACAGTGTAGGCCTGTCTCTCCTCAGAGAGCTGGGTGCTGCGGGAAATATATTCATGTGAAAACTTAAACATCACCTGGCATCTTCTAGCAAGCCTTTGATCAACTAAGAGCTACTTCCTTGGCAACAGTGGCCTGGAGGCAGTAAGATGCACAATTCATTGAGAGAAGATAGCAAACTTAAAAGGATGGAACTTTCTTTTAGTGCCATTATGATGTTCACTTATCTTTTTTATAGTGAAGTGTTGACAGCTATTGGATCCATTGGCATAACAGTTGAATACAGACATTCATGGTCCCCAGAAGATGAATCAAAATGACTTGAGCAATCCCTTGGCTTTCCCTGCAGCGTTATCAGCAGTGAACCCTTGACTCTAATTATAAAATCTTAACATGTGGTAGATATTACTCCCAATGAAACATGTCGTATATGTCCTTGTACGTGTGGTGACATGCCTTTTAGCTCAAAGCCTAACTGCTACCATGACTGAAAACCACATTTGTGCCAGGAGTGCTTATGATCTCCTGCCAGTCACATTGCAGATGACATTAGATACAGTTATTAATTGGCAGCATGGTAGTTTGTGCTTGGAAGGACAGAAAGGTTAAATTGTTAATTGTATAAGTGGCAGATCGGAGCTTCAACACTACTTGTTTTACACTTGTATGTAAAGCAGTATTCATATGAGTGTCTGCTTGTTCATCTGAGTGCTGTCATTACAGAGAGCAGCACAGGACAGGTGAAAGCTTCCCCTCTCTACAGCTTGGACAGCTGCATGTCCAATTATCCGGTGGAGAATCAGATCCGTAGCAGCCACCGACTTCAGTCTAATGCCTTGCCAGTGGAGCAGGCATGATGGGAAATCCCACAGAGCCATGGCTGACCCTACTGTTCCAGTTAAACAAGCCATTTATACAGGCCTAAATCTGACTCTGCGTAAAGCCAGGCTGACTCAGGGAAACATGTCGTGACCGGTGAAGAAGAAAGATACCATGATTTTCTACAGGGAAATAAGAGGTGTAGAAGTTGGTGTGGGTCTCTGTTTTGTGTTTGCATTGCGGTGAGGTGGAGGTGGCGGGGAACACAATCCGAGCATAGGGATAGGACAAGTTGCCACGGCAACCCTGGCTCCTGATCCCCCAGACCAGCTGGAGCTGGCGCAGAATGAGAGCAAGAGGAGAGAGGAAGAGAGAGACAGAGCGGAGGAGAAGGAAGAAAGGGGGGAGGAGAGATGCTGGAGTAGTGCCAGAGATTTTGACAACAGTGGGAGTGATGAGCAGAAGGGACGGAGCCATCGCAAAGGAAGAGTCTCCAAAGGGACGACCTCGTAATAGTTAGGCCATCTGAAAGCATCATACCTTCATGATCTGACAAGACTCAACACTCTCACACACAGGGTATTGAAACAATGAATATGGATACACACAAACATGCAGGTTTTAAAGCCACAGCCACACTGGGAAACACGTGGCAAAACCATATTTGCAAAACAAATCAAGGTGTGGTTTTACATGGGATTATGTGAGGGACTATTTCTTGGCCTGGTGCAGTGACTTTTGGTTGTTATTTGCATTATTTGAGAAGCTAAATTATTTGAATTTTCTATAATATGGCTCTGTCTCTCCATGTGTTTTTTCTAGCATTTGCATGTCCATTTGTCGCACAACACCTGTGAGTGTATCTCATGTTTTTAATTACAATTACAAAGGTAAACAAAGTCTAAAAATACCCCAGTCCCTGTGTGCTCTGTCAACAGTAAATGCTTCATAATGTTGGTTTAATTGTGTGTTGTGTTTGCATTGTATTCAGGGTATGCATCAAATTATAAACATGGTATACCTTACAAGGGGAATTCTATGACTTATGAGGCTTGAATGTCATGGCAACATCACATTTCTTGATAAAATGTATTTCCCAGGCAAGATTATGGGGTAGACTGCTCACATTACTCACTGCTTTGACTACAAAGTGGCACTAGAATAGCTTACATATCCACATCCCTGACTATATTCTTGTTCGATTTGTAGAATGCAATCTATATTTATAACTTTAATGTTGCCTAAAGCCTTTCTTCTGCCAACTGAGGGATATATATACTAGACTGTATTCCAATATCTTTCCTTAGAAGCAAACGCCGACTCACGATTGTTGCCAGAAGATGATTCATGGGCCTTGTTTGTGATTCTTTAGCTGGGGAACATCCAGCTGCTGTCATAAATACATGTAATTGTCACCATCTGAAATGAGAATCGCTGCTTCAGTTGATTACTCAGAGGTGTATGGTGACAAGTGCAATCTCAGGTGTTAACACGTGTTTACAGGACGTCCTGAGCGTGAGGAGAAGAGAGAGGGAGGAGCTCTGCAACGCCACAGCCTGCACCACAGCTGTACATTCAAAAGAGAAATTACATTGAGGTCGTTCGGCAGGAGTCACTGCAGGGCAGAGAAATGCTAAATGCAGAAGCAGGAGTGAGTGCTATGCTCATGGGTTTGGTGGAAGGAACTGGCACAAGGAGCTGATCTGAGAACTGGCTTGGGATTTGTGCTAATGATGGTCTGAAAACAAGATTTTACTTTCAAAAATCCTTGAAATGTGTTTTTGCTACATAACACAGTGGTGGGTTGTAACTAAGTACATCTACTTAACTACTATACTTAAGTGTAATTTGAGGTACTTGTATTTTACTTTAGTATTTACACATTTCATAACCCCGGTATTCCTATACTCCACTTCGTCTGATAGGAAAATAATGTTTATTTATTGTATTTTTATTAATATATTATTTGTACAACATTTTGTGCCAATCCATTTAGTAGAAGTACAACTTTATTTTGTTTATGTTGAACTTACACAGGGATGTTTTCAAACTGAAACACCTTTGAAAAGGAAGCAATCCACTGTTGGAGTATTTGAGTACTTTCTATAGTATGATATGTCCATTATAGGAACGTGGAGAGAAGATGGACCAATGTCTTCCCTTCTGCTCCTAAATACTAGCCATGGTCATAACTCCAATCAGAAGTGGTAATACGCCAACACGACTCCACTTAACCATAATGGCACCATTCCAATGTCCTACACAAACAGAAACAAACACACACCACCCATAGAGACAGTCATTCCACTTTTGCACCTCGAGTGGACCAGCAAAGAGAGTGGACATGTGCAGGGTGATACATCTCTGGGATGACACCTCTCTGTGGCGATGAGCTGTGCAGTCACAGGCGTTTAGCTGTGATGGCGACACTGACAGAAGACAAAGCCACGGGTTTACAGGGAGCCGCCGGCAGTATCTTAGAGTGACACGTGGGTTATCGTTGACACGCCAACACTGTGTCCCCGCCGCGTATTTCCCATGAACTGCTGAGCTGAACTGCTCCCTAAAGATAGCAAGACAGCAGATGAGCCAAGGTGAGACATGTATCTGTGGAAGGGGCCAGCTGTGGGAAAAGTCTGGGACAAAGTTGGAAGGGGCACTGCAGCGAAAAAACAAGTCTGACAAACAGCATTGTCAGATCTCAAACTCTGTATACCTAATTTGTGTAGACTCTGTCATCATTCAGCTGTGATTTTTCTGTCAGCTTTGTCATTTTCTTGCTCACAGCCAGAGCAGAGATCAAGGGCCAAAAAAACGAAGAAGAGGCAGAAATAAACAGAGAGAGGATAGAGACACAGGGTCATTCCTGGGTGCCATTTACCCCGGAGTGAACCGTGGATTAGGGGGCCAAGGCCTGGCTGACCGATCCAAATGGCTACACACACTGAACAGATTAAGTTAAAAATGAATGGACTAACCAAGCTGATAGAGTCTGGTTTATAAGGGGGATATTCTCCTTTCAAAAACATTCACAGCAGCAGTGACAGCAGCAAAGGATTCTGAAGGCAAATACAGGACGAGGGGGAATTTACTGCGTCAATATGGAACACACTGATAGCATGGGAATACCCTTAGCGATGCTCCTGATTTAGCATTATCACCATCAGGAAAAAGTATTATTGCCAAGCTTCACAATATTGTAATAATGATAGAATCAACACTGTAATCATTATCATAGATTTAATGACCACCAATACAGCATCGATAGCACCATCATCTAGGCCTACATTTTTTAGCCGTCATACTCGCTCATATATCCTCCTTTATGAATTATGTTTGAAAAAGTATTCAGCCAGCCAGCCTGCTGCACATGCTACAGTACACTGAGCCTCTCATGGGCTGAGGTCAGGGAAAATGCTTCATAGTAATAGAGATCCTTTACAACCACCGGGGGAAATCACTGCCTGTTTGTTGGCAGCCAATGTAATTAACCATGTTAGCTTTCATGCACTCTCAAAATCTGGAGAATAAACCCCTTGTAAGTCCTAACCTTTATGTCACATTTAGAGGACCGGGGCTATTTGACTGCGAGATTCTGCAAGACAAAGATTTTTTTTTGATGATTTATAGCTGACATTGCAAGCGGAAAATAACGTGATATTCTAGATTGAGACCAGAACTTTTCATTTGTTGAGAAGCAGGCGGGAGTTCAGAGTTTGCTCTTGATCTGGGGTAATTCAGCAGGATGGATGTTCGCTGTCAAGGGGTCTTGAACCCAGATTAAAGATAGAGCCCCCATCCTCGTCACTTACACCTTCTGCGTGGCTGCACCTCTCCGCCACATGCGATGCTGAATCTGGACATTTTGGCTGCATGAGTGACAGCCTGTCGGGGGCTCGCGGTGTTCGGCATGAGTCTTTCTAATTAGAAGGGCCCAGGGCAAGGTTGCCGTTACAGTAATAACCATTTTTTCCTTTTTCGGATACATCATAATGATGCTGATGATCCCATAAGGCAGAGTTGTAATCACTCACCTGCTGACTCAGCACCAATTATAAAGGGGGCTGTTTTAGCTCTATCCTTTTTCAACATGGGCTACCAAAGCCCAGAGAATCCCATCCATCCTTGCTCAAACCAGGTAATTGCTTTAGAAAAGTGTTTGCCCCGTTCAGAAGCCAATTCAACAGTCCCTTAGTCACTAGGCTTCTACAACAACTTGTTTTGTGTTCATGCAGTGTCTTTAAATGAGACTCTGTTATGATAGATGTAAAAATCAATCACTGGATACAATTATGTGATCATAAAATAGTTCTCTCCTGATAGACAATATTTCCCATGAGGCAAAGGGTCTTAATATATCAGCCTGACAGAAATGTATCTCTTGGTTGCACTTAATGGAATACAGCTGACCTCATAACCACAGTAAATATCTCTTCTGGAATATCCTCAGACCCTCTTTAGCTTTACTTCAGAATTCCCTCGTGTGTTATCAGTAAAACCCACATCCCTCTTGTATTGTTTAATTTACATTTAATTATTCATTACACCCTTAACTGCAGTGTAGGGATGAAACTTCATTTCCTTCTCCTACCGTGACTGATTAAACCCGGTCGGGAAGATGCGGTCTCATAAAGGGCAGATAAGTGATGTTCCAGATAAATGGAAAGTAAATACAAATTCATCTATTTATAACTATTGGTTCCCATAAAAGCACTGAGCCACCGTGCCAATGGCATCTGGTAAGAGATGTTCAAGAATCACATGGAAAGTGTTTTTGTCACTTCTCAGAAATGTGTTGTTCTTATCTCAGGACCAGACCTTTTCATGAGGCTTGTTTACAGAACTTCACGTAGCAAGTCCTGCACTGTGGCCTGTTATTGATGGGGTTTCAGCGTAATCATGAATATTTAATGTTATGTATATTTAATGTAAGTCATATATAGATTCACATAGGAGACCTATGTTCGTACCTCTTGTACCAGGAGTGAACTTACTGTACTTACTTGTTATGTAATTCAGTCTTGAAGTAATGCCACTTCTGCAGCTATTTCTTACCAAATGTGTGGTCACGTGGGCATTCCTTTAGGTTTTACTTGATAAGTTAGTGAATACATTTACCTGCTGGTGGATCTAGATAGAGCATCTCCCAATACTTCCACCCATCAGGAATTCCTGCTTTTCTACTACTGTATGCTGTGCAGGAGCTAATCCATAAGGATGATGTTGTTCTCTCTGTTGAAATAGTGTTTGTCACCACCAGCTGTCCTTTCAGTGAGCGTATTATGAGCTAAAATACAATTAATTATAGTTGTCACTCCCTTTAATGTGAATATGACTCAAGGGCAGGCCTACCCTTTACTGTTCCACAGCTTTGAATCAGTGAGTCATGCTTGTTGTGCGACAGCGACAGAGAGGGGGAAATGAAAGAGAAAAAAGATTTGTGTTGTGGATTGATTTGATGGATTACAATATCATTAACTGTGTTGACAAATTGGATGTGGGCAACAAAATGTAGATTAGTACTAATAAATGCTGTAAATCTGAGACTATAGGCCACACGCCGCAGGGGAAAACTAAAACATCCAAAGCAAGCTGTCTGTGCGCGACAAAGAGAAAGGTGTTGAACAAAGGCTAACTTCACATGGAATCTAGTCAGTGTTCAAATAAAAGGTTGTAAATGCAGCATATGTCAGCTTCTCTCTAAACTCTGTTTGTCTGTGTATATTTAGTGGGTTTCTGAATGGACCATATGGACTGAGAGCTAATATAAGACCAGGACAGATGTTTCTCCCCGGGTGTGCATGGCTTTGAGTGGGACAAGAGATGGGGGGAAATAATTTACATCTGAGAGGACAGAGCAATGAAGAATAATAAAAGAGTAAGGGAAGCATTAAAACATTACCTGTTCTTCATGGTTAGAGTACTTTCTGTATTCAAATTATAAGTAACTTGTTGTGGTACTATGAATAACAATGATGATGAAAAAAATGTTTTGAAAATGCCAAAAAATGTAAAATAAATTGCATAAAGTGTGTGCTGTACTGACACCACGAATGGGATGTTAAGTCAAATCCCTCGACAGCACCATGGCCAGCTCCTGACTCACTTTGAGACAGAAGAGCATAAACTGAGTGGAAAGAGGAAAGGAGGAGAACTCCATGGAACCTCACGAGGCGACACACCTCTGCCCTGACGTCACCCTTCGCAACAAGTGACTCTGAGATAAGTCATCGCTGCTCCAGAAGTAAACACTCATTAGTGTCTAAAGTACTACTTAGATACTCGTCGAGGTGTTTTGTAGCCTTTTTGTTAACTTACGCTGCTTCTTTGCGTCATATAAGTACGTAAAACGTTAGCTTGAGCAGGTAAATTAAGCTAGCTAGCACTCACTAAGCTAATGCTAAAGTAGCGTCATTAGTGCTAATATAGTAACGCCTTTTAAATTTCACTCGCTGTGACATGACAGTGTCAGTCCTGTAGTACAATGTACAAATACTCGGTTACAAGTAAAAGTCCTGCATTCAAAAATGTACTTCAAAATATGCTTTTAGTGTTAAGTACCAAAAGTAAAAGTACCCATTGCAACGCCACATTATTAAGCTATTATAATAATTATTGATGCATTAATGTGTGCTTCCCTTCAATGTTGCCCTTGGTAAATGTGGCGTTTATTTGAATTAATTACCTTTGTTACTTTATGTAGCCTACATTAAGCTGGCAATAATCTATATTCCTACTTAATTAGTAACATTTTAATTAAGGACTTTCACTTGTAATGTTCAGTAGGCCTATGTTAAACCACAGGCAATGCTGAATTATGTCCGCAACAGTAAAATAATTCAACTTAAAATATAATGAATTAAACGAAAATGGGTAGCCTAATAATAAAGTGTTTATCTGCTAATAAGGCTGCGTAAAATAGCGAGTTGTGCGCTCCAAGGCTGTAACGTGTTACTGTAATTCGTTACTGTGCGTTACCAGCTAGCCCTGCCTCTACTATCTCTCCGTCTGCTGCTTTGTCTACGCATCCATGTGGGTTTCTCCCCTTCACAGTGTCGGTGTTGCTCTCCGGTGTGTCAGCCTCAGCCATTGGCTTCAGAGACCTCCCTCCGTAACAACACAGACGCACAGCGCGCACAGTGCTTTCGAGGAGCGACGGTGAGATGTTGGAGAAACTGCGGTCTACCGACTCCTTTCTTTCCATCGGCGAGGAGCGCAGGGAAGCCTCTGCGATGCGCTCAAGCGGGCACGCGTCGGAGTTGAAATAAGGGAAACACGGGGGGTCTTAAACAAAAAGAGAGAGGGGGCGATATTCTTGCGAGGATGACTGACTGGTGACAAAGAAAACGGGGAGCCCTTCTGGCTTGGGTTGTCTTCCGCTAGAACTTGACGGAAGGCGTTTTGGGGGACCGGCTTGGAAGATTTGTTTATCATCATATTTATTGGAGGGGGAACCATGCCTGTCAGGAGGGGTCATGTTGCGCCGCAAAATACGTTTTTGGGAGTAATAATTCGCAAATTCGAAGGACAAAGTGAGTACCTCATGGTTTCCAGTGTGCTGCGATGCCTGCCTTTTGTGTCTGCATCCTCATAATAATAATAATTGGGTTGTTAGGGAATCGCCTAATAGGCCTGCCTTTATAACAATAAGCTTAAGATGCAGATAGAACACAATGAACCTATTCTATGTTTTAATGATTTTATGTCAGAGATGCATGAAAAGTCATTTAAAGTGAATTATCCAGCTCTGTGTCTTAGCACCTCACCTGCTCCAGTGGAAAGTGTAGTTGAAAAAGCTGCATATGAGAAATAAGGATCAAGCATTTAATCCCCCAAAACCTGAATTGCCCATAATAATAATAATAATTTGTTACCGTTATTGAGGAATATTCAATATAATGAAGGGATAATCCAGCTTCCAACAGCCACCATGTTTATTTAACGGTGAATCACTGCACTCAATTAGTCTTGTTTCTGTTATTCTGCCCATGAACAAATTATCATTCCCCCTCTCTCCATCTCTCCTTTTTCAGATAAGAAATTCATCATAGCCAATGCCCGGGTGCAGAACTGTGCTATCATCTACTGTAATGACGGCTTCTGCGAGATGACAGGCTTCTCCAGGGCGGACGTCATGCAGAAGCCGTGCACCTGTGACTTCCTGCATGGAGAGTTCACCACCCGGCACTCGCAGGCTCAGGTAGCCCAGGCTCTCATGGGATCAGAGGAGCGCAAGGTAGAGATCACCTACCACCGCAAGGATGGTGAGTACCGCTGACTCTGGGGGTCAGGTGACATGTACAGCATGACATAAGGCTGCAGTGAACTCATAGGTGAAAGAGATACTCACATCTTTTAGTAAAGGAAAAATAAGCAATACTACAGTGGGAATATTACTCTTCTTACTGAACTTACTTTAGGATAAGTATTAGTATCAAAATATATTTGAGTACCCAAAAGTAAAAGTACTCACTATGCAGAATTGCTGTCATGAGGATATCATATAATTGGATTATAATTATTAATGTCAACATCATTTTCATTATGAAAAAGGATGAGTTCATGACTTTTTTTACAGATATCTTAATTCCCCAAAATATGTCATCCTTTTTTACTTGAGTAATGCATGCTGGCTGAACCTAGCTCTGTCAGTCGCTTAAAAAAATCACGTTTTGGTTTATTTCCACACGTTTTGTTGAGTTACTCCACCTGCAGTGTTAATGCCAGATACGCAGTTGAATGTGTGACTGTCTCTGGATACACTGCTGGTCATTTCTATCTCTGAGTCTGCTCCATGTAGAACATTTTGCAGCGGGCAAATCACTGAGTGCACCCATTTGCATGTAAACCCTGAGGGGGGGAGAGAGCAGCTGTGAAGGTTTCCTTCACTTTCTGAGTGGTTAAACATTGCTAATGGTGTTCCTCAAGGTTCTGTTTTAGGTCCACTTTTATTCTCCATCTACATCAACAGTTTAGGTGAAAATGTGGACGAAGCTACTTTAAATTTTTATGCTGATGATACCGTGATGTATTGTGCAGGTCCCTCCATTAAGGAGGCTGGTGTTAAATTACAGGCTGTTTTTAACATTATTCAGACTCAGCTCGCTGAACTAAAGCTTCTTTTAAATGTTGATAAAACCAAAGATAATGCTCTTTTCAAAAGCTAAAAAGACACCAGAGCCTGTTGTAGATATTGTAACTACGCAAGGAATAAAACTTGAAGTGGTTACCTGTTACAAATACCTAGGTATCTGGCTTGATGATTGTCTTACTTTTAAACTTCATGTCAATAACCTGCTTAAAAAGCTGAGGGTTAGGCTAGGTTTCTTTTTCAGAAACAAGTCCTGTTTCTCATTTGAGGCCAGGAAAAGGCTCTGTGACCTTTTTACCTGTGCTGGACTATGGTGATCTGTTGTATATGAATGCACCTGCCTATTGCCTGAACAAGTTAGATGCCGCCTATCACAGCGCACTGAGATTTGTCACTAATTGTAAAGCACTTACTCATCACTGTACCCTGTATGCCAAGGCAGGTTTGCCATCACTTACTGTAAAGAGGCTCAGTCATTGGTACACGATTATTTATAAAGCTTTGTTGGGTAAACTCCCGTATTACATCTGCTCTCTGATAACACAGAGAGTTGCAAGCAGCTATTGTCTGAGATCGCATGATGTAGTATTGTTAGATGTGCCAAGAGCAAGGACTGTCTTAGGTAAGACAGCTTTTATGTGCGCAGCTCCACTTGCTTGGAACAATCTTCAGCAAGAATTGAAACTGAGCAATCTCATTCCTCTGCATGTTTTTAAAGCTAGGCTAAATGAAATGCTCGTTGATACTATGGGCACTTGTAAATGTCTATAACTATGTAAATGTATCCTGTAAATATAATGTATGATGTCCTTTATTGTTTCATGTGGAACCTATATGCTGCAGGTCTCCCTTGAAAAAGAGATCTATGATCTCAATGGGACCAATCTGATTAAATAAAGGTTTGAAATGAAATGAAATTTGCTGTAAAGTCCAGTTTTGAAGTGATGCAAAGCAGCGCAGGGTGGCTGGGAGATGTTCATTAGCCTGTGCCGGAGAGGGTACCATGGGAAAGATGTAGCTCACTTCCCCAGAGAGTAATGTGAGGAGAGTAAGCCGTGTGCTTTCTGTTCTCAATACATCTAAGAAGAATAGCATGGTGGATGTACAGTAGTGAACACAGATGTTATTGCTGCATTCTTTAAGCTACATCCTCGGCATTTTAGCATTAAAATGTCAACATCCTGTCAGAACTCACAGGCATGACCCTCTTCTCTGACTGAATAGCCATAGTTTAAATAAAGTACTTGCGTGCATATGCTGCTTATGAATTCTGCATACAGATCATGACTTGGTATGACAGCTGGTTTCATCTCAATGAGTTATAGGCAAGCTCCAGAGTTACATTTTCAACTGTGGTAGTTCAGAAAGAGTTCAAGTATTGACCTCCCACAATGACATGTGTGTTCAGATGATTAAGCCTCCTTGCATAACGCTTAAAGGGGAAGTTTTACTACGGCATAGGATTGATTGTTCGTTGTATGCAGGTTTAGGCTTTATTAGTTTATCCTCATCGATTGTTTGGTTGTTTTAATCCGATATCAACTAATCTATCGCACTCATTTTAGTTAGGTAAATGTCTTTACTGAGGCATCCATGAGTGAAGTAGCTGAGCGTTATAGGAGAAGTCTCTTGATCTGTAGAAAGGGTTGAACTGTATCTGCCTACCTACGGCTGGATGTTCTCATGAACATGAAACAAGATACAATGGGAGGGATCTTTCTGACATTTGATGTGAGATAGGAGCTCTGTATCAGTGATGGATGATGCAGTGCTCTTTGAAGATTGACCTGTGTGTGTGCATTCATATCAGGCAGGTATAGGAAAACCCAGAGAGAGAGGTGATGTAGAATAGGGCGGTTTACGGAGTAGTGACACATGTTAGTATCCTGGGATACACGTGTGTGTGGTCTCAAAGGTAGAAAGAGTGAGATGAATTTAGTGGATAATGCTTAGAGGCGGAGTGGAGGACTTATTCTTTGAGTGGTTGGAGTCAATATGCAACCAGAGCCTTGGTGAGGCATGTCTTATTTTATGTTTTCCGAAGTATGACACCCAGGGAAAGAACATGTTCCTAAGTTTTATGCTATGTACTGTTTTAGTTTTAAACTTTGAAAAGGAATGCTGTTTGCAGATTTGTTCTGGCAATACTTTTCTGACGATAGTAGAACATTCTTAATATGTTTTCTGTCCTTTACTATATTTACAACTTCCCTTTGTTATAAAAGAGATGATTACTACACATTTCTCGAAACACGTTTTTAAAAATAACCTCACAGAATCCATTAGTTAGCACTCTCATTAGTGAGCTGTATTGCATTACCACAAGAACATTTGACGTATAAAGCTTCTGGGAATATTTGTTGAACTAATTAAACCAAACAAAGATCTTTGAAGACCAAACATCCGCCTTAGGGGAACCAAGCTTCAGCATAAGTAGTGTACTTTCACTTTTGATACTTGGACACTGACTCATAATGTAGCACCCTTATACTTTATACTAGGATTCAAGTATGTTGAATATGACCATTACAGGTCTGATGCTCCTCTAGGCAGACTTACTGTCAGCCAGGCCAAGCTGCATCGATCTGCTGAGCAAACAGCATTAATGAGGACACAAATACCTTCATGTTGCATTGATCTTCAATACCGGTGCATTGGAGAGGAGAAATCAATGAGGGCCGAACGCCCTGCCTCCACCGGCTGACCCACAGGAGACTTGGATAAAAAGAGCTGGGGGACTTCTGACAGTCGGACCCAGCATCGGGGGGAGAAGGCCTCATTACCATTCTGTACACTGAGCCACTAATTACCTCCGTGTTTCCTCTCACCTGACCTCAGAGCTTCTCTAGGGAAGGTCATACATCCAGGTTCGCTCCTCCTATATTCTCCTTAGTTTTCAATAACAACTAATCGCCCTGATTATCAGGATTCCTTAGTAGGAATGAATTGACCTGATGTGGGACGAAAAACGGAAAAACAAGACCATGACCTCAAGTTTGAGGAACAAGCAAGGACATGTTTATTTGGTTCTACTTGGGGCTTTTTTGTAGTTGCGAAACTACAGAAGAAAATGTCAGGTAAAGATATTAAAAAGTGTGCTGGCTTCTGGGAGCCATCTGATTGGAATGGACCACATTAAGACGTAAGATTTCAGATTGCAGCCATTTAAGAAATACTTTGATCTTAGATGTAACTACCTCCCTCCCTCCCACTCCATCCACTGCACACACACAGCTCTCATTTCCTATCTCGATTGTCTCCTGTATTGGAATTCCAGGGGAAATGTCATTGCGGCAAGCTGATTGCTCTCCTTGTGGTGGACCGTTGGGGTTTCTGCGAGCCAATCTTCTTCTTTTTAATCCCGTGACCCGGGGTCTGCATTATAAACGCATCGCCCGCTGTCCTTTACAGTCCGTGAAGGAGATTCTCCTCGTCAGCACAATCTCTGGCACATTGTTAATGCTTTGTGATTTGTGCCTTCGCAGGTCCACTGGTCCTTTTGCCTCTGATTGCTCATATCTCCATGACCTCGAAAGAGAAAGTAGGGTCTAAAAGTAGTGTATTCCAAACCCCTGTGCTTGACATTTAGGTACTGAGAACATGCTACATTTGTAACAATTGTATTTTTGTTGACCTTGGTAGACTGTACGTTCTGAGCACTGCCTCTTCTCGACTCTATCAGCACCTGAAAAGACAAAGTATGACTCACTGGTGCTATTTCGATTTGCACTTTGCTGTCATCATCCCATCATTTATGCATGTAAGTCATTCCATTTGTATCCAATGGAGAAAAACAAACCCGTGTTTCTGTGAGGATGCTGCAGTGTATGCGCAGTATGTTTTATGGGCTTACTATGTTTACAGATGATCACAGATACACAATTATAATCACAAACAAAGCAAAAACTCTGTCAACAACAAGGATTTCTGTCACTGAGAACAAAACAGTGCTAACCACAGGGTGCCTTGCTGCTGATGGGTTTAAGATGATTCCTATGAAACTGTCAATTTGAATCAATTATAAATAACTAGTTAAATACATAATACGTTTTTTATGGATTTGTCCCCTGTCACTTTCTTTTCAAACAGAATAACACAGCTGTGAAACAAAGTGAAAAGAAAGACTAAGCAGGTTAGAACCAGAGATGTCATTACAAAATCCTGAGGGGCTGTCATATAAAGCAATCCTTTGTTGAAACTACAGATAAAGAGTAAAGACGTCAAATGTAATAATTTAATTAACCATAGTCATAGTCCCTCCATTAAGTGGCCTTACAGTAAGTGTTGGAATGTTGCCAAGACGTTGGGTTCCCTTTCTCCTGGCAGACTCTTGTTAAAGATAGCCACATGGTCTATTTAAATGCTAATGCTTCATGGGGTAATTACACAGTAAAGTAGTGGGAAATTGGAATTTGCTAAACGACATGATCTCCTCTTATCTACAACAAACGGTAAAGCATTAAGCACAGACCCTTATATTTAAATACCGACTGTTTCCTACATTACAAAACAGTGCTGTGAGCAGCTATAGCTAACACTACAGTCAATGCTTTTAGTCTTTGGTCTTTTATTTATTAGTAAAGGCCTTCAGCCCTGCACATACATGACTAAGGTAAAGATAAAGCATCTTTTCAAATATCCACGAGTATTTACTGAGCAACAGTTTCTCTATACGCCTTTCCAGTCAGTGATTCAAATAGAATAATCACAGTGTCTTGCTGTCGGACTAAAGGGCCTCTCAGGGGTCTATCAAGAAAATCCATAAGCTCAGTAAATGGTAAAAGCTTTCACTTGCAAATAGCAAATGAGACACGCTATAAATAGATTCAAGTTAGTTGTGCTTCAGTGATGCTCGCTGATATCAGAACTTTTTTCATCAGCGCCGCTTAAAATGCCATACTAATGTTGAATCTTCAGATTGTGATGGCTGTTAAAAACATGACATCTTTGCTAGAGTACCTCACTCTGGGGACGGAGATGTTTTTAGTGTTGTCTAGTAATTACAAAATGGCTTGTTTTGTCCAACAATTAAGCACTGTAGACAAAAAGGATAACAATTAATGAAGCAGTCTTTTTTGATTCTACAATTTATTCTGCCTTTTCAAAACAGGCGCAACATTACCCACAATGCAGTTCAATTGCAGACAGTTCAATCAATCCGGGTGTGTTACGCTAATAGCAGCTCATCTAGCCTAGAGCCTCTAGCCTGCAGCAGAAATGACAGCTCCTTGTTGGTCCTTTATACTACATGTTTCACCTGTTACCCCTTTAAGTGGCTTTGGCTGTTACAGCGGTTTTTTTATTGCAACATCTTCAATTTACAACACAGTACAGAAGACAATTCAGGTTGCACAACATTTTGGATTAATTCAATCCCATCCCTCTATCCTACATCCCAAATAACTCCAGAGAGAAACTTGAAAACCAGCGGAACTATCACCACCCTGGAGGAAAAACACAAACCGTTCCAAACACTTGATAGTAGTTAGACATTTGTAGCTGCTTTAAGGTGTTTTTTTACGATGGACATGTCATAGTCTTGCAGTAATGCTTCAGATGCAACTTGTGACCAAGTGGTGTGAACTGCTCTCAAGATAACAAGGAACCAGTCAATACGGCCCTGTAGCCTCAGAGGAAGTAGGGCACGATAAATGATATGACTCGGGTCATTTGCTTGAAGCCGTTTGATGGTGTGACTGCGGAACAGAAACCGTCCTCTGTAAAAGCAATTATTGCAGCTGAATATCAGACGGCTTCTTCCATGGCAGGAACACCCTCTTGAATCCAGTCCAGCAGCTTTAATTATAGATGTACATAGTTCTGATTCCCTCTGTCTGTCTCTCCGCAGAGGGGGGGTTACCACTGAAGGGCTTCGGAGATACATCAAATGATCCCAATGAATAAAGGATCATTTAAATAAGGGAGTTGTTTGGAAAATGGTGTGTGACTTTGCTCTCATCAGTTGTGCCTGAGAGGAAGGAGTTTAATGAGCTAGTCCCCCCACACACACACACACACGCACACACACTCTCAGTCTAAAGTGACAGCGTTGCGTTGTAGCAAAGGCTTCGATTTTCTCTGTGCTCATGCCTCAAAGTGGAGCTCATTTATAATGAGTTTCTTCGCTGCCAGCAGCAAGAACTACAGATTCGACAAGAAGATGTGTTGTAACCATAGACTGTATATGGTTGTAACTCTGCTTGGTGGTTGCTGATATAAACCTGAGTGCTTTAAAGCAGTCAAAGTGGAGGCATGTGAGGTAGCGACATGCCCCTGCTGTGCTTTTACAGTCCTGTCTTAACCTCATACACATTTATTTCCCTCCTTTGGATTCATTTTCTGTTGTCGGTCCCACCCTCACTTGGCCGTCTCTATGTGCATTGTAGCATAGGGTTGTCCTGGCAACAGTTCAAAGAGCCATGATATATCAGCTACTCTCAGATTCATCCTGCAGAGTCAAAAGTAGAATCTAGTAGTGCTAATGCAAAGGGATTTAACATGTTTCAACGTCTATCATATGCACAACAATTTAATTTAAAAAAAAGACAAGAGAATCACTTAAGTAAAAGCCAACCCTAAGACATAAAAAACTCAAATGTGGCGGTGTTGAACCATTCCTGCTTTCCTGGTTCATAGATACAAATCTCATACACATACGTAATGCAGAATGAGATGAAATGCCGTGAAAAATGACGACAGCCTATTTGCAGACATGACTATAGGCTGTAGAGACATTATAGTCTGGATCACTGTGGTGGAATGATAATCCTTACAGCCATGACTCTGCTGTGGCTACGCACAAGCTTAGAGGAAGCACGTTTATGTTCATGCCCTTTATTTATGCATTTTGACTTATTGATTTATCGGCAGTCAGTTTCTGCTGCCTTAAGGCATTTTCATTTATCATCTTTCCAGATTAGAACATGAACATGGGAAATCATAACAAAAAAAATATCAGGGTAGCTTTGAGTTACAAATTAAAAATAAACGATACACCTGTAGTGCCCTTAATCAGAATGGCCTCAGACATATATTCGATACATGCAGACATTGGCATTGATATTCATGAAACCTTGTCCCTTAAGTCATTGGGATCAATAACCCATTTCTTCAGTGGCCTTCCTCTTTCTGGTGAGGTTACAGTCACAGATCCAACATCATCTTCTCATATGTCATCCACATATATAAAGAGGTCGTAATCAAGATGTTTAGGTCTTTGAATTAATACAATTAAACACAAATCATTTAGAATCTTCAGAAAAATGAAGCTTTTCTCCCAACAGTATTTGATTTTGACTACTAATACCCATATGGAACTTTGAGACTATTGGCCATGTCTGATATGCAATATTTCATGGCTGCCGATATCAATGTCGTATAGCAGTTTAACCTCAGCTTGTAATGTGTTTCACCTCACGTTTGGCTGGCCCGGTGCCACTGAACACACACGGGTCATTGTGATGTTGGATCTATGGATTAAGCCCACACACACTGCCAATATGTGACGCTATTACCACAAACAAACAGTAAACAGTCTCACAGCCCCCTCCCCCAACCTGCCCAGCCTCACACACTTCACTTTGCAGGTCTCCCTCCCCCTGCCTTCTCTTACTCTCGCCTCATTGAGGGGCCTCACCCTCACCCACCCTGCACAGCTGTACAGAGACACTGTTCATCCATTCAGAGAGATGAATGGTGATTTAATTGTAAGATATGCTTCAAAGTGCAATAAAAAGGTTTATGGGTACAAATGTTGATCCCTCCTCCCCCCTCTCATATTTATGATTCCAGCCCATGATCCCTGCTTTCTCTCATTCACAGATCACATGTTAGCATCTGTGAATGAAAGTCCATTCATTTGTTCTCACCTAATCAGGCTCCTTCATTCATCAGATCACATGCTGACCTGATCGTTTTCATTCATGTTTGACATTTGGTCAATTGTTCATGGCTTTTTGGAATGCACATATTAATGTGAAACGGCACATGTTGCTCTCACATCACAATAAATAAACAAACAATTAGGGATTTATTTATTAAGGTGTGAGCAACATTCATTGGGATCAATCACTTATTTTTGTATGATATGTTTCTTGTGAAGTGAAAAATGGTTGGCTCATAAAGGTATGAACGCTCTTTCTCCTGCCCTTAAGGCTTCTGGGAGGATGTTCCTCAATCGCGGGCTGAGTAATAAAACGACATGATTAAATGACCGGTACCAGAAGACCCGGGGGTTCTAGAGGGTTCATCATTTAAAAGCAAATCTGATAAATAGCAAGGATCAAGACCATTAAGAGCTTTGGAAACCAATAGAAGTCATTTAAATTCAATTCTGATCATTCCTGCTGTTTCAAAAGGGTATGTCTTAGTGCTCAGAGCCTTCAATCCTCCTCTAGGCATAGTGGCAGACCTGATGCTTGTCCATTAACATGTTGATGTCCTTACAGTGTTTTCACGCCCAGGCTGTCAGTGTTTGACCCTTTGAATCAGCCTACTACCATGAAATCTAAATGTCAGGCAGGGATCAGCAATCTGCGGAGTCACTTTGACGGAGATTGAATCAACAAGCCCTTAGAGTCCGAGGGGACAGCCTACGGCCACCGGTCTGTTTCATCACAGCTCAACAAAACCTGACAACCGCACATTCTGAAGGCCTGGGACCACTGAGGCTTTGTATTTGTCATATGAGTCTCCTCCACACAAGACTCATATTGTTGTTTTTCCTGTGGGCAGACAGATAGCTGAGGTTTTGACAAAAGTCAATTGGTATCGCAGTGCAGTGTTAAGACAAGCATGACAGGAAGTGGCGCCTGGCAAGCTTTTACAGTGTTGTTTAATCACATTTGTTTCAGTATCTACAGGAGCACTTACAGCACATCGCCGTGATGTTGTTATTGGTTTTTCCTGTAGATGTGACATGTCCTCCTGTCAGCCTGTGAGAAACGTGTTATTTGGTTGTGTCTAAAGCCCTTATGATTGAGAGAAAGTAAAACCTTTAACAGTCAATATAATCCTTTTAATCAACACATCATAGATTATTGCCCAGATACAGGGCAAACACAGATAAGTACACTAATAACACATATGCAATCACACACTGAATCAATACAGCAATCTTTTATCAGGACAACAAGCGCGCCAATGACTGGCAAGGGAAACAAAAAATATATATGTATACAAATACACAAGCAGGCATTATTTGCACACATCCAATCATATCCCGTTGCTGTGTTTGCAACTAGTCAGGTTTTTCCCACATTCATAATGATGAACGGTGTATTTGTGGCAGCGTTCACAGCGTGCTGTTTGACAGAGTGTGCAGAGCCTTCCATCACCCTCCATGATCTCCCAGATAACCTTTCTCAGTGCCACGGCGTGGTGCCCACAGCTTCAGACAGATTATTCCTAATACTGCTCGGCCAGGCTTTGTTGTAGTCCGTGCATTGCTTAGGACTCGCCTCATGACCTTAAATGATATCCCTACGCTAACAAGTCAACCACAAGTACAAAATACCTTTTGTTTTACAGCAACAATGGGATTTGAACCTTACACAATGACCTGTGAAATAACTAACATGGGGGAAATAGCAGCATGATGTACTGAAGGTGATTTAATAATGTGCTCCCCACTGTGACAGTTATTAAGTAGCATTTTTTACACGATTTTGTAATTCCATATTGTGATTTTGTTAAGTTATGAGTCATTCTGCTGCCCTAATTTGGATTCACTTACATAAAACAGAACTTTACTTTTCATTTATTATCTCAGAGTGAAATCAAAACCTGAGTGCACTTTTGTCATCTGATCGTTTACCTTGCAACTTAAACTCAGATATTGTTAGGTGTCTAACACACGGTTATAAACCTTATTTTATACGTTGCTTTTTGACATTTTTCTTTGATTGATACACACCTGTGATGCAGTGATTTGACATGTGACCTCTGGGTGATGGGTCAGTCTCTGATGATGTTGTAACCTCGAGGATAAGGTAGCTCCTGGATTAGAGAGTTAAACAGCTCTTAGTACAACTGAATGTTCTCGGGGGGAGAAGGGGAATGGATCTCATTCTCCTAATGGAAGGCAGAAGAATAAGCCTTCCTCTCTTCAGAACAAGGTCTATTCTTATGTTTAACTGTTTAATTTCCACAACCGAAGCTGTGCTTGATGTACTTCCTTTATAGCCTAACGTTAAGTACCATAAACGTGTGTTTGCCACAGATCTTATTTTTTGCATGATACAAAATCCAATAGAAAAATCCCATTGGCTTTTAGTCGAGGGAGCCCTTGCTATCTTCTGGGCCGGCCTACACAAATACATCACTGCGCCACTCTATAGTGCGTCATATTTAGGAGAATTCATTTGGAGGGTGGTATGAGGGGGTAAGGCATGTCACGTGTATATGTATCATTGTAGCTCACAGGCTTCCCCACCTTTGCACACACCTTGTGCTATACGTCATCGTCATTCACACATTTACCTCACCTTCTCATGTAAAGTCAAAGAGGGGTGATGATAGTACAACAGGGATTGACTCAGCCACCCTGACTAACACACAGGGTCAGAGAGCGACCTGATTGGTTGATCTGATGACAATTATCCGAGAAGATGCTCCCCGCTGAGCTTCTGGCAGAGAGGGGGAGAGGGAGATGTCACCGTAACCTCCAGCGGTGCAGCACCAGCCAACAGCTCCCTGCTGCTGGAGGCTCGGCTCCCATCAGTGTCACTCACTGGCACACACACCTACACGTACAGTACACACACCATGTCTATTAAGCCCGGGCACAAAGCACAGGCTACAATTTCAAATGAGTTTGACTGCGATACTCTTGGCAGCGGTTTCTCCAAATTAGGGCTATCAGGATTCCTATACGCCCCCATCAGAAACAAGCAGTCGGCAGATGTTAAACTGCTGTGTGTGTGTGTGTGTGTGTGTTGTGTGTGTTGTGTGTTGTGTGTGTGTGTGTGTGTGTGTGTGTGTGTGTGTGTGTGTGTGTGTGTGTGTGTAGTGTGTGTGTGTGTGTGTGTGTGTGTGTGTGTGTGTGTGTGTGTGTGTGTGGGTGTGTGTGTGTGTGTGTGTGTGGTGTGTGGTGTGTGTGTGTGTGGTGTGTGGTGTGTGTGTGTGTGTGTTGTGTGTGTGTGTGTGTGTGTGTGTGTGTGTGTTGTGTGTGTGTGTGTGTGTGTGTGTGTGTGTGTGTGTGTGTGTGTGTGTGTGTGTGTGTGTGTGTGTGTGGTGTTGTGTGTGTCTGTGTGCTCGACAGACAGGAGAGAGTTGATGTAATTTCTTTTAACTGATCAAGTTGTATGTGCTGCTCTTTACCTTAGCTACATGCCCCCTTAGAACATGCCCACGTGGAGCTGCATTGTCTTAATTATTGATAGTGGAAATAGAATCTAATGAAATTTCCAGCATCTTGAAACCAGAACTGTTCTCACTGCACCCCCTAGGAGCTCTCCCACTTAGCACATTACTTTAGTTGAAAAACATGTCATTTTTGACTATTTTCACAATTCATTTGATGTTGTATTATACATTAGACAACTGTGAAGAAGGCTCTTTATAGTATCCACAGCACAATGGGAGATTGTTGTCTTTTTAAATAACAAAAAAAGTTAGGCATTATTTTCTTTAAAAAAACATATATTTTATATCATTTAAAAATAATTGCTGGTTTTCTGGTGGTACTACTGGTAAGTAGAATTTTACATACATGTTAATATGTTTTCACAAAGTCCCTCTCCTCTCACAGTTGATGTATGAGCAGTATACTAAGAGGCTGTTTTCACATGCATCAGTTTCACCTTGAACTAACAAGTGTGATGATCATCTCCATAAAAAATACACCAAACCGACACATCACCTTCTAACTATAAATCTAGTGGAGTCAAATGAAAGTCAGAAAAAGTGAGGCTGAACTGACATAACCTTGATGGAGTCTAATGTGTGTGTGTGTGTGTGTGTGTGTGTGTGTTGTGTGTGTGTGTGTGTGTGTGTGTGTGTGTGTGTGTGTGTGTGTGTGTGTGTGTGTGTGTGTGTGTGTGTGTGTGTGTGTGTGTGTGTGTGTGGTGTGTGTGTGTGTGTGTGTGTGTGTGTGTGTGTGTGGTGTGTGTGTGTGTGGTGTGTGTGTGTGTGTGTGTGTGTGTGTGTGTGTGTGTGTGTGTGTGTGTGTGTGTGTGTGTGTCGTGGGGGTGTTGAACAGCTCTATGTGATAAAGGCAGCGCTCTGTGGGAACAGTTGCTCACTGTCCTCACCTGAACTCCAACAGTGATGCTGCCTTCAGTCCAGATCTCGAGGTCAAATGACCCAAAAACAAGTTCTGTATAAAGATTCAACTTTATTGTGATTGTTTCTCCACTAAGTTTTGGATGACATTTGTCCATCTGTCTGCTGAAAATATATTTGTATTTATTCCATGACTAATGTGTGATCCAAGTCGTTTATTGGACAGAGATTTAGTCCAAAAAGAAATGGCATGGAGGACAATTTGTTATTGTGGTGTGTTCAAAAGCAATGCCTCTAAAGCTTTGGTCTGATAACATTAAAGAGCCCCTCAGTGTAAAGGAATATTTTGGTCTTGTTAAAGTATATAGAGTTTAGTGATTTGTCCTCGGGAATCTGTTTAATATGGTTGAAGTGTATTCCTGCCTGTAATGTGATCCATAGCTTCTCAGGAAGACACAGGTCAAGAGGTCATCTGATGTCTTGTGGGGGAGAAGCTTGGCTCATGTGGGTTTACAATGCAACGAGTCTTTGTCTCGACATCTGGCATGCATTAAAGGAAAACCCGCGTGTTTTAGGGCCCTCCTCTTCTCCATGTATAGATGGGTGCTTGGTGCTTTTGGGGCAGAGTTTGCTGGTATCTTACATGAGAACTGTGATATGCTGTGAACTCTCCGGCCGTTCAGGCTCTCAATAAATATCAGTGTATTGACAGGCGAATCCAGTTTCCCTCATTTGATGATGCGCTCAACATTGCTGCAAAGAAGTTTTTACTTCACACTCAGCATACTGTGATTTGGCATATTTTGTGTGTGTACCACACTGTGCTGTTATCCTGCTGAGCCATCTGCATAGCAACAGCTTACCAGGTAGCCCTGCTAATCCAGGTAGGCTGCTCCGCGTCAGGGAGGACGTGGAGACGTGTGGCGCAGTGGGTTAGTGCGTTGGTGTTGGGATCAGGGGAGCACAGGTTCAAACCCCACTGCAGTCAGCATGTCGTTGTGTCCCTGGGCAAGACACTTCACCCCAAATTGCTCCTGTGGGGATTGCACACAGTATTGAGTATGTAAGGATAAAAGCGTCTAACAAGTCAAATGTAATGTAACATGTAATCAGGAAATGAAGCAGAGTGGGAAATGGTTAAATCAATAATAACCACATTTCCCCTCAGGCTTAAGGCTTGTGGCTTGACTTTGACACACCGGGCGAGTGCAACAATGCAACAGCAATCTGATCAGGCTGTTATATAGAGGACTGACTCTGGATTTTGGGATGATTGTCAGTTTTTATCAGCTCACAACTTGGCAACGTTGGAGATTAGTCACAAACAGCAAGTCAGCACTTTGCTCCATCCTCAGCATATTACAGACCAGTTTCTGCAGATTTGTGAAGGAGAATGCTGAGTCATGCTGTTTTAAAAGACACAAGTATATTTTGTCAAGTGTAAAATGGCACCTGAGGTGTCACATTAGGAAGCTTAACTATGTTTTGCCCTGCCTAACATATTCAGGTCAGAGATACTCTGACTAAATCCGTTTTAGGGTCTTTCAGAGGTGCGTTCTCTCATTACGCTGCGCCGTGTAAACCAGCTCCATCGCCTGCTTATTAGATTTAGTTGGACAAAGAACATTCGGCTAATTAATGCTGCCCGCAGCCTGTGTGTGAGCGGCTGTGTGTGTCTGTGCTGAACTGAGATCTGTGAACCTCATTAGTGTTTGTGTCCTTGTGTGTACTCCCGGTTTTCTGTCTCTTTGCCAGTGTGTAAATGTAAATGTTATCTCTGTGTGTGTATGTGTGTGCGTGTGTGTGTGCGTGTGTTTGTCTTTGACCCTCCGCCGAGGCAGGATATGCAGAGGGACGGGCAGAGATTTGCATCTGCAGCAGCACCGGGATCTGTTTGATCTGTCCACTTATAACACGTCAGGAGGCCTTCCTGCACAGAACCTGGGCACATACAGTATCTCACTTCTCAGGGAGGGAGACCAACCCAAAGAGGGAGGGAAGAGAACCGAGGCTGAAGGGACAACATAGCATCGTGAGAGAAAAAGAAGAACACAAATGAGGGTGGATTTAATAAAGTTCAAACAGAAAGGGGGGGAAAGCTGTATAACTAATAGCAGTGAGTCAAAAGAAGTCAGTTATACTGAGTTATTGAGGGGAACGAGCGGGAAATGGAAAATAAATAGTCGTAACAGATTGATTTTGTGCCTCATCACATACTTACTTGTCTTTTAAGTGTAATGGAAAACATGAAATGGGTGCACTCATACAGCAACAGCACAAGTAGATTTCTTTTTTACGATTTTTCCATATTGATATAAATCACAAATAATTTGAATTCAGGTTCCATCCAGTTTCTCATACAGAATATCTACACACACACACACACACACACACACACACACACACACACACACACACACACACACACACACACACACACACACACACACACACACACACACACACACACACACACACACACACACACACACACACACACACACACACACACACACACACACACACACACAAGCACCCAGCCTCCTCTCATTCTTATATTGCCCAAACAAGTTCAACCATTATGCCTTTTAGAACATAATACTTAGCTCCAATGAATTATAAATGCCCATGGTTTCCAAGCGGCTTATTTTTAGAGCATGCACACACACACACAAATACACACAGAGATTGCTTTACAAAGCTGGGGTTACGTCCCCTACTGAGGCATACCGAGGTAACACTCAGCACTGTAGTGTGTATGAAGATAATGGGCGTGTATGGTCTCCATATTTCTAATTTCCCTGTGTGTTCATGATGAGCTGCCATTTAATGCATTCACAGGGGAGACATTCGCATTTGATGAATTTATCCTCTGTAGACAACGTTTTCTCTGTGGACCTGCTAGCATCACTACAGGGGAAATGATGTGGTGCAAAAACGGCATAATATGAAATATTATAAGATGAACTTTACTCTCTTGAAATGTGACAAATGAAATGAAAGGAACACATATTTCTTTGTGCTGGAGACAAATTAAACTAATATCCAACTTGGAACATAAGGTTGCCTTTCTCTATAGCAATCACTTGTTTCCATGGAAACAGACTCATTTTAATTATAATTTACAAACAAAATTAATTGTCAGAGTTTTATATATATCAGGATGCTCGTCATTGTCGTTGCTGCTCCTTGTTGCCAAGGAGATTAAACAGTCACTTTCGTATGAATACATCCTGCAGATGAGGCGGCTGCAACATGTTTTTGATCTACTTAATTGTTGGTTAGGGGTAAAACATGGCATTTGTTCATATTAAACTACCCGAATTTGACTTCCTTTACCTCTGCACTTTCAAAAATGAAGCAAATATTCCGAAAGACATGCAAATGAAGAAAAATCTTCAGCAGATTCACAGAACACGTGTTTACTAAAAGCGCTGCATAAATGAAACGCCGCAAATACAACACTTTGGAAAATGGGAAGAAATATTTTGCAGCACGGTTCTTCCTAATGGATGTGTTTTGGGCCGTTGAAATACATCTTTCCCTCAAATGAATCCTATAAAGAGTACCACCTTCACTTTGAGGAGGGGCTTCTGCTGTCCATTATCACTGAAGGCAGGGACAGCGTTATACTGCACCCCCTCTTACTCCCTCTGACTGAAACTAATGGCTCCTTCCACTCAGGTTGACACTGATGTACTATTAGGGCAGGTTACTGCACAGCCCAGCAGAATCAGGGGTCCCCGATACATAAATCAAACTCCACGCTAGTGAGGCAGTGGGTTTGTAACCCTGCTGCACGATAGGAGCTTGACAATACAATGACCGCAGAATGGTATTCGGCAATTATATTGGTCCGTGTGTGGCAGGCATTCATATTTGAAAGAAAGAAATGCTGTAGGCTGGATGCCTACTGGGGGTGCTATAAATAGCCTCCTGGTGACAGCAGGACTTAGAGCTTAATGTGAGGGAGAGCATCTTCCAGAGATGTCTGTTTATTATTTATAACTTCATATACATTTCATTTTCTACACCAGTAACCCTGCTCATAGCTTCTTTACATCCAATTTTGCCAGGGCTTTAAACTTAATACTAAAGTCAGACAAATATCTTAAGAACCATCTTTTCTTCGGTTCGACTGCTGTGCTGATGAATGAGGAGCATTTAGACATGAGGCATTAACAGGGTCACACTAAATGTACCTCCTGTTGTGAAGCCACAGGCAAATCGCGGTTGAAAATCTGAGAGCAATTACATTTATTCCCCATTTAGCATCCAGAGAACGATAAGAAGGGAGAGACATTTCTGATTGCTGTGTTTTGCATACAAAGACAGGTTTTCTGTGCGCCACTTTCGGTGTCAACCATGGTAAAACAGAATTGAAGTATTTGGTAGGCATTAATGTTAACACGAGGTGAATGGATGTTTTCTCTGACTGTACCCGGCAGCAGGGCGCACTCGGGGCATGTCTGGATTTATGAAATCATTCCGCTCCAGAGGCTTCCCTCTCTTCGGACCTCTTGACCTTTTCACCCGCATTTCTCTGGCGGGCCTCTCCGCGCACACAGTGTTATCTGGGAAGAAGATGTTTGAATGTCAGTGTGTTAATGGAACGCTCCAGGGCCAAACTGTGTTGTAACTGGAAAGCTATTTCATTACTTTGAGTTAGGTTTTAACATCTTGTTTTGCACGGATAATAATGTATTTCTTTTAAGATTGATGGGGTTACAATTTCAGTGATGTATCAATTCACCAAAGCCATAATACATTTGATTTCTAACCTTTAATTTCCTCTTGCTTAGGTTCTAACTTCCTGTGCGCCACACATATCATCCCCGTGAAGAACGAGGAAGGCGTGGTCATGATGTTCATCCTGAACTTCGACTACGTCCTGGAGGAAGGCAGCAGCGACTCTCTGGAGAAACTCAACCACACCACGCCATCCAAAGCTGACCACCGTGAGTAAAGGGGATACAACATCTATACCCTAATGCTTTAAATCAACCATTGCACATCTCTTGTGATGTAGGTGCTGCAGGGGAAGAAATAAGTCGTCACAGATTGGAACATAGAAAAAGGAAAGGAATGATAGTAATGTAGCTGCCACTCATGACCTTTTTACTTGTAACCTTTTCACACATCCACATACATCTTTGTGACATGACCCTTTATATTTATCTCAATGCCCTGACAGACAATGCATCATATCTTGCCTCCGTAGCATACTGCTAAAACTTGTCTAATTTGTGCATTAGTGCCCAGCAGGAGTTCCCTGCTGGACAGCTCCTTGGGCATGTTGACACCAGCGTTTAGCAGACGCCGATGTGTTAGCCTGCCATCATCTCAAAGGTCCTGCCCAATTATAGCTACAGTGTGCCTGGATGGCCTGATGAACTAGCAGAGCCCCCGTCCCAGAGCTGTCTCCTTAATAGCGCTCTCCAACATCTTCTTGATGCCTCCACTCAGCTCTGTGTCTCCACTGTGACATCAGGCGCAGCAGCATGGAGGACCAGAGGTCACCCCTAGATGACTGTAATTGGATAAGGGTCCTAACAGGCTGTGTTGCCTCATGGGGTGTGCGATGTGTGTGTGGAGTATATAAGCAAGTGTTGTCTCCGTGTGCCGGATCAGTGAAACCATGCGTATAAGCTTTTCACTTTGTGTGCGTGTCACTGATAAGGCCTTCCTCTTTCACTTTTCTATGGAGGCTAATTGCTCCAAGCACAAGGGCAGTCCCTGATGGAGCACGCCTGTATGAATCAAAGTCTATCCGTCTAAATATATAAGTAGGCGTTCCTGAAAATCTGTTCGTCAGGTCTTGATATGTTTACAAGGTCTAGCCTCAGTGCTGCCTACATGTAACCTCTGCCGTTGCTGTTCCTCATTTCATCACAGCCCTCCCAGAGACCTAGTATTGCATTTTTTACTCGCAGATGGACAGAGGTCACATATTCTGAATAACTGCATAATTTAAGAGAACATCACTCACTGCTACGGATGTAAATTCAACTCAATGGAAGCCATGGTGTTACTATTCATCGGGCAGTTGTGTAGCAGCAGCTGCTTCTGAATGTTGTGAGGTGATGATCCATGTGTTGCATTATCTCGACTCCCTCTGGGGGATGAGCAGCCATACATTCGCTGCTGCCTAAGCATCTATCCGTTCATTGTGCCACCATCTTTTCTCGCATTATGTGGCTACTTCCACACATCCATTAATAACACCAAGACAAGTGGAATCAATCACTTTGTGACCTCAGCTCTTTTGGTTTAAAATGTTTTTACATAAAAACCTTAAAACACAACCAGAATGACCAAACATTCAGGAGATACCATATTGGAAGACCGCCCCACCAAAAGACACAGATATCTTCTTCAACAAGAAACAAAGCAGTAATATGTCGAGGTAATGAGGTAACATTATAAAGAAGCCCAATTTAGCTAAATGTAGGATCTTTGAAGATTTGAAGGTTTTGGTCAAGGGCTGACGATCAGCTCATTTGCTTTGCTCATCTCATTTGGACTTCTGCCTGTACTTTGACACAGCCTTTGATTTCTGCAGTGGTCGGTATAGGCGTCCGATATGGGTCAGCATAGTAGGACCCCTTTAAATGAGTGTGTGGACACAGAAGAATAACCCGTGGTACTCTCTGGAGCCTGTGAGCAATATGAGTACAAGGAGTCCAGGTAAACAATACTTAAGGAACACTTCAGTCTGTAAGCACATTAACTGCACTGCTGTGTTTTATTCATCTAACATCCTGACAACAGGAGACGGAGACAAACAGAAACAAAGCCGTCTTTGTCCCTCTTTTACCAAAGGAGGAAGCTTTATTGTTCTCTTTCTAATTCTCCCTGGCATCTGAATCATGCTCACATTACAGAAAGACATTTCACTCCCCAACACAGGGATCTAAGGGCCCAATTAATATTCAATGCAAATATTACTATCTGGTATCATAGCAACAAGGGCCACTGTACGTCCATTGGCTGTGTAAAGCCGGCGGTGAGTTTTAGCAGGGAAAGAATGAGAGTGTTGGAGAGGCAGTGAGAGTGAAAACACACATCTACTGTACACACACACACACACCAGTAACAGCACTCAAAGGCAGCTTATTCCTGCAAGGTTCAGCCCTTTTAAAATATTACAATTAAATATAGCTACTCGCACATTTTACAGCACACAGCGTGACAGAATTATGAGCTAATTAAAAGACTTATGGCGTATGTGTTTACCCTCGAGGCGCAGTAATACAAAGCGTTAAGCATGTAAAGGCTCTTGAGCGTCCATTTGTTATTCGGGTTAGGTGTCTTACATCAAACTGTCGGAAATGTAAAATGCTAGATTCATTGGGAGAACTGTCTTGAAGTGGTGTAATGCAAGTGAAAAGTGTTTGAGGCAGCCTTGCTAAACAGGGTTTTGTTGTATTGTGCAGAGTCTTTTGGAATATTAATGGAGACGCTGGTTTGGGTTTAGCTCCGGGCGGATGAATCAGATGCTAGTTTTGATCAGCAGTCCTATCTGCCTCACAGCACGGGCTCAGATGAAACACAACTTTGTTCACGAGCAGAAACAAGAACTCATTTCCTCTTCACCAAGATGAATCACTTGTTTAGTTGGTTATGAGCGCTAGCGTCAGAACTAGCTCTGATCACCAAATTAATGCAAATGATCATTCCCAGCATCTGGCGAGAGGCTTCATTCGAACACACCACACTGACCCAAGACAACGCCAAGGGTTGTGTCTAAAATGACTTTATTTTTCTCTCAGTCTCACTGGAAAGCAGCAGTGAGGAAGAAGAGATGCATGCTGTTGCCCCCTCCTGAGTCTCCAAAATTCAATTTGATGTCCATTTTACCACCTATTGTGTCTCTAAGTACATCCTTAACTGGCCCAGTCTTTGCACATATTGCAGTTCAGCGAGGTATGTCAAATAGAATGTGCTGGAACAAATATACAAAGGACACTAATGTAAAAGGTGTGTTTCTTGAATGCTTTTATGAAGAGTCTTCCCTGCACATGATGGCAGTAAGACTTGTTTTCAAAGAGTGAGACGGTGCTCTGATATGTATGGCATATGTTCAGGCGACTAAATGATTCACAACATGCAGGCCATGCTTTGCAGTCCATATGTGAAATCCTGAGAGCGCAATTTCCCCCTTGAAATGTTTGCAAATGTAGTAAAATGCAACTAAATGAGCGTTTTTGGAAAGTGTGTGATGTGTGTAGCATAGCCTCATTTTATTACTTTGTATGATTTTAGGTTTCTTCACTTTTTCTTCCATAACAGTCCTTAAAATCACTTTTCCCTTCATCTCCCCAGGAGCTATCAATCTCACATTAAAGTCCTGCGTATATTACTTTACAAGACCTCTCAACGCTCTACTGACATTATAATAATTCACCAAATGTACTCCTCCATGAATAATTGAAGGGTATTGAAGATTAAACTAGTGCCTGAGGCAGAAGGTGCATTTGTTTTGATCTGCCAGGGTCTTTTTAACATCGCTACATTGGCAGGCTTCTCAGTGCTATTGGCGAGTAAGTACAAGCTCTCAGCAAGGATATTACAGACCGCAAGCAAGTTCCGCTACAAACACAAGGTAAAAACACAACACAACGTTGGAATGGGTTCTGTGGTTCTCACTGGCTCATTAAAAACCACCAGACATTATCAAAGCAGTCAAATAATGTCATAACAAAGACATTGGCTCTAAAAGAGATTCTATTGGATGTCTGTCTGAGGTCTTTCTTGCAAGTAAACACCCAAAATCATAAGCCGAGGAATTATACAATCACATAACCACCTTTATCTTAGCGATGGAGGTAGCGGTTTGTTTATGGCGATTGCTTACTCTGTGTTATGTTTGACATTCATCTAAATCCCATTCTCACCTTTCAATCTCAGGGAAAGGGAGATTCTTTCGCTTCCGTTTCCCGGGCTTACCTCTCCTTGGCATCAACAAGCAGTCCCTGCCCCAGGAAGACCCCGACGCTGTCATGGTGGACTCCCCTCGCCACAGCGACGGCTCGGTGGCCACGCGCGACTACCAGCTTCCCACCACCCGCGAGAGCTGCAGCCCCTCCTACGCCAACGACACCCGCGCCCTCATCGGCCCCAGCCATTGCTCCACCCCTGTGTCCGGGCCCTTGGACCACTCGTCGCCCAAGGGCCCCTGGGACCGGACGTACCCCGACTGCTCCATAAGGCAGACCCAACACCAGATCAAGGAGGTTGTCGCTGCTCCTTCAATCCCAGGACTCACTCAAACCGCCTCCAGGGAGAGAGTGTGCAGTATTCGCAGAGCCTCCTCCGTACACGACATGGAAGGATTCGGGTCTAACTCCAAGATGGCGTTCAGGGACAGACACGCCAGTGAAGGTAGGAATCTTCTGCTCTAGTATGCCCCGAATGTACGCTTGACATTTGAATTTCAAACAACTACTGCCCCATTTGTTTAATGTCGTTATTATGTGTGTATAGAAGTTAGTTTGACACTAAAAGGATGTTGTAACATTCTCTCTGATCAAAATGCTCACTTTACTATGAGACATGGAAACTTGATACCTAGTGCACACTGAGAATGTGGTTTAACTTAAAAAATGTGACAGACAAAGATGATCTTTTGAAGACATCGTTTTTTTAAAGTTAACATTTGGCCCTAATGTTGTATTCACATTAAACATTTACCAAAATGTTGCAATACAATGACATTACCAAACTCCCTATGGTCCCAAAATAGGATATTAAAGATGTGGCGTACCAGTCTCTTAATCAGTATTATAGTGAGTCACGATCCACACTGTGAGCCATTGATCTACCCCCAGCCTGAATCACTCCTTTGGACGAGGGTAAAAGGGGCCCCAGACTGGCCAATCAGTCTACCCCCCCCTCCCCTTATGTGCAATCCTCATTCAAATAGCTCCAAGAGGCTGACACAGTACTATGTCTACTTCACGAGTCATGAATTGTTCAAGGGGACAGTAGCGGGGGTTCGATGCCAGCTTCCATTTGTCATCGTAGAAGCACCAGAAGTTTCTCTCACACCCCCCCCCCCCCCCCCCTTTTCTTTCTTCTCCAACACAGACAATGGTCGCAATATTAAAGGTAAACAGTTAAGCACGTCTATAAGATAACTTCACTAAACCCGCTTGTTGCATGAGTTTTCCCACACGATTTAGTTCAGATGGATGACTTTGTGAGAGTCTTAAAAGTCTGGCAGCGCACTAAGTGACTCAGTCTCAGTGCACACGACCCGCTGATCCCAAGCCAGTTGCCCGGAGGACGTTTTCTCAGTTCAAAAAACACGAACTCTGCACGCGCCTGCATGAAGCAACACATTTACACTTCTCTCCTGCTTCCGTTCATTGAAGAAAATCAATGAGCCTCTACGAGTCGATGCCTCCCACTGTCTGTAACCTTTGTTTCCTTCTGTGCAACCTCTGGATTCCTGCTGCCATGTCTTAGTGAATGAAAACCTGACCGTGTTTCCATTGGGATTCTATATTCTCACCCTTTGAATCCTTTAGATTGCAAATGACCTGTAGCAGTGCTGATGCTGCATGCATTTCCCAACATTATCCCACATGATGCATTCATGTTTGATGGAATGAGTTCCCTAATCAAAGTGTTTTTTTAATATGAATTCAGTGGTGGAAGTTAACCAAGTTCATTTACTCAAGTACAATTGTTGTAGTACTCGTACTGCTTGATTTGTATTGCACAGGGCTGCCATAGTGTTCCATATCCTGTACTATATTGTGATATTTGAAGTGATGTTTGTACCCATGACTACTGCAATCCCCCCTCCCCTCCGTATTCCCGCTGTCCCCTTTACCCCCTTTCTTCTCTCTCCTGGTTTGCTAGTGTCTCGCTCCTGGATGGCTGGGGGTATGGCTTCAGCTTTTCCTCTTGAAGTTATTTTTCATGACTGCGATGACATTTCCTTACTGTGGCATGTATTGAAGCTGTGCATGCAATCTCTCATCCTGAGCTGTCAGTTTCTCTGTGCTCCACTCTCAATCAATGTACTGTACTGTGTGAAAAGGAAAAAAACGAAAACCTTCCTCTGCCGGCTCACACGACTGAGTCAGCAAATCTCTCTTTTTCACTTTTGATCACGTCAGTGACAAGAAAGTTGTTTCTAATATGCTGTGAGAACATTTGATTCCAACGCACCTCATTAGACAGATTGATGGTTTGACTAACTGTGTGGAGTCTTTTCTTTCACCAACAGTGTTCTTCATTATCTTTTAATGAGAAACTTTGAAAGGCCTGTTCACCCTAGACAGGTCAATCTGAGGGTTTATATTTCAGTATCTGTTGTTTTCTCCGTGTTGTGGTTGAACTCACTCCAAACGTAAGGGCCTGCCCATGCTCACTCCCCATGTCACAACAATCACTCGAGAACTAGATGTCCTGGATTCAGAACGCCTACAATAGCACAACTGTAGTAAAAGATGGAGCAGCTTTTAATGCCGCGTCCTCCCTCTGTGGCTTTCTCTTCCAGGGCCGCTGAGCCAGATCAAATCCAGCCTGCTGGGCTCCACCTCCGACTCCAACCTCAACAGGTACAGCACCATCAACAAGATCCCCCTCATCACGCTCAACTTCTCCGAGGCCAACAACGAGAAGAAGTGCCCCTCCCCTCCGTCCTCGGAGAATACCATCATCGCCCCGAAGGTCAAAGACCGCACACACAATGTCACCGACAAGGTCACGCAGGTAAGACGCTCACCAAGCGAGGTTTCCACACAAATATGTGGAAGTTTCTGACATGATGGAAAAATAAATTGAATTTCTTGGTGTTTTTTTTTACGTTGAAATCCCCTTTGACAAGAGGTGCGTTCAAGTGCTATGTGACAATTAGCCTGGGTGCAGTATCACAGCTAATTAAAGGGATTTTGACATTCTCTCAATAATCAAGAGGAATGGTTTTGATTATGAAGCACCGGCACAGCACAGATTTATGACAACATAGTCAAAGTCGTGTGGTCTAAAAAGTGGAAGGGACTCGTAATTCATTGTTATAACGATATATATATTGTATTTAAATAGTTTTAAATGCACTGTGTGGAACATTTTTAGCACAATCTTCCTCACGGTTATTTTTATTAATGTTGTATAAAATCCATTATCAAACCATCTGGGAGTAATTCTCTGTTTGGAAAACAATCAACAAGCGTTCATAATTCATACCTCTGATGCTCCGTTGACTGTGCAAGTGTGCATACTGCAGGGGAGAGACATTGGAATTCAATAATAACGCTCATCATAATATCGTTTACTATCATCACAAATCACTCGCACAGATTGAGCGGACGATGAAGTCGGCAGATTGCTTCCACACCCCTCCTCCCCTCCCCCTCTCCCCCCATGATTCATTGGAACTCGAGGGGTGTGATACATAAAACGGCAGAGATGTCTATCACTGGAGGCAGATCATGGGGATCCTCTTACAGCTGCCAGACAGCGTCCATAGCTCCATCTCTAGAGTTACACAGAGGCTTAGAGGTCTTTCTCACCTTCCCGCCTCGGCTGAGGGACAGGGAGGACTGTAAGTGAAGTTTTGTCAGGGGTAGAACGAGGCTGCCCCAAACCACTGATCACGTCTCATTTCTACATTTCGCCCATTAGTGGTGTAATGGATAGAGGGCGCAGAAAGTGACCCCTGCAGCTTAGAGGCTCAGCAGACCCCAGTGCTGCTCACTGACCTCTCCATCCAGCATTAAAGTCAAAGTTATTAAGAAGAGGAGAGGAGAGGCCTATTAACGTGCTTTTAATATCATCTTGTGGCACACCAGAGGACCTGAAAACAAGTTGCTGTGTCATTTCTGCTTTGTTGAAGTGTGCCGAATGTTTTCTAGCCACGGTAGCTAGTATACACATTGATTATACGTTACATTGTTCTGTTAACTTACACAATACACTTAAGTAAAAAACCATCTTATTTCCTCATTTATATGCATTGTATTTATTATTGAGGTACCACAATCTGGCCCCTCTTGCTCCGTCGGTGTCCGGGCGTATGGTGTGCCACCTCTTTGTCTCATTATGATAGTAATTATCAAACTAACAAAAAGATGAATCCACGGGTTTTTATCTGTAGACAGTTCTCTAGACAACTGACTGTGAGCCGCACAAAGCCACAGCAGATGTCCTGACTCTGGACTCCTCTGAGTTCATCTGAAGCCACCATCGGGCGTGTGAGCAGACTCGCTCTCCGCTGGCCTTGGCTGCCTCACAGCGCCCACAGGCAGATGGAGGCTGCACCCAGGAAGCCAGGCGACTGATAAAGAAAGAGACTAGCAGCTCTCGTGCTGTTTGGTACAAATTGAATGTCGCAGTGCATGCAGCTCATGCACACATGAGCCTTAAATACCGATTCATGTTATTCGAGTTATCTGGAGCTCATTGTTAATGATTGGAGCCACGTGATTAACCGCAGAAACATGAAACAACACTCCACTCTTATAAATGATAGCCCAGCCCAGACCCAAAAGAAGCGGAGAACGCTGATGCTCATTTGCATATGGTTTGAAGCCAAGCCAAACGCACAACGAGCTTCCATTATCCCACAAGAGAGAGTTAATTTGCGCCAAGTGCACATAGCTACAGTAGGTGTGTTTAAATAATTAAGATAGGATCTTTTATTTAGAAACAGATTGGCTACAACACATTAATCCAGAGCTGTCACTCAGCCAACCAACAGTCTCCTCCCAGCATGCCGAGGGGTAATGTACCCGTGGGGGTGTAGTGCAGAGTTACCATGCATCATCATTATTAATCATAAACTGCATGAAAACAGAACAGTGCTGTGCCAGGACAGTCAAGGCTAGCTTTTTTCTATATTTATAATAATTATTATAAATAATTGAGGTTAATTTGTATATTTTCATACACAGGATGCAGCTACATTGTGTAATAAATGTTCACACAATACAAAACAAACAGAAAAGTAGGATAATCTTTTAAAAGTGTCTTTGTTATGGCAAGTTTAAAAATGTACCTATTTAAGAAAACAGAAATCTAAGCAGCGGTATTTGAAAGTCAACAGCAATTACACATTGGGTTGTGAGAGCGCGATGAAAGACGCATCGGGAACACTGGCTTTTAATGCAGTGGCAGCGCGATGAATAATGAATCCCCTTCCCTTTGTTTGTCCTTTGGTTTCTGATCGATTTGAAAGGTTATCCCGTATTAGAGGGTCGAAGCATTTGACCCTGACCCCTTTGAGGGCAGGAGTTTCTAATAACCAACTCAATTATTAACACTTCAGCCTTTCCTCAGGCATTACATCATCCTTCCTCTCAGTCACGGGGGGTTTTAAAGGTGACCAGAGGTAGAGATAAGGGGACATGGAGTCTCTCGCTCAATGCTACATTCTATCTCTCTTTGCATTCCTCCTTATAGCTTCATTAATCAGCAGTGAAGGAGCCATGCCCTGAACATTCCTGGCTATTGAAGTGTCACACACTTAGATGAATAGATGTATCCTCAGCTCCTGCCTATAATTACTTCCGAGTCATCGAGAGTCTTATCACAAATGGGCCATAATGCTGCTGTAATATTGATGTTAAAAGCTATTCAGTGATGTATGGTATCTGCAATAACAGAGGTAATGACGGTGACATCCAGGCTAGCTGGAGGGAGTAGATAAAAGCTCCACTGTAAGGATATCATGCAGGCTGTTGTTTTTTTCTGTTGGTTTCTTCATAATGATCTTTTTATTTTAATGTATCTTTTAGGTGTTTTAATATCTGTTGAATTGCTATTATGTTTGTCTTTTCTTTTAGTATAGGCAAGTGGAAATGCCAATATGATTAGATAGACAATACCAGCTGACATTTTTGATTCACATTTAATTCTTTCAGTAACTGTGTAGAAAACATGGGTTATGTGTCATATAAAAGAATGTTTTTTAAGCGTACTTCAAATGTCAACTTATAAGAATAAGTGCTTTTTGATCAGCCTTCTCTCGACACATGAATGATTCATTTAGGGAAGTAATCTGCTTATGCAATATTTTCCTTTAATTATTAGATAATGTTAAAGTGCATTAGGATTGTACAGTCTGTACAGCCACGCTGCTGAAGTTCAACTGCAACAAACATGACCTTTACTTGACCTAATCTTCAGTCATATGTCATAATGCAATTCCACCAACCAGCACGCACATTGATGTAAAGGCACGGAAATGCTAATGCACTTATCTGAACTGTATTTACTGCTGCTCTTCATTCTCATACCAGAAATACTGTTCAGGCTATTTAGGCTGTATAACCTGTGCAATTATTTAACTCTGCATACATACGTCATTATACCGTTCACACACTACTTTTTCACCCCCCCCTAGGTTCTGTCTCTGGGCGCAGACGTGCTGCCGGAGTATAAGCTCCAAACCCCCCGGATGGACCACTGGACCATCCTGCACTACAGCCCCTTCAAAGCAGTGTGGGACTGGCTCATCCTGCTGCTGGTCATCTACACGGCCATCTTCACGCCATACTCCGCAGCCTTCCTCCTCAACGACATCGAGGAGCAGAGGAGGCGGGAGTGCGGCTACTCTTGCTCCCCCCTCAACGTGGTGGATCTGATCGTGGACATCATGTTCATCGTGGACATCCTCATAAACTTCAGGACCACGTACGTCAACGCCAACGAGGAAGTAGTCAGCCACCCGGCCAAGATCGCCATCCACTACTTCAAAGGATGGTTCCTCATAGACATGGTGGCCGCCATCCCCTTCGACCTGCTGATCTTCGGCTCTGGATCGGACGAGGTAAGCAGGGCGGAAATTATATTTATATAAATATATATACTGTATATATATCATAAATATGTATTGCATTGTTGGAGGAGCCTGGGACTTCCGATTGCCAAAACTACACTGTAGCTTTTGTGCATATGACAATAAGGCCTTGAAATAGAATGTTCATGGCACAGAAGTGTATGTGAGATGCTCACGTGAACAGCATGGACACAGAAGCTAGAGTTTGCCAACAAACAACAATATGGAATTCCTTCTGCTTCATGCATGTGATACTACTTTTTATGGCACACACTTTTTTACCTTCCCAAGCTGAGTCCCACCTTGGTGTACTCCACTGTCATGGCTGCAGGCCGCAGCTTCAGCAGTCATGCTTCTGAGCTGTTTTGACTACTAAAGCAATCTGACGCTGGGCTGTCACATCTGCTTTCCTCAGCCCTCTTTTCATCAGAGCCAGACTGAGAGGCCCCGGGCCATCCTAATCAGTTAAGAAGGTCCCAGCCGCCCTAACTACTGGCTGTGAGAAACTATGTGGCTCGTGTGTGTCTGAGGGAGATAGCTCAGCAAGTTATCTAATGCTCAGTTACAGAGAGCAGCTGACAGAGTGAGAGCTTGCTTTGTATCTAGAACCTCTTGAGTATTAATAAGTTAAGTGAAGTGTCTGACATCTAGTTTTGCATAATGGAAGAAAAGCAAGCTACTGGAATGTGTGATGTAACACCTCCCAGTGAAAACACCACAGCCTGATGTGTGTGTGTTGTCAGTTTGCCGAGTCATTATTTACCATTAGGTGTGTGTTCCTGCGAGGGGGTCCATGGCTACAGGCTGGCAGTGATTGGCAGGCGGAGGGAAAAGAGCAGACAGCTGAGCGGCGCGATGTATGTCCCCGTCACACGGCGAGATGACTGGTGCGGGGACAGAATGTGTGTTCCCGCTACAGCTCGTGTCAAAAGAACACAGTGAGCGCGGTGACAAAACGTGGTATTATTAGCGCCTCCAATCACGAGCAGAAACTGAAAATAACACATCCTTGTACATTTTTTGATCCTGTCTTTTAGGTGCTTTATTTTAGTTCTGTGTGCAATTACTATTTTTAGACTTTAAACTCGTGCACCTTTGTTGCCTGGAAACCATCTCTGACAATATGCTAAGATTTCTTCTGCTTTGGCAGGGTGAGATTCTTGCAGGGTTTCAGCTCTGCAGCTGGCAAATGGATAGAAATAGTCCGGTGCTGATTTCTACCTACAGGAGTCATTTGAGCGCCTCCATCATTTGCATAATGTCCCGTGGGGTAGGATGAGATGATTTGCCTATTATGTCGACGCTCACATGCACCTTGTTTCCAAATGTGAGATAAAAAGGTGCTCCAAACCAGAATTTAAACATTATTTTCCTTTTTCTTTGCACATTAACAACTGAACTAAAATTGTCTAAGGGGAAGTTTAGGAGATTCTTTTGGAATTAAGGGGGCAAAACCACTCACAAGAACAATCTCAGTCACACATTTACATAAACACTGTCAGGCCTTTATTTGTTGTCAATGAAGCAGCTCCAATATTATTATTGATTATATCTTTCCCAAAAGCTATTTATGCTTAAACATTTAAATTGAGCTTTTAGTGAACCACAAACAACATTTTCCTTATGGCACATTCTTCCGTTTATATTCCCATGCTTATTAAGCATGCTATATTTACTTAATTTCCCCTTGTCTCATTCAGTCTTTGATTTGAGAGTTAATTAGATGTGCATGTTGCCTTTGGTTAAAGCAACAGTACAGAACTGCAGCTCTATTATTCTGCAAAACCTGCAGAAACATTTGTGCTAAAGAAAGAAGAGAGAGGAGGCAGCTTCATTGAAGCCCCCTCAATCTCACTCTTTCTCTGCTGGAGTTGGGCAAACAGTCAGAATAGACTCAAATCAATTCTCGTACAACTATTTACTCATGCAATAATATGATTGTTTCGTTTGTTTTCTTATTAGATTGGCTGAATAAGCAAAACATGTGGGTTTCTTCTGTCTCCTGTGCAGCTACTGTTTATAGGGAATATCATATGAACACTCGTGACATCTTTCCAGCAAATGGGCTGTGAGGATGAGGTTATCCATATTTTCATATCAACAATGGAATGCCCCTGGCAGTGATGAACCCACAGAAACCATCTCCCAGCATACAGCCTTGGTTTTATGGCTTTGTTCAGCATTGTTTTCTGCTGCAGCAGGGAGCTCTGAATCACTGCTTTTCATTTACCCACCACCAAATGACAGACTCACACAATTAAAGAGAACAACGGAGCCGCTAAAAGGCAGACGTTTTTCTCAGGAGTTGGTGGAAACCGAAAACAGAGTTGAAATGTATTGGACTTACATTAATCACATAGACATAACAACAACCTCTAATAAATGCTTTGGTCAATATGGCAATTGCGATATGATTTGCGATATAAGAGGATTACATATTTACAAAACTTTATTCACACTGTTATTGAACATATATTAAAATGATCATGGTGTGATTTTTAAGGAGGATTTTTAACCAACTAGGATGTTTTATTATGTCTGTTGGACACCATTTGAAGACCAGGACTAATGTGCAGCACCACAATACTTCATACAGTTAATATTACATTATTTTCCTTTACCAAATATTGCACTACTTTCGATTTGGACATTGCATTAACTAGGATTAATTAAACTTATTGTGTCTGCATACAGAGTGAAAGGCTGAATCATAACTTTGGCTGTTTGTTTTAAAGTGGCCAGGCGAGTGTGTGAAGCCGCAGTGGCAGATGGCCAGAGTGATATTGGGAGGATGTGTTTGATACAGCTGCTCGCTAACGGGAGCTTTAGCTCGGCTCCTCATCCCCAAACGCCTCCGATTTACTGTAAACTCAGATTTGAATCGACATTAGTCTGTGTGGGCCACATCATGCGCTGCGTGCAGGTCGCCCAGACAGGCAGCAGCACTACACCTAAGGCACTGCCCGCTCACTGATGATGGATAATTCAGGACTCATCTGCTCCTATGTATGATTCATGCACTGCTCTCTCAGTTGGCCGGATGCTCTGCAGCAGTGAGTGATGGCGGTGATTTAGGGGTGAGATTGGGAGGACGGAGGCTCATTAATGGACCCGTCAGAAGCAGATACAGCACACTCCCTCACCATGATGGAGACACACTTTCCCTCATGAATCAAACTGCACTGGCCGCCGTCCTGGTATAAATGAATATACTTTGAATAAGCCAGTACTCTACATTCACTCTCACCTGTATATGAGAAAAACATCAGGACGTTTAGATCAGTGTTTTTGTTGATCGAAAAATCTGTTGAATTCAGACACATTTAAATCTCTCCAGTCAAAATGTCGGGTGAAATTAATTCCCCCATTGTTGTGAGGACAGTGCTCAGCGGTTATGGAGGCTTGCATTTCTTTGCATTTCTAATGAATGATTTTAGCTAAATGTATCCCTAGCGCAGTGGTTCTCAAAGTGGGGGGCGCAGAGGCATGACAGGGGGGGCGCGAGAGACCAGGAGGAAAAATGGTTATTTAAAAAAAAAAAAAAGATTATAAAAAAAAAAAAAAATCATATTTTGAAAGATTATTGATTCGAAAATAATATGATACAGTACTATTACGTCTGGGTCTCTGTGTTTCATTAAAGCTCGGCTCTGTGTGTGTGTGTGTGTGTGTGTGTGTGTGTGTGTGTGTGTGTGTGTGTGTGTGTGTGTGTGTGTGTGTGTGTGTGTGTGTGTGTGTGTGTGTGTGTGTGTGTGTGTGTGTGTGTGTGTGTGTGTGTGTGTGTGTGTGTGTGTGTGTGTGTGTGTGTGTGTGTGTGTGTGTGTGTGTGGAACGAGGCACACGTTTATATGATCATTATAGTTATAAAAAAATAAGAGAATACATGAAAAACAGCTATGAAATACTATATGACAGTAAAACAAGAATAAAGTTTAAAAGAGTGATTTGTAAAATATCCATAAAGAAATAGTAAATCTGTTTACAATTCTGTTTCATCTGGGTGTTGAGAGATGTATCCATAGAGCTCTTCATTTTGCTCTCAAAGTGCACCAGCTTGATGCTTTCAACTTCAATATTTAAAAATCTTCCCGGGGGAGCATGCCCCCGGACCCCCCTATGTGAGGTCCACACACCACCTATAAAAATAGCACTTTACCCCTGCTTACACCTATATGCCGAGACTTGATATCGAGCCTTCATTGTAACAGTCGCGGGTACATAGTGTATGTGCGTGGAGAGTGTTGCAGTAGAACATTCCACTGTAGCCCGGTACATTAATGGGAAACCCTAAATGTTTGAGCACGCTCTATGAAAGGTCAAGCTACCCCACAGCACCCCCAAAAGAAATCTCTGGCGCCGCCACTGAGCCTGACTATTTGTGTTGGGGGGGCCCGACTTTTTTTTTTCTCCAAAGGGGGGGCCTGACCGAAAAAGTTTGAGAACCACTGCCCTAGCGGGTCAAAGGGGCCAAGGTAGCCTGTGCTCAGCCCAGAATTAAAGGAGCGCTTGATTTCAAGCCTGCGACATCACAAACTTAATTAAAATATTAAGAGCCAGACAGGTATGGAACTAAATCTGTGCAAAAAGTTTAGATCATTTGAAAACAATTAATTAATCAGAAAGTTCTTGATCCTGAACTTTGAAAAATGCCGCGTTGACCGGCAATAACTTTTTGGAACGGTGATATAGACGTGACATAGTACAGCTACTACAGGAAACAGCGGGTGATAATTGTCCCCGAGGATATTAGGATAATTGTCAGCCGCGACAGGGAGTGTAGGACCTATTAGCATCCCCACGTATTGTGTTTACAGATTGCACCACGCTAATGGATCAGGACTTGTGTCATGGCTGAATGCCCCCCCCTCTCAAAAACTCCCCTCCCAAAGTCTGTGCAGTCATTTAGTCAGGCTAGAAATTTGAGACGGGAGGATTAAAGTGCTTTAAATTAAACGCATCAGAAGGCATTGTGTGTAGACGTTTTAATGTACGCATGCAAATCTGTTTTTGTATGAGTGAATACAATACAATACTTTCATCTATTCCTACTATGTTCAAGGCTTTGACAAAAGTTCCATCTGCTGATATGAATGTTTTGATGACTAATTTGGCTTCATCATCAGCCAAATAAGTGTGTTTTTGCAGACATGTCCTATTCAGGGAAGTTGTGTTGACACTGAGGAACGCTGAGACCATGAAGATGTGTCCACAGCAGCAGGAATGATCCACTGTCTAGTCTTGGTGGTGTGTGAATGAGATTAAGCATTCCTAAACTACACATGTTTCTGAATCTCTAAGCTGAGCCGACCCTGACCCCAACTCTTGACACCGAGAGGAGACAAACAACTTGTTCACTTTGATAGCTGGGAAAGGGTGGTATCAGTGTGAAGTGACACTTACTGTCGCACACATGTTGATAACGCACCACAACTCCCTGGTCTCGTTTCAAAAGTTGGAATTTGCCTTAATGGGACAACAAAACTGTCACATTAACACATGTTGACTGGATATAACTTCTTTTCTTTTCACAATATGGCTAATTTTCTTGTTCAAATCCCACAGATGGGCCAAAACAGTATCACAATGCAGTGAGTTGTGCAAACATGTAGCATTAAATACAAAAAGTGAAGACATTTTATAAAAAAAAAAAATTTCAGCAAAGTATTGTGAACAAATAATTATGCCGGAGATGGCCCATCCCTCCCCATCCCTCCCCATCCCTCCCCATCCCTCCCCGTTCCAGTGGATGATCAAACTAATTATATAGCACATTGTCCAGAGTAGAGAATATAGTTACTATATGTTATTGTATATTACAATAGAGTCACACTGTTTTCATGTCAAGGGCCAAGTAACCACATCAAGTTACTGTGGTCTTATTAAAGTAAGCCAAAAAGGGACCCCAGGTCTTTTAGAATTTCTCATCAGAGCCTCTGATTGAGAAGCGCAGCTTTTCTAAGTTAAGGCAGGACATTATGTCCCGAAGCCATTGATTGCATGTGGGCGGGGCAGCGTCCTTCCATTTAAGTAGAATTGCACGTCTGGCCAGAAGCAAGGAAAAGGCAATCATGCGTCGTTCCGAGGGTGTCAGTGGTTGTACCAAACATAGCTACCAGGGGGTCCGGGTCTAGTTTTTGATTTAGGATGTTGGACAAGGTAAGGAGAACGTCTCCCCAGAATTCCTGTAGGCGGGGGCATAGCCAGTCCATATGAAAGAGGGTAGCAACATTGTTTTTACATTTATCGCAAGTAGGGTTCACATCTGGGAAGAAGCTGGACAGTTTAGCCCTTGAAATATGCACCCTGTGTTCTATCTTAAACTGTATAAGGCAGTGTCTTGCACAGAGTGAAGATTTATGAATTGATGTAAGGATTGACTGGATATAACTTCTGATTGAGTGGAATGAAATACAGTCTATACTATAGTTATAATAAATGAATACCTGAATATGTAGACTGTAAACAGATGTATGAGTCCTACACATAAGTAGGCGAGGAAAAGCCCACAATCCAAAAACCCTTTGTGTAGGTATGGTGGGCAAGAGGGCCAAAAAGCCTGCGGGACAACACACATATTAGCACATTGACTCTTTAAAACTAAATCCTGAACTTCTATGCTTCTCACCCGCAGACCACCACTCTGATCGGCCTGCTAAAGACGGCCCGCCTCCTGCGGCTGGTGCGAGTGGCGCGTAAGCTGGACCGGTACTCAGAGTACGGAGCTGCCGTGCTCATGCTGCTCATGTGCATCTTTGCCCTCATCGCCCATTGGCTGGCCTGCATCTGGTACGCCATTGGAAACGTGGAGAAGCCTTACCTGGAGCACAAGATTGGCTGGCTGGACAACCTGGGGGTGTCCATAGGTGAACTTCCTTGTTTTGTTTGAATTTGAAACTAAGTGGGTTAGAAGTACAGAGGCTCATTTCCACCAGTAAAGGAAATAAATAATATGATGAAAACGTGGCTTTGTGATGAAAAAGAAAGATCCTGTTACTCATTATAATGAGAAAGAAGAAAGGTTATTATTTTCAGATATTAATTTATAATTTTTTGGAAAGTTTGTCTCTTATCATTCAAATGTAATGTCACTTTTGCTGTCAAAAACAAATGTGTATGTACTGTTTAATTTTCCTTATTGTAGGGAAGAAATACAACTACAGTGACCCCAGCTCAGGCCCCTCCATCAAAGATAAGTACGTCACCGCTCTCTACTTCACCTTCAGCAGTCTGACAAGCGTGGGCTTTGGGAACGTCTCCCCCAACACCAACTCTGAGAAGATCTTCTCCATCTGCGTCATGCTCATCGGATGTGAGTGACAGCTGAGTCCCAGTACATTTTAATCCTGTTTGAACAGAACCCCCCTGGAATTAGGGTTTTATTGAGGAAGCCTCAAACTGTCATTTTTGTAGCTAAATACGCAAAAATTAAACATGATCATTTTGAAAATAGGGCTTAGGGCTAGGCTTAAGGTGTGTTTTAAATGTACTACCATCCCCCCCGGTAATATGTATTGCATTCCCAGTGCGTGAAAACTTTTACATAACACCAGGTAGGTCTTTCCTTGAGATAATGTTACACACAGGAAGTCATGTGGCAGCAGGAACATGGTTTGTGCGGTATTAAGAGAGGAAGTAGGGGCAACTGTATGTGCATCTTTAGCCACCAGCTCAACCGTCACCTGTATGGCTTCTCTCCCAGCTCTAATGTACGCCAGCATCTTTGGGAACGTGTCCGCCATCATCCAGAGGTTGTACTCAGGTACGGCCAGGTATCACCTGCAGATGCTACGCGTCAAAGAATTCATCCGCTTCCACCAGATCCCAAACCCCCTGAGGCAGAGGCTGGAGGAGTACTTCCAACACGCCTGGACATACACCAACGGCATCGACATGAACATGGTATGAGAGGACTGTGTTTGCCTTTTACTTAGCATTTTCACTATGGTAACACATTATAATGTGTTGTTCCTTTCTTCTGCTGCTTCTTCTCTCTTTCCAATATCACGAGTGTCCAATATCTTGTCGGAAAATGCTTTTAGCCCATCGTGAAGCAATCCCGCTATGTCACTGACATAGTGAGATGATTCATCATGATTATACTGTTCAGCCTTAGCCCCAGTTACTGCTACAGTGACTATGCTCATCATGATACTGTTCAAGGTACTTATATAAGTTTGTCTTTTCCATGTCTGCCTCATGTCTAATGGAATGACCCCACCACTCTGGTAAGAGCAGGAGGTACATGTGTTAACACAACTAATGTTGAAATGAGTGTTCCTCTAGCTCATCTGGCTGTGTTTGATACTAGTATTCAAATGTTACATTTTTAGAAAAAAAACATAGCATTACAGTGTTAATATTAGTATTTATTGTCCCAACACGCATGTAATTGTTCCCTCAGTGTGTTATCTGTACATTAACACATACTGTAAACAGTAGCTGTGAGCCTGCATCATAGATTGACAGTATCAACGTTTGCATGCTGCAGACAACACACTAAAGTTCCACACAGGCCACATTATTGTCGGTAGACATGCACGTGGCTTGCCTCGAGGTCCCCTTTGCATGTATTCAAACACAACCCCATGATATTCATCTGGTACCAGAGACAGAGTGAATCACGCCTGTGAGAGTGGGCACAGCCTCGCCGGGCGCTGCCAGCCTTCCCTCCCACTGTGGGAGGCTTGGCGGCATGCTCCGCGGTGGCACCTGCGCTTGCCAAATGTTGTTCAGTCTTTCCTTTCCAAATCTACCGTAATTTTGTTTTTGAAATACAGTAAAAGCCTGTCCGAGCCAGAGAAACAGTTGAGGCGACATTTGTTTTTCTGTTCTCTTGTCACGAGCGCATTGTATTTCATGTGTAAATGAAAAAGATATTGTGTTTTGTGTTTTGGATATCCCTTATGTGTCCTCGAAGCCCCTCTCCTCACCTATCAGTGTCTGTTATGGTGTTAAAGTTTGTAAAGAAAGTGTCCTTTTCAGTCAGTTCTCGTTGTCCGGGGATCATTAGCTGTTTTGTCAGGGGTCACTGTATCCTTGTCTTAAAGGGTTAAGTGTATTATAAGTCTATTTTGATATCCTCACAAAAAACAAAATGTATAGAAATAGATTCATTTTATATAGAAGATGATTAGAGCCACATGTGAATTGTTTTTTAAATCTTAACATTTAAAGAAATGTTGAGTTTCAAGATTAAGGTCAGAATTAATCAAATTAAATAACACCTGGCAATAATCCTTCAAAAATATCTTGAGGTACTCCTTGGCTAACTTGGAACATTTATTATTTCTGTTTGTTAACCAATACCGGATCATGGGTCAGAGTATTGAGGTTTTTTTCAATATTCATTATTTGAGACAAGATTGAATAGTGTTGCCTTTTGGTTTTACACATACCATACTGTGTTGAAAGACTGTTTCCCCTGCAGTGTATGTTAGGTTTTGAGAAGAAGGAAAGAACACAAGTGGCAATTGTATCAAATTTCTCTGGAAAGATTTGACCTGCAACTTCACCCCAAAACCACAATTCAACACACATTATAAATCCCTGCGCACCAAAGCTTTTAAAGACGTTTTCTTAAGAATAATATCTTCTTCCACATGACATAACCGTGTCCGCTTCGACCGTGTTTCACCCACAGGTCCTGAAGGGTTTCCCAGAGTGCCTGCAGGCCGATATCTGCCTCCACCTCAACAAGAACCTCCTGGAGGGCTGTAAGGCGTTCCACGGAGCCACAAAGGGCTGCCTCCGGGCCCTGGCCATGAGGTTCAAGACCACCCATGCCCCCCCTGGAGACACCCTTGTCCACAGTGGAGATGTGCTTACTGCGCTTTACTTTGTGTCCCGCGGCTCCATCGAAATCCTCAAAGATGACGTTGTGGTGGCCATCCTAGGTGGGTCTTCTGTACACTTTCACTATGACTCAGTAGTTAGTATGTTTTCTTCTGTCTAATTAATACGTGTGTCCATGCCTTTTGGCCCTGGCATTATATCTAGCATACATCTGTGAATTCAGCTACTGTAAGCTAGGTATTCTTGGTACACACAGATATTTCAAAAAGCATCCAGCAGTTTGTCAGTCTGCAGGATGGAAGGAATACCAATGCTGAGTAATGAATAAACTAAGTGACATTCATTCAGCAATCCTATACACAGACACACTTCTAATTAGCCCAGCCAGTACGTTACTCAAAAGCCCTTCCACTAACAACACAGAAGTCCTTTCATGAGCCTGGCTAGCTTTGCCTGGACTCACCTCCATTAGAGCCGACCAAGATGTGCCAACAAAATGAAGATGGCTCCGTTGTGCTATGATAGTTGGAAGCTGCGATCCCTAGTGGGTATGTTGTAATAAGTCACTTCAAAGAACACTGCGATTGCTTGCCGCCTCACAGTCGTGCCTCAGATGAAGGGAGAGGACAGGGAAGAGTGGGGGAGGACACATGGTGGCGCGAGGGGAACAGAGGATCTGTGTGGAGGAAAAAAGAGATAGCATGATTGCTTTCAAATAGAGATGGATGGTGATAGAAGCAGGGAGGGATGGAGAGCTGTCGGCGGAGAGAAGAAAAGAGAGTTAAAGTGGAGTGGCAGAGGGAGAGAGGAAGTACGTGAGGGTGTCACATGGTTGTCACTGTGGTGGGATGCAGTGGTTGAGAACAGGTGCCAATGAATATCAAAATGTGTGAAAATCAAAACGCGTCCACCTTTCCGCAGCCTGCAGGAAATTATTTCCAAGCCTTTCATTCATTAGTTTCCTTTTAATGACAGCCAATAAGGTTTGGCAAAAAGCCGTGACATAAGGGTCATGATGATCGAGTAGCTGTGGAAGTTGTAGGTCACACCTCACTCTGCACATTTTCTGTAGTACAACAATGGAAATGCTCATTATTCAATTGTCACACTAGCGTGCCAATACTCCAGTTGTAGTAAGTATTACATGTGACAAAGCTTTGAGCATGATAATCGTGACCCTATGCCAACTATCTAAATACATAGCAGTGTGTGAAGATTTCCTAATTTATAAGACCTGATCAAATATGTATTTATATGCAGAGCCGTTCTTTATGAAACGCCAAAGTGGTCAGTATTAAAGAGTAGAAAATACTTTGTTGGATAGATGATCCCCGACCTGACAGATACTGCACTCCAGCACGCACTGTACACCCCGTGGCCATTCCATGTAGGTCATTACACACTAAACAGAGGCAGGAATGTTTGGCCTGTGTGACTTCCATGCGGAGACATTGTGTAAATCCTTTTTTAGATGACTGTGAAGCCCTTTAGCCTCTTTAACATACTCACGCTCCTCTGCCAGGTGTCGCGTCTCCTTATAGGTCATCAAATACTGTCCTACATACTGTCCAACTACATCATCTCCTAGCAACTATAGGTGTTGTTACTTAAGAAGCGAAGAATAGACGGAGAAGAGAGAAGAGCTTAGGGCAGGATTGAGTCCAGCTTATTTTCTGCAAGTTTCCAAAATCCATTTGACAAAAAACATTGCTTTTTGGGTCGGCCTACAAAATTACATCACTGCAACCTCTATATGATTATCACTTTTTTTTTGCTAACCCCCCCCCCCCCCCCCCAGGTAAGAACGACATTTTTGGCGAGATGATCCATCTGTTCTCCAAGTCGGGGAAATCCTGTGCAGACGTGCGGGCGCTGAGCTACTGCGACCTCCACACCATCCAGAGGGAGGAGATCCTGGAGGTGCTCGACATGTATCCAGAGTTCGCAGACCAATTCCTCAAAAACCTGGAGCTGACCTTTGACCTCCGTGATGAAAAGGTTATAGCATGGGGGTCAATTCTTGTCTCTGATTATAACCCTCAAGGAGGCAGTGAAGTGGATTGGAGGCTTTTATGTCAAATCAATCTTTGCAATTGACTGTAATTAAACAATCATTTCCATGTACCATATCTCTGCCATGTCCATTTCAATTGGATGAAAGGCTTTCTTAATCATTCTCTTTATGGTCGTGGGAAGGAAAGCACAATTATGATGAAATGGGTGAAGTGGAAGGATGTGTTAGGCCTGAGGCATGAACATGAACACACATTTGTCAGATGTTTTAATTATCTTTAAAAACGGAGCGAGGAGTTCACTTTGCGTTATTTATTGAGTGTAAAGTAGACAGGCAGGCATAGGAGAAGCTTCTGGTAGGATTAATTAAAAACAGGATGGTGCTCCAACAAACGTGGAAGCAGTTTGTGTTCCTTACTAGCAAATGTTAAATGAAGAAGGTGTGGCACATTCAAGTCTGTTAGGTTGTTATTGTAGGAGTAGGAGTAGAGGTGACTTTGGCTAGTTATTTATTTCCCTATGCAGACACAGAACATATATTTACGTCCCTACACATGTGCATAAGTATGTGTCGTTATATTTAACGTGCTCCTGATCAGACATTGTCCCTTTACAGGCGACAGGCCTCCAAGCAGCTAACTCTAATATGGAGGACAACGAGTGTCGGAGACGAGTGTCCTACAAGAGGAAAAGCTCCACAGGTGAGCCTGAGAATCAACATCACTCCTCCTGGGTAACACTTTGTAATAACTCTCATTAATACATGGTCAAATAATAACTAATTGACTAAAGTAAATAGCAGTTTTACTTTTTAAATCAATTAAATAATACTTAAAGGTAAACAACAATGCTAAATCGTATTATTTGTTAACTGTGTATGGTTGCACACAATATTATAAAATACATTTGATCATACATATTTTTTTGTAATACTTGCTCTTCGGCATAAACACAGGTTAAATGATATAAAGTCAAATGTATTCATCCATGTTGTGTTTTACAATAAACAAACAGTAAAAACAGTTTACCTCTGTTAAGACTCCAATGCTGTGATTGTATCTGGGATGTCTTCCAACACATTTTAGAAATCAAACATGAAATCAGGTTTGATTGTAAGTTGGATTGGATGCGTTAGAACAATCATCTACATGACACTCAAGATGTTGATTTATGGTCCTGCTACAGGAGCCTGGTGTGGTTTGCACCTGAGTTAATGAAAGTAAACCCTGTGGACAGCTGTGCATAATGGCCCTGTGCTCTGTGGAGGCATTTCTCCAATCAGAGGCTGCAGATTCATCAACACATGAGTCAGAGGCTGCAGGGATGTAATAACCTGAAGGAGTGTGAAGCAGCTGTGGACACTAACTGTAAGAATCACTCATTTTAACGTATAGATTCTAAAGAGGGAATTATGGCATTACAGCAGCAACAGTACAGTGCAGATTAAAGTGAAAAAAGTACACCAAAGTAGCATTATTTCTTTCTTTTAAGTGAACATACATCAATGTATTACCTTCAGTTAATGGTACACCATCAGTTTGGAGGTGGACAGGAAGTCAAATGATGTGTTTTGACAAAGGAGACTGGTGGCTTTGGAGAGTTCAGAGTTTTAGTTCCCTGTCATAAAGGGCTGTCTGACTGCAAGGTAAAGTGGTCAAATATTCTTTATATAGCATACTTTAAACCGAATATTTGTTTTCCTTTCCTTAGGATGTTTAAAATATGTTTTATGCTGCCCCCATTCACAGCAGTACACAGTGTTGCTTCCTGCTGGTACTCAATTCATACAATCCAACCCCAAAACATGCAACTATCTAATAACATTTGATAAACTTGAATATATTTATACATGGAATGTATTTATTATATTTTCTAATGTGAAGTTTTGATTCTGAATTCATGAATATTGACAAATATATGTGTTGTTGAAAGTTTGAACAATTAAATTCAGAGGCTAAAATACATAATTATTTGGTGCTGGAAATGAGATGGCTTTACTTCCATACATGTTGTTTATAAGGCTCCTTATTTCAAAATGACCCCTGCTTTTTGAGCCCCTGTGTATTCTTCAGACAAGTTCTACTATAGATAACACAACAGCGTCCCTGCAGTTTTAAAGAACACAGTATCTGTAAAGCAGTGTGTGTACAGTGTGTTCGAGGTTAATTCGACTTGTAACTGCCTGGAGATTTTGGACGTGGAGACAGAGCCTCCACTCAGCAGTTCGGCTTCGATTCAGGAAAATCCAATTGGTCACCATGGTTACAGTCCGTCTGAATACAGTAGCACCATCTCCCAGATGGAGAATGTACCTAACAGTCCATTTCACAGTCCAGCAGCCTGCAGATCCATCCATCAGCTGTGAAGATGTCAGATCATTATGCATTTACTGAGCATCATACTTGTAAAAACACATTTAGAGCGACAGGATTCATTCTAAGTAGTTTAATAGATCTGCGTTTAACATTGTTTGTCCGCAGTTCAACCCTGAAGCAGAACTATAGCTACCTGTTGTCGGAAGGTAATGAGACTAAAGTGCCCTCCCAGAGGAAGTCCCAGCAGAGTCACTGTTCCCCCAGCAGATTTCCTGATTATCAATTCTCCCCGTAGGCTCCCACAACAAGGAGCCAGCAGCCACCTACTGCGACACCAAGCAAGGGAGGAAGATCTACGCCCCCCCAGCAGCCGGGGAGAGGAGAGAGTCCGCCGGGGAGGACGAGGAAGGCAGGGAGGAAGAGGAGGAGCAGAGGCCCTTGTGTTCTGGTGTACTGGGCTACCCGGTGGTTAGGGACCACAGCGCGGCCCTCGGAGGGCTGAGTGCAGAAGCACAGGCTGCAGACAACACGCAGACCCAGGCGTATAAAGGTGATGATAAAAACATCCGCCGTATTTTCTTACTTTTATTTTTTATCCACAGGTTTATTTTTGGGAGAAGGAAGCAGCTTCAAAAGTATTTGTATTTCCCTGTCATTCTAATACAATGTTTATCCTATTTTCACCCAAACACAAAAAAGAAAGGATTTCCAGCTATTAATACGAAGGAGACCATTTTGAGTCCATCTATAGTATTTTATTATACAGGGGTAGGGCAGGAACAAATAAGGGCTCCAGGTGAACAGAGGGTGTTTCTCAATATCGAGGAAGGCTCCTCCAGAGCCACTATTTCAAGGATACTACGTCATCGAATCCCGCCGAAGGACTGTTCCATTGTCCAGGATCCTTGGAATTCTACCGAGGACTGAATCCTTCGTTGCGGGAAATTTCGAGGATGCACCAGTGTATCCTGCGCGGTCTTAACATGTGTGTTGGTGTGTTGGTTGTTCTGTGCACTTAGGTAGCCCTCCAAAGTCAGGCTGTTAAACTGTGTAAGTGCAGTCCAGTGGTGATTCCAGGGGGAAAGGTTGCATGTTAAGCGAATCACTGTCTTGTTTAAACAGATGATGATTTTCTTGCTTGCTTGTCCTCTAAAGTTGTAATGCAGAATGGTAATTGGTTCAGAATTTAATTTAGAAAAAAATCCCCTTAGCCCCAGCAGAGGAATGTCACACCTATTAAAAATCCACACAGGGATTATGAGTCATTATGGTGAAACCTAAAACCCACTCAGTAGTAAAACATAAGAGGATTATATCCAGGGTCACCCCTTTTCATCGTAGGTCATGACCAAATAAAGGATTTACAGGAGGTTAAATCATGATGTTGGCATGATGTCAGATTGTAATCTTTTTAAGGAAATCTGAGAGATAAGTGGTTATTATTTATTCAGATGAAAATGAAACACAGCAGTAGGGATGAAAGCCTCCTGTGGATTTCAGCGTTTACTGCAGGCTTCACTGAGCGGCCCTCACAAAGAGCTGCATCTGGGAGGGAGATCCCCGACAAGCTCTGCGAGAAATCCTCACTCTCACCCACTGTCTGCTGCTTCTTGTCGAGCTAACACACGTCTGCGTTTCCACAGTCTGACGTATGGCAAACAAGTCCATTTATCACTGTATATTTAAGAATATACTCAATTATTTCGGACATACTATACTCTGACATTTTTTGCACCTGTTCTTTCTTTCACAAGCTGTACAAAACGACAGCTTAACACCTCGTTGATTTCTTGAAGTCCAACATCCAACCTTGAAGAATTATTTTAAAATGAGACTGAAAAAATATCTGAAGTCACATAGCTCAAAGTGATATGATAAAGGTCTGAAGACAAGAGGACCCGAGTTCAATCCTTATTATTTGCATGAGTGCAGTGTCTTTTTTTGAAATTCTATTTGTTTAACTTTTTTACATTTTATTTTTTCCCAACTCCTCCCAAACGATAGAAGGCTTCACAGCTCAAATAGCTCTGAGTGATAGACAACTGTTCACCAACTCCAACGTCTTAGGTTCGATCCTCGTGAGGTGCAGTGATTTTTGAAAGCTAACACCCAAAGTGAAGAATTAGATTAGAAAATGAAACGAAGAAGAGCCAGAAGAAATGGCTCAGAGAGATACAACATTGCCCCGAAAGCTAAAGGTTGTTAGTTCGATCCTTGAGAGGTGCATTGTTTCTTAAAGTCCATCATCCCAAATAAAAAGGCAAAAGCACTTCAAAACCTTCTCATACTGTGTCAGGTCAAATGGCTCAGAGCGCTAGAAGACTGACGGTGAGACAGAAGGTTGCCGGTTCAAGGCTCTTCAGGTCCAGTCATCTTTAAGGTCCACGAACCCAAATGAACAAGACATAAGCTCTACGAAACAATAATGTCTCAGGTCAAATAAGAGGTGCTTGGGCTGTGTATTTTAAGGTCCAAACCTGAGGTGAAAATCTCAGATAGGCCAGGGAACATCTAACTGTGTCAGGTCGTATGGCTCACTGTGATAAGAACCTGTCTTGGAGACAAGAGAACATGAGTTCAAACCTCGGGTGGTCCACTGAGTTTAAAGATCCCAGGAGTTTGAGTCTTGTGCCATGTAGAGTTTTAATGTGTCTTTCCCTTGATGAAGAACTCAAATACAAGTAACAGCAGAAAACTGTCATCAGGTCTCATAGCTCAAGGAGATAGAAGGGTGGTTGGTAGACCAGAGGTTACAGGTTCGAGCCTAATACGATGCAGAGAGTAGATGGATAAGGATAAGGGGTTAATGGGATGCTAATTAAGGGAATAGAAGAAAGGGGGGTTAGGAAGTAAGAGAGTAGTGAATAGGATACTATCTTGGGAACTGTAAATGAAGAAAGGAGACAAATGTATTTTGAGAAACTTTTTTTTAATTCACATTTATTCATTTTATTCATACATAGCAGTGCAGCCTTTTCCCCAAGTCTGCTAAACGTCCCCAAGTCTGCTAAACGTCCCCAAGTCTGCTAAACGTCCCCAAGTCTGCTAAGTCTAATAAGCGGCCGATAGGTGGCTGCCGGCTCTCACTGCACTCCTGTGCAGGGGCCTGCAGTCACTGCCGATAGTCTGCTAAGTCAGTAGGCCTGCTAAGTCTGCTAAGTCGGGGGGGGCTGACGTGGCTGGGGGGGGCCCGCTCGGCACCCCAGCCACCGCCCCAAGTCGGCTAAGTCTGCTAAGTGGCTGTGTGCTCTCACTGCAGCCACATCGATAGTCTGTTAAGTCTGCTATACGTCCCTCAGGCTGCTAAGTCTGCTATACTTCCCCAAGGCTGAAAACGTCCACAACTTTTTCAGAAACATAGGCAGCCGGGGTCTTAATTGATGGCGTGGCGGGAGGGGGGATTGTCTCTTCACTCTCTGTGGGAAGAAAAGAAGAAAAAGACACCATGAAGTCAGTATAGCTAACCCTAACCCATGAAAACATCGTATTTGATGTGGAAATAAGGCACGGTGTAGTGCGTAGACACAAGGCGTAGTATAGTATGTCGATAACGATGACAGAAAAGTAATAATATAGCATTTCTAAAAAATTCTAAAAAGTAGAAACGACATAGTATAGTATGTCGATTTTTTGGGAGAAATGCAACAAAATAATTAAAAAATATATGTGATGCCATAATAAGGCACGGTATAGTGTGTGGATACCAGGCGTGGTATTTTATTTTGTTAAAAATGACCGAAAAGTCATAATATAGCATGTTGGAAAAAATGACAAAGAAGTCATAACCCTAACCCTAACCCTAACCAATGTCGGAGAAAACATCGTATTTGATGTGGAAATAAGGCACGGTGTAGTGCGTAGACACAAGGCGTCGTATAGTATGTCGATGACGATGACTGAAAAGTCAAAAAAGTCATAACCCTAACCCTAACCAATGTTGGAGAAATGCTAAAAGAAAACATCGTACAGTATGTCGAAAATATCCTAAAAAGTCAAAGTATAGTACCGTAAGTTCTTCAGAAACTCAGGAAGCCACGTCTTCGTTGATGTCAGATGAGTGTCCTCGCAGTCCTGTGGGGAGAAAAGAAGAAAAGACACCATGAAGTCAGTATGTTGAAAATATCAGAAAAAACGACATAGTATAGAATGTCGAAGAAATGCATAAAAATAACATTGTATTTTGTGTCGAAATAAGGCGTAGCATAGTATGTTTCGAAAAAAATGAACAAAAACAACATAGTATAGTATGTCGAAAATATCCTAAAAAGTCAAAGTATAGTACCGTAAGTTCTTCAGAAACTCAGGAAGCCACCGTCTTCATTGATGTCAGATGAATGTCCTCGCAGTCCTGTGGGGAGAAAAGAAGAAAAGACACCATGAAGTCAGTATGTTGAAAATGTAAATACAAATAGCATAGTATACTATGACTATGTTGGAAAATAGTCATAGTGTAGTATTTTGGAAATATCAGAAATGGTCATAGTATAGTACCGTAAGTTCTTCAGGATCTCCAGAAGCCACCGTCTTCGTTGATGTCAGATGTACTTGCACTCGGTGTTCCGGGAAAAGAAGAAAAAGACACCATGAAGTCAGTTTAGTAGAATGAAAATATCTATAATGTATAAAATGCAAAAAAACAAAAAAGTATAGTGTGTCGAAAATATGCAAAAAAAACGACATAATATGTCGAAAATGTAAATACAAATAGCATAGTATACTATGACTATGTTGGAAATATCATAAAAAGTCAAAGTATAGTACCGTAAGTTCTTCAGAAACTCAAGAAGCCACCGTCTTCATTGATGTGAGATGAATGTCCTCGCAGTCCTGTGGGGAGAAAAGAAGAAAAGACACCATGAAGTCAGTAGATTGAAAATGTCAGAAAAAACGAAATAGTATAACTTCGAAAATATGAAAAGAAAACATAGCATAGTACGTCAGAAATATCATACAAACTAATAATATAATATGATGAAAAATGTTAATAATAAACAACATAGTATAGTATCAGAAGAACATTTTAAAAGGAGACAATTTTGAAAATATCAGAAAAAAGGCGACAAGTTGAAACAAGTTGTATAGTAAGTCAAAATGAACATACAAAAAGTAGATTAATAGTATTATGAATAAAATGTCGAAATATCTCAAAAATAACATCATATTATTTAATGCAAAGATATATTGTATCGTACGTATCGTGGTAAAAAGCCATACAAATGTCATAGTCAAGTATGTCATAAATAAATAAATTCATAGTTACTCATAGAAATCCCACATATTGTTCACTACAATGTGATTTAGTGATAGTTATATGTATAAAATAACGGAGACAAACCTGAACTCCTCCATAGTTCCCTCTGTAAACACCAGTCCATCTGCAGACCTCCGAACGCTGAAACACAAGATAAAGAAAGTCCTCAGGATTTAAAGTTGCAATCATTTCCATTTGAAAAACAAACATTATGACATGGTTATAAGAAAGGTTTCGTAAAAACGTTATTAAAGGACTGATAAAGGAAACATTTTGTACACTATTAATACATATATATAGATACATATTAATAATATATATGGAGGTGATTGATACAAAATGCCATTGTCTGAAAAAAAGAAAGTGTAATCGTCATTAAAAAGTCATAAACAAATATTCAATATATCAGAATACATGCCAAAGTATGTCATTTAAAAAAGTACAGGTTACTAGTTACATTTTAGGTTTAGATTATTAGCTAATATAAAATATTAGGGCTGTCAAGTTAACGCGTTAATAATCACTTGCGGCAGGAGCTGATGCTGACAGTCCCGCTCATGCCGCTCGCTTGCGGCAGACCACGCTTGAAAGTTTGCCGGGGAGACGCCTGGACACGGCGTCTACGAGCAGCAAGCTTTCAACAGCGATAGCTAAATGGGTGGCGGTGGCTACAGCTTGCAGGACCATTAACATCGTGGAGGACGAGGGGCTGCGTGAGATCATTCGGATCGCATCCAACGTGTCGACTGCACATCACAGCGCATTGTTTTGACCCCTGTGGGAACTTCAGTCTCATGCTTTGACTGTTATGAAGACAGAGGAGCGGCATTTCGCCGACAACTGTAAACAGGCTTGTCTGTAAGTACACAGGGTTGGGAGAGAGTGTAAGAGAGAGAGAGGTTCCAGGTTGTTGTGCTGAGAATATTCAGGAGAATATTTGTCATTGTTCCAATGATAATAAACAAACATTTGCATAAAGCATATTTGTCCACTCATATGTTGATAAGAGTATTACAAACTTGAAAAATATTCCTCTAAGGTGCATTTAGAACAGATAAAAAATGTGCGATTAATTTGCGATAAATCACGATTAACTATTTTAATCGACTGACAGCCATACAAATAGAAATCATTAATTTTGTAAACTTTACATATGTATAGGTGAAGATATCCAGCAACAGTATATCAAGTTATTCCAATGAGCTCCCTCTTGACCAATTGTGATTAAAACTAGGGATGCTCCGATCGCCAATTTTGGGGCTAATTGCCGATCGCCGGAATCAGTATCGGCCGATACCGATCGCCAATCCGATCGAGTGGGCGGGGCCTATGGGGATCTTCCATTTTAAGTGATGTTTAAAACTCAGTTAATGTGGCTCATTCACTGGCGCTTCCATAAACAGCAACCAACATAATTGTTACATTCAAATGAAGTACATTATTCAAGTTTACATTAACTTTGGAGAATAACACGGGAGAAATTAGCGGAAGCGCTCTCTTTTCCTCTCTCTCCTGAGTCCTGACAGCCTGTCAGTATCGTCTCATGCAGCTCACTGATCCAGTAATGAGTGACCCGACAGTGAAGAATAAATATATGTATAACTAGTTTAGCTAGTTCCAGAGGTAGATCAAATAGCTAAGTGTGTTAGGTCTAACTCTAATTAGTGTGTGTTTTGCTCCGCTCACCGGTCCGTCACGGCGGGTGGAGCTGCAGGATTTCTGCTTCACACACGTTGCAAACCGCTATTTTATTGTCTTTTTCGGACACCTTAAAATACTGCCAGACTGGTAAAGCCATTTTGGCAAGCTTGTTTTGCCGCGCACAGAGAAAAGTGTCATGTATTTTACGTCATGTGATCGGCTCTCCCGATCGGCATTTATAGAGAGCACCGATTGATCGGCAGAGAGTGAATATCGGCCGATATTGATCGGCGGCCGATCGGTCGGAGCATACCTAATTAAAACACATCAATAATCATAATACTAACCCAGTAATATACGATTCTGAAATGGGCCATTATGCATATAATGAGTACTTTCATTTTTGGTACTTTAAGTATATTTGTATGCAGGACTTTTACAAGTAACAAAGTAATTTTAAAATGTAGTATTGCTACTTATAGCATGTACAGTTAGTGACCACCAGGTGGAGCTATACACACATCATAGCTACAAGATAGGCGCATTATGAATTAAAACTGCACCCTAACACCACTGCCGACAGAGTATATATCTGCTGCTAAACATACAACACAAATGGATTAAATACCTCGACAAACCATGTTTAAGCTAGAGAAAATGTATTAAGAGAATCATGTAAGTGATGTGTGTACATTATCAGAGCCTGTTAACCGGAAGTGCTCACCCACTGACAACTACAGGAGCGAAAATATCAGTCAATTAAAAAACAAGTATGAAATGTCATGGTACTTCTCACAGTATTTTATTATTTAAAAGTGACCATGACTTGGGTGAATTTGACAATGAGCGGTTTATTTATTCGGCCGGATTGTAGCAGCTGTACCGGCGTTAGCATAGCTGTAAGCTAACACAGCGGTACCGTGTTTGTTTGTTTGTTTGCTTATTTGTTCGCTTATGTGTTTGTTTGCTTATTTGTTAAGTTTGTGTGGACGTTTGGCCATTGACTGACCTTTTAAATCACAGGAAACTCTAGTTATCGCTGTTTATTCCCTCCAGTCTCTCATCTGATGTGCATCTCGTGAGCTGGCGAAGTTGTTGTGAGCTGTTGCGCATGCGTCATCCGATACGTCAGCTGACCCTAGTTTAAGTAGGGTCTCTGACAAGCGGGGGGCTGTGTATACCTATGGTGTATATCAAAGTTGGGCTATCCATTGCAAATAGAAATCAATAAACACCCTTAAAAAATGCGTCTCTAATGCAAGAGCTAGTTTACTTCACTTTACATTCGTGCACATATTGTGTATTTAAATCCTTATACACCAGTTCATTTTTTGACGATTTAATCACCGTGTTTATGAATACACCTGATTCTGATTCATTGGACTAGTCACACACACACATTCACACACACACATTCTCACACACACACACACACACACACACACACATTAAAAACTGGCAGGACACTGGATTATAGAATGTATTGTCTATTATATTATTGCATTTAAACAACTTTAAAAAAAATACATCAACACATCTGGATTCCTTGGCCAAAAGAGGTCATAGAGACCATAGTCATAGGTATGTGGAAAATATATATGTATATATTTTTGCAATAAAATCCTCACTTGTGCAAACACACAGAGCAACTTCCAGTGTGATTACACTGAGATGGGGAAAGTGGTTTCATATTTATATTTCATCAATCAGCTATTGCTGTAAGAGGATTTCTGTCAGAGCAAAGCTCAGAGGGATATTGATTTGTATAAACAGCACGGAGGGAACAACACACAGGAAATGCCAACTGTGTCTGAAAAGGAGGCCAAAACCCCACTGAGGCTGTGACTGTCAGCCAGGGTCAGATGTGTGTTCTCCTCTGTAGGATGTGAGGATCCAGGAGGTGCTTAGTGAAGCTAATGATGTTAGGGCAACACACAGGAAGATGCTGCCCTGAGGTAATGCTCTAATAACACATTCCCCCCCCGTGTGTGTGTGTGTGTGTGTGTGTGTGTGTGTGTGTGTGTGTGTGTGTGTGTGTGTGTGTGTGTGTGTGTGTGTGTGTGTGTGTGTGTGTGTGTGTGTGTGTGTGTGTGTGTGTAAACATGTCTCTCCCCCAGAGCTCCACACAGAGGAGTGGGTGCGTCCCGTCGAGGAGTCCGCCCCGTGTCGGGAGGTGGCAGCGGGGGAGGAGGACAGCGACACAGACCTCACCTACGGAGAGGTGGAGCAACGGCTGGACCTGCTGCAGCAGCACCTCAACAGGTGAGGGGGGGGGGGGGGGGGGGGGCAGCATGTTGCTGGTGGAAAACACAATACCTCCACTTCACAAGAAAACACCCAAGGATAAGGATTTTTATATAACGGCTTTTTCTTTAATCATATCATATCAGGATACATCACTATCAACAAACACTTTAATTATGACATCTCTATCGCACCAACAAATACACAGACACATTAAAGTACTGATTTATTAAATACAAATACCAGCACATGTATGAGTACAACTTTACTTTTAAGCTCAGCATGTTTCAATGCTTGATGGCCATAAAGAGGAGGTTCCTGACCTCTCGAGAACAGAAGGAATCTTTGGGTTCCCATCATGCTTTTTCTTTCTTTTTTTTTGCAAAGTCAGCTCAGCTCAGAGCTCTGAAGACGAACCCTCCTCCCTGTAAGTGAAGAAGCTCTCATGGAGACATTTGAGGCCAGACAGCGGCTGCAGGCGTTAATGCAGAGTGTGTGAGCAGCTCTGTGACTCCCGGCTGCTGCTGCTGCTCTGTGCAGATGGAGGGGGGGGGGGGGGGGGCAGACTGTCTATCTAGATGCAGACACATTGCACAGACTGTGGACGTCCTCATGTGAGGAGGAGTTGCACAGTTTGGGGAGATGATGTTCACTGATGGAGGGAACATGGCTCAGAGAGTTCCCCCATCAGTCACACTCAGTGCACTGCATCACAGCTGCAGACACTTACTTATTCTCCTCTAAAGAGCAAACAGCCACCTGGCAGGCTTCCCCCACTCTCCCTCTCCATCCTGTGTGTGCTGCTGTCAAAAGGAATGTGTGGAGGAAAGGTGATTCACCCCCTCAGAGACGCCATGATGTAACTCTGCATCGGGTGATGAAACGGTGCAGGTGCTCCATTTCCTGGTACCTGCAAAACAGAACACAAACTTCCCTTTACTGTTTACTTTCCTGTTTTGTAGCTGCAGTAACTAATATTTCAGTTATTTTTCCTTTGATAAAATACTTGCAGTTATTCAACTTGTCATAATGTATGTTACTCAAGTAAAGGGTGTGAATACTTCAGACTCATGCTAGTATAATCCTCCATACTAACCCCCATGTGAGGCAGAGTCTCCCTCTAGTGTTTAGTATCAGTATTGACCACCACCACCACCTCCATCCCATAGTATTAGCAAAGACATACAGTATGTACATTGTCACATTTTTCCAATATGATGAAAAACCTGATGATGTATATTAAATATTCTTTAGTCCTCACCATGCTTGTTGATTCTGAGTGATGTCACACTGCTCCTTTACATAACTGCATGGTGCATCAATAAATCCTCCATATGTGATGAACCACATACCTTTTTGTGATTTGAGTCCATGTTTTCCTGTCAGACTGGAGTCCCAGATGACCTCAGACATCCAGGCCATCCTGCACCTCCTCCAGAGGCAGACCACGTCCGGGCCCCCCGCCTACAGCACCGTCACCTCCAGCCCCGAGTACCAGAGGCCGGCCATCAGGGTGCAGCCGGTGTCGGCCCTGCAGGCGGAGTTCAGCCTGGACCCTGCTCCGCCCCGGCCTCAGGTAATAAACCACACATTCAAGACATTAAGGAAAAAAACACATATATTGCAAATATTGAAAGTCTGTAAGGGCATTGGCTTGAACAGTGTGCTCACTCTGATCCGTCTTCACGCTGTGTTTCTCCTCCAGAGCCCGGAGAAGACCCCGAACAGATCCACAGACGGCTCCCCGGTGCTCCTGCGACCCAACGCTCTTCCAGACGGGGGCGTGGCCTCCCTGCTGGAGACAGACTGGGCCTCGGAGCAGAGACACACACAGGACAGCTCCGTGGAGCCCCCCCCCCCACCAGAGGCTGCCGTCAGGCCGACAAGCCTCCCTGCCCGAAGCGGGCTCAGCACCGTCAGCACTGCAGCGGCCTGCGTCTGACCCGGGGCTCCCAGGAAACTAGCCCCCCCCCCCCCACCTCTCCTCTCAAGCTTGTCTCAGGGTCTAAGAAAGAGACTGTATATGCAAAGGCAACTGTAGACTTTCTTCCATTACTTTTACGGACTCTCTCGCCCCTCTCTGATTTAAATGTATAAAGACTATTTATACAGAGGTATTTATATTATTACCACGTGTAAAGTCATCATCCGACGTGTACATACTTTATAGAACACTGCCAGCAACACGAGGCACCTGATGTGCTTTTTCTAAAACTGATATGCATGTTTTACGTTCTGACGGTTGCTTTTCTTCCTGTGGCATGTTCCTCACTCTACTCTCTCCAGGACCTCTGTAGCTGTCACCTCTCTTTTCTAACGCCCCCCCCCCCCCACAGGGAATCAGCTACATGAAAATCTTCCCGAGGCATTTCCACAAGCTCTGATCTTTCTATCAGCAAATTCCAAAACGTCCACGCAGAGATCTGCCGCTATATTTAGCATGCCTGATTCCACCACAACGGATAACAAGCACTGAGAATACACAGCGCAGTGTGTGAGGCTGCGCTGACATCCCACAACCACACGTCAGTCTTTGAGAGCAATAACGATCTCATATCTCTAGAGACGAATCCGCTCTGGAGATCATTTTGCACGTGAACAAAGTAAAGGGCCTCTTTCAGCTGCAGTTATGTTCCTTCACATGTTTCAGACAACATAATGAATGCTTGAATTATTAGATTGAAAAACACATATTTACCCTAACCACCTGAATCCTATCAATATAACAGAAGCATGGCTGTGGGGGGTTTGCAGTTCACTCTAGACTTGTAAGGGTCAGCGGGTGTTTCTTCACATTACTATTAGGGCCATTGTATCTGGAAATGAAAGATATGAATCTGGAGAACAGAACCTTCACTTTGCAAAGCTGTGTGTTCCTTTGTTTGTTTTCAGTGAAGTAGGGACTTAAATCTGTTAGAACATATTTAAACTTTCTTGCAAATTATTAAGAGAAAATATTTGATATTTGTAAGTGTTCTCTTGTTAATTAACCACTTAAAACTCAGAGAATATCCATGCGTTTTCTCTATAATGTTCTTTATTTTTGACCCAAAGACATTTCTCCTTCATATGCTAACCGACAGGAAGTGACATCTTGAATCTCCTTCACACCCTGAGTGAACTCTGACGATCCCACGTGATAGTTTTCAGTTGCATGCTTAAGGTCTTCCATTGTCTTCTTAAAAAGTACAATTTCCTAGATAAAAAACCACGAGAAAAAAAGAGAAAATAGTTGTCCATGTTTTCGGGCCGCCTTCCTTAGCCTTAGCTTTAAACGCCTGCTCTAGCCTTGACACACGACGGCGACCCGGTGCAACAGCGCCACATTTAAAGGAACCACGTTAGGGTGCATGAGGAAAATGAATTAGTCATTTCCTAACCACACACTCCCACACAAGCTCATGTATTGCATGGAGACGGCACTCAATTATAACAAGGTCTCAAACTGTTTATGACATTTGGAAGGAGATTTAGAAATAACGCTTCAACCTATTTTTCTAAAACAAAGTTTCATTTGCCATTATTTTTCTATGACCTTATTGTTTCCCCCGAGATGTTGAGGGGAAGGCTTTGGAGTGCAGAAGGGAAGAAGATGAATGCAATGTAGCAAGCAACACTTCAGTGACGGGCTTTAGGCTGCATGAAACATTCATATTGCACATCATATCATTTCTACTTCTTCAACGCAACTCTTTACTTTGTTGAAAAACCCGGGGAAACCTTATTTAAGAAAAGAGAAACCACACGGATGCTCCAGCAGGGTGTCCTCCATCTTTCTTTCTCGAGCACAGATGTAGAACAAAAGTTGCTGACGCCTATCGACTCCACGCGTCCTGAACACTTTTCCATGGGATTTGCTAACTTTTGCACAGATTAGAAAACTTGCTGTACTGGATAACAATGTCCCTTTTGAAATACTTAGTGCTGTTCACAATTGTTTTTATGCATTTTTTTAAATGTTTGCCACTGTATTTTATACAATGCAACACTTAACAGCTCATTTGAATGTTTCTGTTCTTAACTATATTTAAATAAATGAAATATATCATGTAAATAGACTGGGAAAAAAAATGCGCAATTGTATAAATGAATAAACAGAATGCATACCGATTAGAAAGTGTTTATTGTGAGTAACAAAATATGATCTGAACTATGGCAGTAGGAGTGTGCAGGGCATCTTTACAAAGTACAACCGGCTAGGTTTGTAGGGAAACATTCAAAACAAAGTGTGAAGCTGCACAAATCTCAGGCTTTATCTCACTAGCATTATTACAGTATCACAGTCACTTTGGCTCGTTATCAACTTTCACATCAAGCTAATCTAAACTTATACAAAACAGAAATAAAAAATATGGCAAGGAAGGAGAAAGCTCTAATAAAACCATAGCCATACAGTTCAGTGGCATATGAACATGTTTTGTGTAAATGCTGCTAATATTTCATCATTAATCATGATGCTGCCAAACAAGGCTCTCTAGAAGCGACTTTCATATATTAGCGTACATTCAGATTATAATGGCACATGGTCGACACATCCAGCATCACTCTGGCATCCAATCGAAGATTTTTAAAATGTGTTATAAATTATTCTAATTCCTCTAATATGAATACATACTGTGTTTATATAGATTTATATATGCGCCTGATTCAGCAAGTCCCTGTGTGACTTACAAGACTAAACAGCAAGCGTTACAAGCATGAGTACTTTCCTGTTGCAGCTCAGTCAAATATACTGGCGCCCTTTGCATTCCCATGAGGCAGTGGTCCAGACTCCTCCTCTGATTGGTCGGTGCAGCCTTAGATGGCCATCGTGCACAGGATGAACTGGTGACAGAAAGAGAGAGAGATGGAATTAACCTCAACAGGATGTGGTGTTTGAAGCTGCTCTGAGCGGTTTCGTATGCAGGTAAGCCGCAGCTGCATGGAACTAAAGAATAAAGGTCAAATTCAATTCTTCAATCAGTAGGCAGCAGGCTGTGAGTTGAAACATCTGGACTTAAGCCATGTGATGCAGTGATATCTCCACAGGACTCACGTCATCGTACTGGAAGGAGACGGCTCCCTGCTGCATGGTGTCTCTCCGTTTGAAGGTCTCTGCACCAGGAACAGGAAACATCAGCGTCAATAAACACATTTCACGCTCAGTCCACATTAAACATCTGGACAGCAGTGTGTTCAGTGAACGTGTGTGTGTACCTGTGAGAGCGCGCAGTCTGACGCAGCAGGCCACGTAGTCGTCGAAGTAGATCCTCCCTCCTTTGTTGTAGCGCTTGATGATCACATTCAGAGCCTGAGGGCCGATGCGGAACCCTGAGGAACACAGAAGAAGATTAATATCAGGCCCAAAAACGCAGAATCCATGTGCATTTTGTCTGGACTTTCAAGTCATTTTTGTCTTCATGAAGTGTCCCTCCCTCATGCTTCAGCCTCACCCATAGCGTAGACGGCCTGCCCCATCTCCTGCGGCTCCACAGTGCCGCTCCTGTCCCGGTCGAACATCACAAAGTTCTGCTTCCAGCCGTTCAGAGCCGCGAACAGGTCCTTGAACTCGTTGAAGCCCATCTTCCCCGTGGAGTCCCGCTGCACACACTCGGGTTAAGATTCATAACTGCTGACCCACAGGTATAGAAACAGCAGGCAGCCATTGACATACACACAGCTGGTTAACCCGGTTCAAGGACAAACACCACCACTACTGTACACATACTTCCATGGTGAGTGTGAGTGGACAATAGGAGCAGCTGAGGGGACTCGTTGGTATTAAAGTTAGGATACATCCAGCATTGCGATCATGACTCTGCAAGTCTCCAGGCTGAAAGCTGTGATGAGAAAATAAAGGGGGAAATGAGCTAGGTTTAAAGTCCATGTTTTCACACTTAACTTTAGTGCTAATTAATCCATCTGCTGACGGCGAAATGTGTTCAATATGTCCCTGATGAATGAATCCATGCTGTTAAAAAGGCTGTGCTTGTATTCAACTCTGTGCACTTTCTCAATCTCACAGTAATATTCATTACAGTCTTTAACTGTTAGTCTTTATTCACGAAAGGTAGTATAATAATATTGCTAATAATATTTTCTTGGTGAGCTCTTATGCCACCAAAAAACACAAATATTGAACTTAGATACTCTTCATGTTACGTCATGTATGTAATCTGCAACATATTCTCACATATTTCGTGAACTACCACTTCCTTCTCCTTTATACTAATGAATATTCATTTTTCACATGCACTGAAAGAGACTGTCAGCTGTCAACCAATCACAGAGGAGATAATAGTGGTTTGACACTTCCCGTCCAGAGAAATACATCACTATTAGGCATTTTGTTAGTGTTTTAAAGCCCTCTAAGTTTGCGAGTACGGCCTTTTAAATGCATGATGTAAAACAACTAAAAACTCATGGTATATTGTCTGAGGCAGTGTTCCTCTCTTGTGGAAGGAGTCGTGGACTTACGAGAGTAGGATCCGGTGAATCCACTCTGAGTGAGACACCTCTGCAGCTCCTCTGCATCCACCTCTCCGTCCTGAACACAGCAGGGGGGGGGGGGGGACACATTATAGTTTTACTTTTGTGTAGGCATTTTAAATCTTCCACAGACTTCCAAAGGACCACTTTAGATAAGGTAGTGTAGTGAGTCATTCATTACTGAAAGAGTGTGAAATCAAGTTCAAACAGAGCCCTGCTTCCTCTTAACTTATAGTAACTGAACCGATTCATGAAACCTGATATGTCTGCAGAGAATGTCCTCTTTGTGACCACACTTCAAAATGAAAGTGAAAGCTAGACTTTGGTAAACCGGTGGCTTTTATAAAGGCTACGTGTACTGTGTGCACTCCTGTGAGTTCCTCCACACTCACCTGGCCTGCAATGGCGGTGAAGTAACCCCACATTGGGTCATTAGCAGCAGCTGGGGCTGGGGCGCCGTACGAGCCTTGATATCCTCCTCCATAGGCGGCATACCCTCCCTGATGGGGTGCGCCTCCCATCTGCCCACCCATCTGCCCACCCATGTGCCCGGGCATGGGGCCCTCCCATGGGGCCTCCCATGGGCCCTCCCGGCATTCCCGGCATCCCCTGAGCTGGCATTCCCGGCATGGGACCGCCATACTGAGGCTGGGGACACATCAGAGACCAGGGTGGGTGTCATTAAAGACTCTCAAATCAAGTTTATTCAAATGTAGAAAACAGGATACAACTACCACGGATTTTTCTCACTTTCAATGGTTACTTATTATTATATAACTCACATAAAGACTTTTTAAAATAGCAATTCATTGATCTTGACAACAGTTTGGGAAACGTGATATCTTGTTGTGCTTGTAATATATAAAGAATGCCAGTGTTGCATTCACTGACTGCAGGTATCAACGTGAAGTGATGCCTCCCTGACTGTCACTCTGGAGGCCTGCTATTGGCTGAGGAACAATAAGCTTCTAACCCCTATTCATCAAAACTGAGGAGTCACTGCATTCCACACTTAGACGTAGATAAAAGCGATGTTTTTGTTTAATATACAAAGCTTAAAAGGAGGTGTCTTGAGTCCCATTTTTCTAGTTGAATTGAGTAAATACAGGCCAGAATTGGGTCCTCTTTGTAATCAATGAAGGATTCCCAGAGGCAGATGTATAGGCCTTAAAAAAAGATTGGCATAATATAACACAGGTAAAACCTCTATCATATAAACACGTTTAGTAGGTCAAAGGATTTGCATATCCTCTGGAATGTTGGGGATTCTTTTCTCCCGGAAGACATTTTTCCGACTCAATTTCTAATAAAGTGGAGAATAATATGGCTCCTTACTTCCAAATTAAACCGAACAACCGTAACTTTTTCTTCTGATAACATATGTAAACCAAACTAATGTCTGCATGAAGATAGGAAACAGATGTATGACCTGTGTAACAGAACAACTTATTATCGCTATAGTATTCGCTCAAACAGCCCCAGGCTAGCTTTTCTGCTAACCAATGTAGCTCGTTTAACAGTATAACAATACGATAACATATCATTAACTCACCGCACCGTATCCAGGATAAGCCATTTGGTGAAATAGGGAAAACTGTAGCAAGTTTTATATCTTTATAGTGGGAGTGACGGTATACAAGGGTTTCTGTGAATACACGGTAGTAACTTCCGATACGTCTGAGCAGTTGCTACATCACATCCGAGCTGCAGAGAGCTGTCGGGAAGTTAGTTGAGTGACGGGGGAGATAACCAATAAGCGAGGAGCAGTAGAAGAAGACCCGCCCATCAATTGTTTAATGGGTTGCGTTTAGGTAATCCTCGTACATTTCACCTACCCTAAAACGACAGACAAAATGGTTTGAAATACAAATATTTAAAGGAAGAACATGAGTAAAAAACAAGTAATACATTTGAAAAAGATACATTCATCAAGCTGTTAAACACTTTTCCCCTTAATGTAATTTTTGGTAAATTGAGTTACGCTTCTGGTTGATTTTAAAGTTAAGAGTCTCCACTTTTCCAATATTTACCAACTTCTCACTAAATTCTTCTTCACTAAATATTTAACTGTCATGCATGGCTTCATGTCACCACTAGATGGTACTTTTGAGACACTTTGTCCACAAACAAAAATATGTACTTCATTTCTATAACCTGAGTTAATGCAATGACAGTTAATTAGTTTAGCAATTTTTAAATAGAGGCAACTCAATGTGATTTGCAAATGGAAAATTAATACAGTATACATAAAATCAAAAATCATAATAATTAGCTGAATTGTATGGGTATAACCTACTCCCTTTTTATTTATTTGGTCTCTGCTTTATAAACCTTGAAGGAAAGAGCTAGACAAAATAGGAAATGCACACAGAACATGTATGATGTGAAAGACAGTATACTGTGAAATAAACAAATCAGAAGTTACAGGAGCCACATCTACCCTGAATGTCGCCCTTCAGTCAAACTCAGAGGAAATGTGCTGTGAATAGAACACAGAAAAAGTGTGTTGGGTTATATGGTGAGCAGGTAGCGGGTGGTGTAGGGGAAGTTGCCGTGGTTGTCACAGCTTCCTGTTGAGCTCTGTGTCATGGCTCTAACTTAACCAAACATCTGTGGTGGGAGGTGACATGCTGACACTCATTCACTGTCCGGTTAATGTCAGTTTGAATGGTTAGAGTGCCTGAGTACTCTGGCAGCTATAAATATATTGTAATACTCCTGATAACATGTAGATGTGGGAGCTTGTAGGGATAATAACATTGATCTGAAATAACTGCTAAGTCTCAGTGTCTAAAAGTCAAATTCTATGTCTTTAAATGTCTTGTTTTGTCAATCCAAAACCCCAAAATATTTACTTAAATATGAAATCTACATAATTGAACTATGTGAGTTCAGCTGCTGCTACAGTACATTCAACGGATACACACAGTGATACCAAATATGTTAACACAAGCTTCACTGACCCATTTCTAACACTTCTCTAAAACTGTTACTTCCAAACTCCAACACTTTTCATCCTCCAGCCAAGAATGCAATTACACGGACTGATGAAACCAACACCAGTGTCTCTGTTTATCCTGTGAATAAACACCGACATTTCCCTGAGAAGAACTGGTTCAGAAATTCAGGGAAAACACCCAGCGTCATGTGCTGTAGCTATGATGACAAAGGATTTCAACTCAAAACGTTTAAGTTTGTGTAACATTTAACAGTGTTGGTCTGTTGGGATTATTTTATTGTTGCTTTTCTCTGTCTGAACGTTTTGTACTTTGGAGCTTTTCTTGATTATGGAAAAAATATTGATATAAATCTACATTTAAATATAAAATAATCTTAGAAACCCAGACCTTTAAATCACAGCTCTCTGTATCTCTGTATGTAAATGCTTTCTCATGCATTCTCCCTCTGTTGTTCTCTTTATCAAAGTGTCCTCAAACAAACACTATATTGGTCCAATAAGGCTAAATGTGATTAAAGTGACACCTATAAATGGTTTTAGATGTGTTTAGTGTCATGAAAATGGAGGTATCAATGAAGGTACGCTCTTCAAACAAGCCGAGCTGCATTAGGAAGACTTCCACTGTCTATTTGTTTGCAGAGGATGTCCGGTGTGAGGGGAACAAGTGCACAATATGATGCCTATTCCCCATAAAGGCCCAGCTTTATATTTGTTAAGCTTTTAAAAGGCTTTTAGCATTGACTGTGACTGGTTGGCACTTACAGCATGTACAAAGAAGAAACTAACAACATGGAATACATTGACTTATTTTTAGCCGCTCTGCTCCGAAGTGCGTTTGACGCTCACTTATTAATCATCGCATGAAAATGCTGTTTTTTCAGTTTTCCTGTGCCCAACGGTCAGTGACATAGTTCTCACGCTGCCTTCAGGAATTAGACCCAAACAGGAAGGATATTAATGATTATGTAAACACAGTGCATGCATTGAATGACATTTATGACTGTCATTTATTAGCCTGAACAGCTGTTATCAGTCGTGTAAAGTCATCTGAGGCAGAAGTGGACCGGTCGTACAGCAATTTCACTAACATCCTCAATTACAGACAGTTCCCTGTCAAAATGAAAAGATCAAATCTGTGGTAATGATAATGGAGGAATTGGCAATAGGCTAACAGCTGATTAAAACCCATGTTTTATCTACAAGGAATGTATGATATTATATGAATCTGTTAACTCAAACTAAGACATCTCCTGTAACCTCTTTATTAAGTGATTTTTGAATATTTATTTTCTGCACTTAGGTTTCTGTACGTGTAAACCCAGCTGGATGGCAGTAGGCAAACAGAGAAGTCTGCTTCTATCTGCCAGCTGTGCAGTGCACCATAAACATGCCATTCACTTTCAACAGTGGTAGTCCCTGTCAGAGGTGGAAGAATTTTTTTTTGGAACTTTAACTTAAGTAGACGTAGCCATTCTTTGTAAAAAATACCCAGTTACAAAAAAGTCCTGCACTTAAAATTAAACTTAAGTAAAAGTACAAACGTATTAGCATCAACACACACTTAAAATACCAAAGGTTAAAGTACTCATTAGGAAGTATGGCCCATTTCAGGGTCATATTAAATGATTGTATTATAATTATTCATGCATTATTGTGTTCATCATTTAAATGTTGCTCTTGGTGAAGCTGGTTAGCCAAAACTATAAAATATATCATACTGTATTTATATATTGTCATAATAATCTGAACCTGCAAAGTAGTGGAGTAAAAGTATCAAGTACCATAATGGGAAAGTACCCAAGTTAAGTACAAGTACCTTGTTTTTTCTTTCTTGAGTATTTATATTCCAACGATGACCACTGTTATAGACTTCTGCTAAAAACTTCTGCATATTGAAGTTTTGATTTTATTTATTTTTTCCCAACTGTAAAAACTATTGTTGTGAAATGCGTAAAAAATGACATTTTCTCAGAGATGGCGTTCTGAGAGACACAGGGTGATTGGAGCAGCCGCACACTTCCTCAAAAATACTGGAACATCATCAAACTTGACGAACTTTACTCCGCTCGACATTTATTGGCCCACCTTTGAAACTTCTCTTGAGATAATATTTAACAGCAACGCGCCATCACATAACTTTAGCGTTCCATGCACGCGTATCGATGGAGTTGTAATTTGGACGGATTTGGTTCAGACTTCAGCTAAGCGCGGAAACAATGGTTGGTGGTTTGTTAATACTCACATATCGATGTAATGTTGACTTTCAAGGATAATTTTGGAGCCCGTTTGTGACTTGTGTGGCTTCTACTCTGCGCAGGTTTCCATCGGGAAGTTGATCCTCGGATTCTTCGGCGTAGCAGTGGTTGTCATTTTAATAGCAGTACCC